>NC_065444.1:257167877-257496636 GCF_917563875.1 Diabrotica virgifera virgifera
ATAAATGTTGGTTTCTAAAAACTCACGAAATATCCAACAGAGAATTCAAATCAACAACCATACCTTTGAGCAAGTCAAAGAATTCACATATATTGGATCGCTAGTAAACGCAACAAATACGACAAGCGACGAAATAAAAAGACGCATAGCAATAGCAAACAGAACTATTCACAGTCTCAAGAAACATTTAAAAGATAAAAATATAAAACGTGCAGTGAAGCTCAATATATTATACAAAACCCTAATAAGACCAGTTTTCATGTATGGGGCTGAAACGTGGACCTTATCTCAAAATGATGAAAGACTTCTTGGTATTTTTGAGAGAAAAATTCTTAAAGATTTTTAGGGCTGTAAATGAAAATGGCCTATGGCGTCGAAGATACAACTTTGAACTATATTAGTTAAGGCTGTATGACACTATGCATTTTCTTGTATCATTTCTAATATCGTTTCTGATATATCAAAAAAATGCATAGTGTCATACACAGATACAAGAAACGATACAAGAATTTGAGTCAGACACAGATTCTTGTACAAGAACTGCGCCAATTTCTGCGCAAAGAGCAAAAACGTAAAACCTGCTGGTAAAACATCTAAAATGTCATAATTACTTACTCATAATGGCGGCTGAAATGAAAATGGGATCATGTATTGATGAATTTATTTGTGTTTTTGTAGGTATTATTTATAAATCTTATATTGATACTTAATATACCGTTTGGTATGGACTATTGTTCTACTAATAACCATATATTTAGCTCCTAGTAAAGTTCAAACTATAAATTTAGGTTTCATGGTGCATAATTTTTTACAAAATACAATATAGACAAGACGAAAACGGCGGGTTCGAAGGGAAAAATATTCCCATGAGATTTTTTTGCATAATCACATTCGTGAGACATCCCAGAATAAGGTTCAAGAAGTCGCCCACGTGAAAAGTGGGCCAATTTTTTTTTAACAATTTTTTTTTAATGAAATTGGAAGAATCAATATTTTTGGCCCGAACAATTTTTTCTTTAATTTTTTGGACTATTCTGGACAAAAAAGGTCTCTTATAATTTTTCTCTAAAGTTAATCGTTTTCGACTTATAAGCAATTTAAAATTGAAAAAAACGAAAAATGGCGATTTTCAAGGCTTAATAACTCGCTTAAAGTTATTATTATAAAAGTCAATATATGACTAAATCAAAGTTTAAAGCCCCCCCTACAAGATCCTGAAGAAATTTTTGTCATTATTTTATTACTAAGCTGTTATTTTTAAGTGATAATAATAAGCGCCGTGCACGTGTGCGGGGCTGTAAATGCTGAGTGCGAGAGAGAAGCCATTCCGGTAGTCCAATTGTGCATCTTACTCGCACTCACATTTACAGCAGCGTCAATACGATCTAACCACTCATTGTTATTAATTAAAAATAACAGCTCAGTAGTAAATTAATGACACAGATTTCTTCAGGATCATGTAAGGGCGACTTTAAACTTTGATTTAGTCACTTTCTGATTTTGAAAATAATAATTTTTGACCGAGTTATTAAGTCTTAAAAAAGGCCATTTTCGCGTTTTTCAAATTTTAACTTGCTTATAACTCGAAAAAGATCAACTTTAGAGAAAAATTATAAGAGACCTTTTTTGTCCAGAATGTTCCAAAAAACCTAATAAAAATTTGTCCGGGCCAAAAATATTGATTTTTACAATTTGATTAAAAAAAAATTGTTAAAAAAAATTGGCCCACTTTTCTCGTGGGCGACTTCTTGAACCTTATTCTGGGATGTCTCACGAATGTGATTATGCAAAAATATCTCATGGGAATATTTTTCCCAACGAACCCACCGTTTCCGCCTTGTCTAATAGCTCCTAATTTGGATCAAATTGAAGATAATTCTAATGCAAATATTTTAGCACAAATATCAAAACAAAATAAAAACACAAATAATCAACCTCAAACAGTCAACGTAAAATTCTGGTTAACATTAAAATGTTAATTAAAAGTTTATAAATTTTATAAAATCCTTAAAATCAGCTGTAGATGTAGATGCAGTACTACCATAACGTGACACGGGGTGACAAACAAAATATCGACCAATCACGTGCCGAATTTCATACAATTTTCGATACAAGAACTTGCATAGTGTCATACAGGGCACAAATGTACGTACAAGAAATGATACAAGAAAATGTATACAAGAAACGATATTAGAAATGATACAAGAAAATGCATAGTGTCATACAGCCTTTTAGGTATACACCGATCCAGATATCAAATTCGTTAAAAGTAAATTCTAATATTTAATAAAAATTTTGATAGTTCACTACAAGGAGAATTAATGGTATGTACCTAATACAAATGGGTCTAAGTGGTATATTCGCTTTATGAATTTTCGGCACTCCATAAAAATGTGGTGTCTTACTGCATGGGATGTAATTAACTTTCTTTGATAATATGTTAAATCGATATGAATCAGTCGGATTAAATTAAATTATTAGAAATTTTTTTTTACTAAGCAACAACATTTTCGTTTAATTTAGTAATATTTTGTATTTTGATAGCATCGACGACGTCCGATGTGGACGTCGAAACATCAATAAAATCATTTTTGAAGATATTCTTCTTTAGCGGCGAATCGATTGAGGGTAAAATTTGATTGATCCCCGCGCATGCGCACACCGACAGTATGGTATTAGTGGTTATACGGGCTCTGATTGGGTGTTGAAATTTTGAAATGATCTGTCAATAATTGTTCAATATGGAGGTTATCGGTAAACAAAAATATTGTATAATATTAGTTTTTATTGATGTGTGGACAGAAATAAAATCAAATTTATAATTATAGTGACTTTTTAAATAGTTTTGAAAAGCCGCAGGTACGTAATTCTAAATGTTTCAGTTGGAAATACCTAATAGTTTCAATGCCTATCTATTTGGAAAATGTAAACAAAGTAATGTAGTTACCTATTAGTAGGCAATGCTTTAATTTACATAATCTGATTACGAACAAACTTTCTACAAATCTTCATCTCATATATCGTTTTCTTACTCTATATTTTGTTGTATTTTATTTCGACAAAAATCAAACTAATAATTTTATTTCATATAAATTTATGGTGTAAACGTTTAGTTTGTGTATATTCCCACATGACGTACACGCGAATGTGGTGCAGTTTGAAATGCCGACAACTTTCGTACGGCGCGGTGGACGTGAAGTGGGTTCAAGTTATTATTTTTTTATTTTTTTTATAGATTTTATGATTGTAAGTATATTATTATATAATTTTTGAATATATTCTTCTTTTTTGAAAGTGGTAGATAAGAAAGTTAGTTTGATTTTTAAATAAAATAAGTACAAAAAATAATCTTTTAAGTATATTTACTTCGTTTAAATTACTTATTATATAATAGAAGAATATCTTCTTACGTGCGTACAAAGTACACACACATTCTTTTTTTAAGTTAAATTGTGGCTTATTTTCCATTTAGAATAATAAATTACATAAATGCCATAAAGAAATAGCTTCAAAACAATATTGTGAAATAATTTTTTTAAATTTTATTTTAGGAAGTTTAATACGCCAGTAGTTACGCCGCTGGTTTTAGGAAATTTCCATGCATTGATGAAGAAATCTAAAATTGTATCTAATATGTAACCTCATAGATGGCGCGATAAAAGAAAAAGGAAATCACAACTTTGCAAAGTTTATCTATCTGCCAGTGTCACTAGTGTCAGTGTCAGCAGTTGGTGTCAGTCGTTTGACGCACAGTACATGACAGTCCTGTCCTTTACTGTGGTTTGACGTTTGTCGTTTTAATTTTTTAGTTGTTACGAGGTGAAGTTGAGTTTGGTTTGAGTGTCAGTTGTATTTTGTATCTCCTTACTTTTGCCGATCAAGACCCAGATTCCAAGTCTTCTTGGGTTTTAATATTTCTTCAATAAATAAAAATCTATTTAGAAGATGGCAGTTTCAGTTAGAGGTTTCTCTCATCGGATTGGACATTTAAGTAGCGTTTTAGCTACTGTTAAATCATCCCCTAGAACTTATTTTACATATACGAACGAACCCTCGCAACCCATTAAAGGAAAAGAGCCAAAATGGTGTACTCCAGAGGAAGCTTTCCAAGATTTACAATCAGGTTAGTGTTTATATTTATAAATAAGAGATTTGTATATCTGTGCATACGTCCTTGATTCATTAAATCAGTTAATAGATACAATTATATTGTTGTACTTTGACCAATGACCAACATGTTAAAAGGATTTGTAAATAATTCTTCTTCAGGATTTTCCCTAAACCCTATCGTTCCTTAGGAGTACCAAAAATAGAAGAATGCAGGCTTTTTAAATTAGTTATTCAAGATAACATCCTGCTTCACTTTTATAGTTGTTTATCAAATTCGTGAATAATTAGATGTAGGTAATTTGTATTCCAATCACAATCTACTTAAACATGCATAAGATTTGGCAGCCTTGAAACTAAAATTTATATCAAATATTTAGTATAAAAAATTGTATTTTGTCATTTTTTTGTCCCTTTGAATTAGGTATTAAGTTATATATGTTTATTTTGACATAATATGTTAGGGCTTCCAAGGTTTTATACTATATCAGGGTTGCTGTTACTTTAATTTGAGCTGATTTTTGCCAAAGATTCAATGACAAATTTTTTAATAACCGTTCAGTTATGATGGTATAAATGTTTGTTCTCTTTACTCTTTAGTGATCTATACAGGCCTAGTATTTATATCACTCTGTTATTCTCTTTATCCAACGATTTTGGTTTGTTCTTCACACATGTCTGTACCAGCTTAATCTCTTCTGTTCTATGTCTATTAAGTCTGGGCTCATTCCCATTCTTTTCGTAATTTCTATCTTATTTATTCTATCTCTTCTGTTTACTCTGCAGCTTTTCCTTAGGAATTCGATCTCTGTTGCTCTTATTTTGTTTTTGGTTTTCGTATTTATTGTCCAATTTTCACACCCTTAAGTGAGGATACTTCTTGTCTTGTCATGGTGTTATATATTTTTCTTTTTGTTTTTATACTGATGTTCTTATCCCACAGTATGGGGTTCAATTTTCATAATATGCAGTCTCTTGTTTGTCCTAGTCTATTTTTTAAATCTTCTTCAATTGTTTCATACTTGTACTTGTCTGTTCCTTTGATTTGTTTGTAGTACAAATACTTAGTAGTTATATTTGTTTATACTTGGGAAATTAAGAAGATATAAAAGTGGAAACCTATAAATACAAGACCTAGAGGCCGACCAACGTGCAGATGAAAAGACCAGGTCAGAGAAGATATCAACAGAATGAAGATACCTATCTGGAGAATTAAAACAGAAAATAGAAAGAAATGGAGCTTAATCACCAATAGGGTGAAAGCACAAAACAACCTGTGAAGGAAGGCAACACAGAACAGGAATACAAGGAAAATGCAGAATGATCTCCCACGGAAAATGGATCATAAGGGCTCATACTAATGGGTGGCTTATACTCCTGCCCAGGAATGACAGGCCTGTATGTGTATGCTCGGGAAACATTAGTAACAGATATGGAAGATATTCCTTGTCTGTTACTAATATTTTTTTATTAATGTGTTTACCTGAGGTTCCTGAGAATATTCTCATAAATGCATTTTTAAATATACAGTATAGGCTTTTATCTATTTATGATATAAGTTTTAATTATTTACATTATAATCACAAGCATCTGACTGTTGGCAAACATTTTTTTCTTGACTAGTTATTGGGTCATCGGACCTGAAAGGTGTTTTATTACAGAGTATTCTATTAAAAGCTGTCATTTACCTATTGAAAATATTAAAAATTAGAGAGGAGTATTAATCCCTTCAATGCGCATGACACAGATCTGTGCCAGGCTGAGTGTTCAGAAAGTGCGTGTGGCACATATCCGTGATATATGCACTTCCAAACTTTCATTGCCAGTAGAAAGTGAGCACCTGGGCATGTCTTAAAAAAAATGTAGCAGTGAAAGGGTTAAGGGGGAAATATGTGGACACAAATGACACATATCGAAGTGAATTAGAATGCAACAAATTATATTTTTAAATCAGAAATTGTGTAGACGGTGTACATTTCACAATGCAAATATTGATTATTGATCATTTTAAGCCTTGAGATAAAGTTACAATCTTTTCCTCTAAGATTATTGATGGTTTATAAATATTCATCTTGTTTTATCAGCTGCTGTTCTCTTAGAGGGATTTGGATTGGGTAAATTGTATATTTCCTATCTTCTTGGAATTATTTTTCGAAATATTATTAGCAATGATAATTTCACTACGCATACACTTCAAAAGGTGAGCTAAATTTTTTATTAAACAATTTATGAAAACAATTAGAAAAATTACTTTTTTTTTTCTCATTTTCATTGCTATATCTAGGCAGGCACGTATGCGTTTTAGAAAAAAAAAAGACAAAAAATTTTGCAATTAAATTTCTTTTAATTAAATTGCAAATAGAAAAAATAATTACTGTTGAAAAGTTAGCAAAACCCATTAAAAAAAAACAAAAATCAATACTTTTCAATAAATTATTTTCAGGTATTTAAAAGCCACATAGAATCTTTAAAGTTTACCCAGAAAATCTTTTTGTTATACAAAACAAACACTACCTAAAATTTCAGCCCAATGGATCAAATAATTTTTGCCAAATAATTTTGCAATCTTAAGTAAATTTTAGAACAAAGTTATTAATTTTCAAAATTATAAATAATATAAGTATTTATATTAATTGATAAAAAATACCACAGTTAACATTTTTATTGTAACCTTAATGAACAAAAAAAAAAAGAAAAATAGGACGTAATTTTGCAAGTCCATATTATTTTCATGAATGAAGCTGAGATAAGCAGTCAGTTGTTGTATACAGCAGATAGAATATTGGACCTAATAGCTTATTTACAATAAATGTTTAATTCAATATGACTTCCCGTAAAATATTTTGGCATTAAACCTTATTTACATCCATTTATTTATTATGATAACCGTAAGTTTCAAAGTGCAAAGCACAGTTTATGTTTTTGTATAGATAATTTATTTTATATATTTTTTGAGTAGAACATCAAAAATACTATTTTTAAAAGTTTGTTGTTTCAAGTATAATTATTACAATATTGATAAAGTAAATTCATAAATAAAAAATAATAAATTAATTAATCAATGTGTTATGAAATCAAAACAATCATTTTCGTTTAGAAACATAACCAGATGAGAGTAAAATGCTCTCACAGATTTTTTTTCATCCATTTTTTTATTCGTCTGCTTTTTTCATCTCATTTTTCTCTTTGCTTTTATTATCTTCTTACTTAAAGTATACAGGGTGATCAACTTCTGTGACAAAGTCCAATATATCTGTTATTATACAATATATGAAAAAAGTTGTTAATAAAAGTTATAGACACCTTTAATGTACACATTTTTAAATTAGTGAGAAATATACAGGGTCCTCCATAACACGGTGCCAAACCAAAGTTATGTTTTTTTAAATGGAACACCCTGTATTTTATTTAAAATCTGGTTTCTCTACATTTTTTTGATTAAAAAGATATAACACTTGTCTAGGGTTATACTGAGTGTTTCAAAGTTATGAGCACTTTTATCAAAAAACCATACTGATTTGATCGCCCTGTATGATTCTAACAGTATAATATAAACTTATTTTTTTAATGCTTTTGACTGTCAATATTAAAGTAGTTTTGTAACAATGTATAATTTTTCTATAACTACACAAATTGTATACAGGGTAAGTCAAAATGTAAATACAAGATTTTCTTCATAATTTTAAATGGAACACCCTGTATTTTATATATCGAAAAGGTCTATCACTATACTTACATATCTTTGAAATATTCCCTATACCTAAAGTTATTAGTTTTCGAGATATTTTAGTTTTATTGTTGATAACAACATGTATTGCTTAGTTATTAATAACAATACTTTAATTTAATAAAATTTATTAAAAAAACTAAATTAAATAAAAAAAAATGTTCAACGTACTTCTTTTGTTATAAAAGGTGTTCTAAATGACCTTCCATAACGTCTACACAAGCCTGGAAACGAGTTTCGAAAGACCTAATGATGTTTGTAAGGATTTGTTGTGTGACACTTTGAAAGGCGTTTTGAATCCTTAATTTCATAACGTCAACTATTGTTAGAGGTGTCCTCTTCCTATCCATCTTTCAGGAAATAGTTCATCGAGTTCACCGTTGACAAGTGCGTTGTGGTGAGCAGGGGCTCCGTCGTGAAGGTACTACATATGTTGGCGGATGTTTACTGGTACATTTTCAAGTAGAATAGGTAAATGATTCACTAGAAAATTTAAATAAGCCTCACCATTTACCGATTCCTCAAAGAAAAAAGGACCTATAACGTAATTGCATATGATTCCACCCCAAACATTAAGGGACCATCTCGTCTGACTATGTGTCTGAGCACAGTACGGATTGGTTGTGGAATAATAATGAAAATTGTGTCTGTTTACACTACCATTTTTGTGGAATGTTGCCTCGTCTCCAAAAAAAGAACAAACTCAAAAAAATCTCTCTGTATAACTATTTGTTGTTGTGACTATTGACAAAATCGTACTCTTCGTTCGAAATCATTTCCAACAAGTTGCTGATGTAATTGTATATGATATGGGTGCATGTTGTTTTTCTTGAGTATGTTTTGGATAGATACATAACTAATATCTTGCTCTCTTGTAATATTTTGAATACTTGTATGAGGATTTTCTGTAACAGGCAGTAAAACATTTAATTCATTTTCATCCGCAATAATGATTTTTGTTTTTTCCTTTGCTTCATAAACAGAACCAGTACGATTTAACCTGTCTAATAAGTTGTCAAATGCTTTCTTATTTGGTTGTTGACGCTATGGACACCGTTTCTTATAAATTCTTGTGGCAACTAATGCCTTTTTGAAACACTCTCCTAAAATCCATATCATGTCTGTCATTTCTTCACGACTAAAATTCATTGTTAGGTAACAATTATAACAATATGTCAAACAATTATAATCAATAACAAAAATAAAAAGGTACAGATAATTAAAATCTTACATCTGACAGTTCTTGTGACAATTATTTCAAAGCCACCTTGAACAAGAACTTGCAGCAATTTATAGCAGTCCAGAAAGCCACTGCGCATCCGCTAGGAAAAATATTCTAATTCGGATTTTTTGCACAATCTTACTCAAAAAGGACCCCTTTTAACAAATTTGCATGTTGCCAGGACCAAAAGTTGGTCAAAAATTTTTTAAACGTTTTTTTTTTGTTTTTTTCTTAAAATTATTTTTTTTTGCATGGAACAAAATTTTTTTCGGCTTTCTGGATCATTCCAAACAGAAAAGGTCTTTAGTGACTTTTCTCTAAAGTTGATAGTTTTTGACATATAAGCGATTAAAAATTGAAAAATTGCGAAATCGGCCATTTTTAACCTTCAAAAACTATGTGAAAAACTGAAAATTTTAATGTTGCCAAGGTAGGTAGATATTCTTTAAACATCGATTAATGAAATTCCGAAGAGTTTTTTGCAATTCAATATTCAAAACTCCTTTGTTTTTTAATTGCTAATCAAGCGTGCGCGACACTATTTTCCACCGTTGCATGTGTATGCAGTATGGTGCAAATGAAAGGAATAAATTCGTTATTTCGTAAACCGGCGACTTTAAGGAAAAATCCCGAAACAGGTCGATTTTTATTTTTAAGTTATGATATTATGACATATATGGTATACTAGTGACGTCATCCATCTGGGCGTGATGACGTAATCGATGATTTTTTTAAATGAGAATAGGTGTCGTGTGCTAGCTTATTTGAAAGGTCCTTCAATTCTCTATTCAGTAATATAAACATTTGCATAATGAGTTATACACGGTGTCCAAAACATTTTTATTAAATTAAATCATATGGCAAATTGACAAAAAAATTATATTATTGGACACCCTGTATAAATAATTATGCAAATGTTTATATTACTGAATAGAGAATTGAAGGACCTTTCAAATGAGCTAGCACACGACCCCTATTCTCATTTAAAAAAATCATCGATTACGTCATCACGCCCATATGGATGACGTCACTAGTATACCATATATGTCATAATATCATAACTTAAAAATAAAAATCGACCTGTTTCGGGATTTTTCCTTAAAGTCGCCGGTTTACGAAATAACGAATTTATTCCTTTCATTTGCACCATACTGCATACACATGCAACGGTGAAAAATAGTGTCGCGCACGCTTGATTAGCAATTAAAAAACAAAGGAGTTTTGAATACTGTATTGCAAAAAACTCTTCGGGATTTCATCAATTGATGTTTAAAGAATATCTACCTACCTTGGTAACATTCAAATTTTCAGTTTTTCACATAGTTTTTGAAGGTTAAAAATGGCCGATTTCGCAATTTTTTAATTTTTAATCGCTTATATGTCAAAAACTATCAACTTTAGAGAAAAGTCACTAAAGACCTTTTCTGTTTGGAATGATCCAAAAAACCGAAAAAAATTTTGTTCCATGCAAAAAAAAATAATTTTAGGAAAAAAACAAAAAAAAAAACGTTTAAAAAATTTTTGACCAACTTTTGGTCCTGGCAACATGCAAATTTGTTAAAAGGGGTCCTTATTGAGTAAGATTGTGCAAAAAATCCGAATTAGAGTATTTTTACTAGCGGATGCGCAGTGGCTTTCTGGACTATAGTTCCCATTTCTTCGCGGAAAATTAATTGATATCATTTTGTTAGTAAATATAAAATTGTCGTTATTGTATAGAATTTTCCATAAACTTGGAGAAAAAATGAAATGCAGTCTAATTTTAATTATCATTAACAAACTCATTGGAGGTTTCTAATATTAAGGGTAATTAATTTACTGTAATAAACGTATCGATAAGTTATCAACAATAAAACTAAAATATCTCGAAAACTAATAGCTTTAGGTATAGGGAATATTTAAAAGATATGCAAGTATAATGAAAGAACTTTTCGACGGTATTATAAAATACAGGGTGTTCCATTTAAAAATATGAAGAAAATCTTTTATTTGCATTTTGACTTACCCTGTATACAATTTGTGTAGTGATAAAAAAATTGTACGTTGTTTCAAAACTACTTTAATATTGACAGTCAACAGCAGTAAAAAAATAAGTTTATATTATACTGTTAGAATCATACAGGGCGATCAAATCAGTATGATTTTTTGATAAAAGTGCTCATAACTTTGAAACACTCAGTATAACCCTAGACAAGTGTTATATCTTTTTAATCAAAAAAATGTAGAGAAACCAGATTTTAAATAAAATACAGGGTGTTCCATTTAAAAAAAACATAACTTTGGTTTGGCACCGTGTTACGGAGGACCCTGTATATTTCTCACTAATTTTAAAATGTGTACATTAAAGGTGTCTATAACTTTTATTAACAACTTTTTTTCATATATTTTATAATAACAGATATATTGGACTTTGTCACAGAAGTTGATCACCCTGTATAGGCCTGGATCCCGCGTACCAAAAAAATGTATTAATAGCAAGCTGGAAATTTGTTAATAGCTTAACGGTGTCTAGTTGGACAAACTTTGATGTACGGGAACACTGGAACAGGGGAAGTTTTAATAATTGTGACACAGGTTGCAGGTTTCGAACATCAGACTACGAATACATCCCGTGTATTTTGTCAGACAGAACTTCCAATTGATTTCTTACCTTGTCACATGTGACATGTGACACATTTTACATGTTGAATAAACTTAAAAATAACCTGTTAGCTTTCACAATCATAAACTTGTCAGGATGACACGTTCCACAATTAAAATCACGTTCCACACTTAAATCTTTCCCTGTTCCAGTGTTTCCATACATCAAAGTTTGTCCGACCATACACTGTTAAGCTATTAACAAATTTTCAGCTTGCTATTAATCAACTTTTTTTTGGTACGCGGGATCCAGGCCTAATATTGTTTACCATTGCTTTACCTTAATACCGGTTATTTTCCTTCTAGTTTTTTCTAGTAAAGGTTCTTCATTTATCTGTTCCTTAATTTCTTTATTTCTGTTTCATAGATATTTTATTAAATTGAAAACGGCTGTAGAAAAAAGTGTACAGTAAAAGTGAAAACCTCATACAGCTTAAATATAGGCACATGGAAAAAGCATATGGGAAGCATGTCGATTTCACACTTGTGGAAGAAAATAACGAATCTGAAAGTAAATCCAGTTCTTATTAAGGCTACTCAAAAATATTATGAGAAGAAGTCTGTAAGAATTAAACTTAAGAATTAAATTAATTAAGAATTAAAATCTGTAGGAACATTTCTAAATTACCTTTCTCTGTTTAAAACAACAGAGAAAAGTAAAGTAAAGGTTTGAGACAAGGATGTAGTTTATCACCCACCTTATTTAAAATTGATCTAGACAGATCCCTACAAAAATGGGTGAGGAAATGTTGAAGCAGGGGAATAAAGGTGGAAAATGTTATTTGCTGATGACCGAATCCGAATAGTGACCGCAGAAGATGAAGACGATCTTAGTAATATGATAAGGAAATAAAACGAAGAACGTGAAGAGTCATGCCTAAAAATGAATATGGTAAAATGTGAATATCTAATGGACAATGACAAAACACCCGATTTAGATGTAGAAAATGAAAAAGTAAAGGGTGTAAAAAGCTGCAATTATTTGGTGGCTTTTTTCAGTAATAAAGGGAATAATAATTGAAAAAGACATGTGTTTTGTACGTACTTATGATGACTATGACAAATGAATGCATAGAAAAAAAATATTTTAAAACTGTGTAAAATATTTAACCCGGGAGCAGTCGCCTTCACTTCCGTCACGTAAGCAGTCGCGCGATTAGATTAAATTCTAACAATATGAATTTAAATACGAATTTAAAACAAATTTTTATTTTATTTTAATTTTATTTACTTGATATATTAAAAATGTCTATTTCTAACAATATTAAAGCTAATTTTTTTCTCACCAAAGCCATAAATTCCACAAAAAAAAATTAAAAAATTAATTTTTTTTTTAAATTAAAGAAAAATACGTACGAATTACTACAATCTTACTCGAGGCACTTACGAGACGAAATTCATGTTGCAAAATGTTTCATCAAGTATCACGGAAAAGGATAAAATGTTAGATTTGTTCTAACGGCGCGATTGCTCCCAGGTTAATTCCTAACTGAGCGCTTTCGGCTTACAAAGGCATCTTCAGAGTTATTATGCGACAATAGAATAACTTTTTTTCTTTTTTTTGGCCTTTGGGAACTGCTCCCATTTAACCAGCAACACTTCTTAAAATCAAATCCAATCCAACAATCAAGAGTAGGGAAGGGAAAAAACTTTTCGCACCCATGTCGTTCAGGGTGACTAACCACAGACTAAGTAGGGATACGGGGTATTATTAATTTAATCCTAATACTAATTAATCCTAAAGATTGACGGTTTGTTTAAAGCTAGTAAGTTCATCAGATTATATGGGGGATAAACGTTTTCTTGCAATAGCTGCATATTGAGTAGATTTCTTTGTGTCACATATTTGTCACATGCAAAACATATAATAATCCAAGTCACTTATTGTATTGCAATTTTCGCACAAATCCGACTGTATTACATTGATTTTATATACAGAGAGAGTCTGTAAAGTGGAATAAATTCAATATCTCAAATACTAATTGTTTTTTTGGAAAATGCTCAGACCCGTCGATTAGTATTTCAAATTGTCCTTTTTGACATTCAATAAAAATGTATACAGGGTGTCCCAATTTAGAGATATGACGTCATCGTCGATTTTCTTAAATGGCAACACTGTCATTTTGATAGCTAATTTGATAGGGTTTGTAAAGTTATACATAACTGCAAAATATCAAATTTTTATTCTCTACCATTTACAAGATAATAGAAAATAACAAAGTTATATCTGTAATTTGGAATATATTCAATAATTAAAATACTAACTGTTTTTTTGAAAAATGCTCAGACCCGTCGATTAGTATATCAAATTGTCATTTTTGACATATAATAATAATGTATACAGGGTGTCCCAATTTAGAGATATGACGTCATCGTTGATTTTCTTAAATGGCAACACTATCATTTTGATAGCGTGTGTAAAGTTATACACATCTGAAAAATTTCAAAATTTTATTCCCTACCATTTACAAGATAATAAAAAATAACAAAGTTATGAAGAACAAGAAGTAATCAAATAATAATTGTATTTATTTATTTCAATTAAGCAAATGCTCATAACGTTGCCCATTGACAATTTGACAATAATTGAGGGCAACATTATGAGTTTTTGCTTAATTTATTGAAATAATTAAATTCAATTATTAGTTGATTACTTCTTTTTCATAACTTTGTTATTTTTTATTATCATCTAAATGGTAGAGAATACAAATTTGAAATTTTGCAGTTGTGTATAACTTTACACACCCTATCAAAATAGCTATCAAAATGACAGTGTTGCCATTTAAGAAAATCAACGATGACGTCATATCTCTAAATTGGGACACCCTGTATACATTATTATTATATGTCAAAAAGGACAATTTGATATACTAATCGACGGGTCTGAGCATTTTTCAAAAAAACAGTTAGTATTTTAATTATTGAATATATTCCAAATTACAGATATAACTTTGTTATTTTCTATTATCTTGTAAATGGTAGAGAATAAAAATTTGATATTTTGCAGTTATGTATAACTTTACAAACCCTATCAAATTAGCTATCAAAATGACAGTGTTGCCATTTAAGAAAATCGACGATGACGTCATATCTCTAAATTGGGACACCCTGTATACATTTTTATTGAATGTCAAAAAGGACAATTTGAAATACTAATCGACGGGTCTGAGCATTTTCCAAAAAAACAATTAGTATTTGAGATATTGAATTTATTCCACTTTACAGACTCTCTCTGTAGATATGAAGTATAACAGGCATGGCCAAATTTTAGTCGAGAGATAGTAACAATATCGTGTCTTGAAAAATCTAAATTTTTATGCCAATAATCTGTCAGGATCTTCAGATGTAAAAGAGTATACCTTGTCGGACAATTTATACAGTACTGATTCCATTGAAGTTTCCAGTTATCATGGTTTTACTTATGGGTATACATTCTTGAAGTCCAATATCATTCAATGTTTCCTCGCCACTGAAAATGCTGTCTTTTGGTAACTGATCTACTGTTTCATTATTTTCAAGACCAATATGAGCTTTTATCCATGTGAATAATATATTACACTGCATAGTAGTTAGATTAGATAATAGTATTTTTAATTCTTTGATGTAGGGATTTACTTTAACAGAATTTTCGTCTAGTTGACTAGAGAAACTTTTTAAAACTGGTAGTAAGGCTAGTTTTGCTAAGCGTGTGAAGTTCAGAATATGAGGGAGTTAGAATTATTGATGTTTCTAAAGCTTGAAAGAAATCCGATTGAAGTGGCTTTTTCATAATTTTGCTAATATTGCAAGTATTACGAAATGCTGAACATAAGGTGGGAGAGGTTTTTTCAGACCAATATTTTATTGTTAAATCGAAGTAGTTTAGTGCAGAAATTTTCTTACTTAATACTGGATCTTAATATAGAATATAGAATAACTTAATATAAGTAACTAATTTCAATGTTACAATGTTTAACTTACTTCAAAATTTGAAAGTATCTCTGTAAAGAGGGATTTCATAAAGTTAAAAAGTTAAAAAGCTTCTATTTTTGTCGATACGACACTGATGAAAAGATATTGAATTTTTACCGTCGAGTTGATACAAATTTCATTAATGTCGCGAGCGTAATTGACATTCAAAATCGCCGGCTTTAAGTGTTGTTTCTGAGAGAATGGTTCATTCATTTATTAAAAATTATTTCAGCTATATTTCATGAAACACTTTTTCCTATGGCGTACCTACAGATTCTTGGTAAATCGATGTTTTACAGACTCTCTCCCCTACGAGGTGAGTTTTAGAGGAAGCCCTGGAGTAGGTTACAAACTTTCTATCTTCTTTGGGGCCCCAAAATTTATATTCTCAGCCCAATTCAGCTTGTTCGTATGATTTTTAGAGGTTCAATGGCATTTTTGTCTCTGGCAACTGAACTACTAAAGAAATCCGTCCATAGTTTTGGTATTTCCCCTTTTCCCCTATACTGTGAGCATGATCCCTCTTTATCATTCTCTGTATAAAAATCTTTGTATTATTTAGTCAACTGATCTGGTTTTATTTTCTTTTCCAAATTTATGTTGTAAAGAAATAAGAAAACTCATATATCACTGATATATGTATTTGTAAAGTATAAATACCCAAAAATTGTGGGTTAACGACATAAAGTGCGTTAAGGCGTAACGTTTTTGTGGCCAAAAACGTATTCATGAATTATTAAAACATACATGCGAACACTTTTGTAATTCTAATGGGGATACAGAGAATTTGTAGTGCATTATTATCAGCATTGACCTTTGTCTCATTGATTTGAAGACAAACAAATATTTGTTTAATAAGTTCATTGTCTGTAATAAATAACACGGAATAATGATAATAAAATAAGTATACTTGAAGTGTTTTATTATGAGAACTGTTCGCTAAATCTGTCATCTAACACAGATATAGAAAGATAGTTAAATCAAAAGAAAAATTGGGAAAATATTAGTGAATTATTGCTATATAGAGCTTCAAAGTATGTGTCGGCTTTTAGCCGTTTTGATGAATTTGGAAACGTACCGTTCTAAAATCATAAATCAAAGTAGGTATATAGATTGTGCGAACAAAAAATCAGCCGTACACAGTTTGGTTTTCGGAATGCAGTGAAGCCGGAATTCGAATTAACGGAGAACGTGTCAATAACATAAGATATGCGGATGATACGGTGGTATTTGCTAACAGTTATGAAGCCATCCAAGACTTAATAAACATAATCACAGAAGTAAGTCAGAGATATGAGCTTTCACTAAACATTAAGAAAACAAAATTTATGATGATCTCTAAGAAGGAACAGCAATTTGGACGAATCAGTGGGAACGGTAAACAAATCGAAAGAGTAAAAACATACACCTACCTTGGTACGGGTGTCAATGGAAATTGGGACCATTCCCTAGAAATCAAATGTAGGACAGAGAAAGCAAGATCTGCATTTCAAAAATAGTTAAGCATAATGTTATATCTTTCTTCGAAATATAGCTTTATCGCCGAATTCTGAAGATATGTTATACCTATTACGTCACAAATAGGACCTTTTATTAAAAATACGTAAAGAAAAGAGCTGTTAACCTCAACAAAACAGCCAAAATCGAATAGCTGGATATCACATCATGAGGGACAGTGAATGGTATGGACTTTTTTTCCTGGAAGCCGTCTGTTGTGAACCGGTTGTACTGCAGCCACTTGGCTTATTGTACATATTCCATTCGTTTATGAAACCCATTCCAGAATTCTAGAACCCTGTACCAGCTTGTACAGGTCTAGTAGGTAGGTGCCATATATATTTGGAGTCACTTCGATGTCTCCGAAAAGTGTTTTCCGCTTCCGATCCAATGCCTTACAGTCATGCAAAATATTGTTGACTGTTTCAGGTTCTCTGTTACAGAGTTTGCAGCTCAAGTCTCCATGCAACAGCCCCATTGTATGCAGGTGACCCTTAACTGGCGCATGTCCAGTGAGGAAACCTGTTATGACTCTGAGCTGATTCCTGCTTGTTTTCAGCAGTAACTCAGCTCTGCTCGATATACATCTTGCCGTGTGTTTGACCGGGTACACTCTCCCAGTGTGAGTTGTGTTGGCTGCGGATCCAGGCTTTTTTTCGTTCGAGGACGGTGCTTTTTGGCACTCCCACGGCCGGCTCCGGACCCAGGTATTTTGTAGCTGATGCTCTCTTGGCAAGTGCATCAGCTCTTTCATTGCCGTATATGCCCCGATGACCTGGAACCCCATACCAGTATAACACTGTTATGTTGTGCCAGCCTGTCAAGTTCTTGTCGACATTCCCACACCAGCCTAGAGCTAACCTGTGGGTTTATAAGAGCCCCAATGACTTCTTGGCCATCTGTGCATATGTTAACCCGCTGCATTTCGAATCCTTCAGGTTGTTTTCTCTTGCACATTGCAAGATTGCAAAAATCTCTGCCTGAAACACGGAGGTATATTCTCCCAGTGGAATAGAAATGTTGAAATTTCCACCACTACAGAATATTCCTGCGCTTGAATAATCTGCAGTTTTAGACCCGTCCGCGTACCAGGTGTAACCCTGCAGTCTGGGTCGAGAGTTTCCTCTGTCCCATTCGTTTCATGGGCAAATGTCCACTTTAAAAGGTATTTCAGGCTTGTATCTTGATGCCATATGGTCAGAAATCATCATCCATTCGGCATCATTAGTTTCGTTCGTTATTCTACTATGTCCTGATTTAACTGGTACGTTGCTCAGGTTTTCTCGCAGTCTATAGTATCCCATTCTCGCCTCACCTCTTATTGTTATATGTAAAGGAGGGAGATCCCGTAGTGCCTCCATAGCTGCCGTAGGTGTGCCCCTCATAGCCCCCGTGATCCCGAGACAAGCAAGTCTTTGCACCTTGCTTAATTCGATGATGGCACTTTTTTGTTGCACTTTTGGCCACCATACCAGTGGTGCATATGTAATTCTGGGTTTTACCGCCATGTTATAAGTCCAATATACCATGTCTGTTCTCAAACCTCACATTTTTCCATGAGTACGTCTGGCTACCATTAACGCAGTTACCGCTCTCTTCGTTATTCTTTCTATCTGGTGATTCCAAGTAAGTCTTGAGTCTAATATTATCCCTAAGGTATGGACTGCTGCAACTAATTTTCAAGGGAAAAGTAGAAGGACGTGAACAAGGAAGGCGAAAGATTTCATGGCTGAAAGATTACGTGCGTGGATCAAAACAACAACCACGATTATTTTCAGAGCAGCAATGTTCAAAGTATAGGTTGCCATGATGGTCGCTATCATCCAAAATGGATAGGCACTACAAGAACAACTTTTTCTCGGGGCTTTATCCCCCATCGGGGATTTAAATATAAATAATAAATAATAGTGCTCATTTGAATTTGGTGGTTCCCGGTTTTTTATAATTTTATACAATAAGAACACAAACTACAAACAATTTTATTCCATAAATGATTTCCGCACTGTATAAACAAACTGGTAATCGAGACTTATAACGTTAGTCCGTTCTTTAACGGCAAAATATTGCAAAACCTCTAAATTTTAAAGAACCGCTTGGATTGGCGTGAAATTTGGCATACACATAACTAACAAGTCAAAGAAAAAAATTGATATTGTGCCGATATGTGCTTTTGCCCTGGGGGTGGTTTTCACCCCCTCTTGGGGGTGAAAAAGTATTCGTCCAAAGTAAGTCCTGAAATGGACAAATTGACTAATTTTAAGTAACTTTTGCTCTATATAGAGTTTTTTCACTAAGTCAATACTTTTCGAGTTATTTGCCAGTAAATATGTTTATTTTTTCAACAAAATAACCACGCTTTTAGACGGTTTTTCGCAAATAACTCAAATAGTAAGTATTTTGTCGAAAAAACATTCTTAGCAAAAATATAGCTCGTAAAAAATTAAAAAATAATGGTGTATATATCACGTCTCTATACCTAGTAGAAGCAGAGTTATAGCTAATGAAAAATAGGTTCATATTCGTCAAATTCCAAATAGAATACTTTAACGTGAAATAACCAAAAATGAAGCACATTTCGGGGAAAACTTATTACAACTTATTTAAAGTTTTTAAAAAAAGCTTCATTTTTGTCTTATAAAAAAATTTCTAGCATCAAAACTAAACAAGTTACGCTCAAAATAAAGTTGGTCCCTTCTTTTTTTGTAAGAAAATTGGGAAAATCACCCCCTAATTAGTATCTCAAATGAACTTAATTGTTACGACTTCACAAGTTTTTTGACTCGTGTATGAATTGTTTATATAATCTGTAAGTTTCATCGGTTCAAGATAATTATTTTTGAAAGGGCTGTAGTTAAAAGGGGTTGAACGAGTCACTGATCACGAATGTATGCAAATTTAGAAACACCAAATCTTAATCAATTTTTGTCTAACAGAAAAACAAAAAAATACATGATATTCAGAAAAGCAATGTTGACTTTTTTTGTTATTCGTGATTTTTGGTATCTCTAACAATTTTTAAGTTATTTTGAAAAAATGCATATTTTTCAAAATTAAAATTTTTAAAAATTTTACTTTAAAACCAAATTTTTTTAAAAATAAGCACTTTGAATCGATGAAACTTACAGATCATATAAACACAACATAAGTAATAATTTGTGGAGCGGTAACGATTAATTTTATTTAAGTTGTTAATTAGGGGGTGGTCTTCCCGATTTTTTTGCCAAAACAAAAGGGACCAACTTTATTTTGAGCGTAACTTGCTTAAATTTAATGCTAGAAACGTTTTATAAAAAAATAAATAAAGCTTTTTTTAACCAAATTGAAGAATCTCAGATGCAGAATCCACCAATTTAATAAGAATTAAAATGGTAAATAGTATTTTAAAACTGAGATTTTTCGTGTTGAAAGTTCTTACTGGTACATCCTTAATCTGCGACTTTTTCAATTAATAAGACAGCAGACGACGAATATAGAAAACGAAAGGGAAACGATCACATTCCGCTTTCATTCGTCTAGGAAAAACGGACAGCAGAGGAACTTTCAGTACTCAAATCCGAGTAAAGGAAATAAAAATAATAAATGATGGTTTTGCTTGTTTTCGATTCAGATGGTTGCACACCAGCTAGACAGGCTCTGTTTCTACCATTTCAGGCGTCCTCAGTAGCTTTCGTTAGTGTGCCTACCTCTGGACCGAAAAACAGCTCTACCATCATTTTAAAGGGAATCTGAAAAATAATTCAAATTTCCCATCAGACGCGATACAGCGAGATCTACTAACAAATTGAAGAATCTCAGATGCAGAATCCACCAATTTAATAAGAATTAAAATGGTAAATAGTATTTTAAAACTGAGATTTTTCGTGTTGAAAGTTCTTACTGGTACATCCTTAATCTGCGACTTTTTCAATTAATAAGACAGCAGACGACGAATATAGAAAACGAAAGGGAAACGATCACATTCCGCTTTCATTCGTCTAGAAAAAAGGACAGCAGAGGAACTTTCAGTACTCAAATCCGAGTAAAGGAAATAAAAATAATAAATGATGGTTTTGCTTGTTTTCGATTCAGATGGTTGCACACCAGCTAGACAGGCTCTGTTTCTACCATTTCAGGCGTCCTCAGTAGCTTTCGTTAGTGTGCCTACCTCTGGACCGAAAAACAGCTCTACCATCAGTTTAAAGGGAATCTGAAAAATAATTCAAATTTCCCATCAGACGCGATACAGCGACATCTACTAACAAATTGAAGAATCTCAGATGCAGAATCCACCAATTTAATAAGAATTAAAATGGTAAATAGTATTTTAAAACTGAGATTTTTCGTGTTGAAAGTTCTTACTGGTACATCCTTAATCTGCGACTTTTTATTTCCGGACTTATTTTAGACATATATTTTTTCACCCCCAAGAGGGGGTGAAAGTCACTATCATTTTTTTTTCTTTGACATGTAAGCTACGAGTATGCCAAAATTCATGTCAATCCAAGAATGGACTATGTTAAGCCTTAATCATTTTTTGTATTTTTAAAATGAAAATCCATTTTACAAACAACTTTTTCGTCATGCAATAACCTGTGGCTGATTACGTCACAATAGACTCCATAATCACCTACAAAAATCTATTAAAAACCAGTACATGAATATAATTTTAATGTTATTATTATAATATTTTAATGGACTTGTCCTTTCCACTTATTTTACATTTAGTGGTTTTATTGAAATTAAGTTCTCATTCTCATAGTTCTGTTTTAACATTTGTAATTATAGGTCTACGTAGAGAAGAGTTTAAGTAATTATTATATTTCGTAAAATAGTAAAACTTGTGAAAGCGGTATAGCCCGATCAGGGAACACAAAATTTTACGAAAACCTCCAAAAAAATTAGGGAAGGATGAAAATTTGGGAATAGGTAGTTGAAATTGTCTTTTATTATATAAGAAAATGTTTACAATTCTACATCCCCTCCATTTTACAAAAATTGGGAAATACGGGGTGAAAAATATTTTTTCGGGGGGGAGGGGGTGAAAAAATATACGTTCAAAATGAGTCCGAAGTTTTATAGTAACTTTTGTTCTATAGTGTTTTTTCGCTAAGTTAATGCTTTTCGAGTTATTTGCGAGTGAATATGTTCATTTTTAACATAGAAAAAAACATGTTTTTGGACGGTTTTTCGCAGATAACTCAAAAAGTAAGTATTATAGCGAAAAAATATTTTTAGCAAAAATAGAGCTTATAAAAAACTATAAAAAATGGTGTTTGCATGAGGTCTATAGACCTAGTAGAAGCAGAGTTGTAGCTAATGAAAAGTAGGTTCTCCTTCGTCAAATTCGAAATCGAATATTTCAATATGAAATAACCCAAAAACGGAGCTCTTTTCGGGGAAAATTCATTACAATTTTTTTAAAGTATTTTTAAAAAGGTTTATTTTTGTTTAAAAAAAAAACTTCTAGCATTAAAAGTAAGTGAGTTACGCTCAAAATATTGCTGGTCTTTTTTATTTTTTGCTAAAAAAATCGCGAAAATCACCCCTTAATTAGCTTCTTAAATAAAATTAATCCTTAGCGCTTCACAAGTTACTGTACTTATGTACTGTTTTTATTATCTATAAGTTTCATTGGTTGAAAGTGCTCATTTTTGAAAAAAATTGGGTTTAAAATTAAACATTTTTCTTTAATTTTGAATAAAATGGAATTTTTTATGGAATTAACTTAAAAATTATTAGTAATACCAAAAATCTCAGAGTAATAAAATGCTCGTCTTTGTTTTTCTGAATATTTTTGATTTTTTGTTTTCTTGTTAACCAGAAATGGTTTATGCTATGGCTGTTCAAAATTTGCCTAAACTCGTGATTAGTTACTCGTTCAAGCCATTCTAACTACAGCTTTTTTAAAAATAAGCACTTTGAACCGATGAAACTTAAAGATCATATAAATAATACATAAGCAAAGTAACTCGTCAAGTGGTAATGATAAAATTTATTTGTGATGTTAATTAGGGGGTGATTTTCGCGATATTTTTTACCAAAAAATAAAAAGGACCAACAATATTTTGAGCGTAACTCACTTAATTTTAATGTTAGAAGATTTTTTAAAAAACAAAAATAAACCTTTTTTTAAACACTTTCAAAAAGTTGAAACGAATTTTCCCCGAAAAGTGCTCCGTTTTTGGGTTATTTCACATTGAAATATTCGATTTGGAATTTGACGAAGAAGAACCTACTTTTCATTAGCTACAACTCTGCTTCTACTGGGCCTACAGACCTCATGCATACACCATTTTTTTCAATTTTTTAAAAGCTATATTTTTGCTAAGAATATTTGTTTCGATAAAATACTTACTTTTTGAGTTATCTCCGAAAAACCGTCCAAAAACATGTTTTTTTTTTTGTTAAAAATGAACATATTCACTCGCAAATAACTCGAAAAGTATTAACTTAGCGAAAAAACTCTATAGAACAAAAGTTACTTAGAATTAGGCATTTTATACAATTCCGGTCTTATTTTGAATGTATATTTTTCACCTTCGAGAGGGGATGTAGAATTGTAAACTTTTTCTTATATAATAATAGACAATTTCAACTACCTATTCCCAAATTTTCATCCTTCCTTTATATTTTTGGGGGTCAGATTGTTCTTTGATCGGGCTAGTAATATAACAGGAATAATTAGAAATTTTATTTCCGGAGAAATAAAACCTCTATTGGAACCAGTTTCTCATTACGCCTATTCGTGGTTTCTATTACATACGTACTTGCAAACCAAACTTACGATGAATGAAAGAAGACACGAGGAAGTCTAAAAATTGCACTTCTCTACCTGTCTATTCATCATGGCCAAATTCCTACGATGCAATATGTAGCCCATCAAATGAATCAAAATCCTGAATCACATAATTATTGCAGAAGTGGATTATACAACAAAACAAATTAACATTCAATGTAAATACATAAAAACATTCGAAATACAAAACAATAATTAAGTAATAATGTTACATTCAAGTAAATAATAAAATCAATAAATATATCTAATAAAACAAATACTTACTTATAGTAACTATTAAAAATAAAAATCTGAAGTGTTAACACCGTAGCTTCAAATAAGTGGTACCAATATATGCCAAAATGTCACCTTTGTTCAATCACAGTCAAAGCAGAGAACAACGACCCGTTAAATAGTCCTGTCGCATGTCGCCGGGGGTACAACGGCCTCCATAATTCACATGGACTTACCCAAAGTTTTTTTTACGTATTTTGACCCGTAGAACACGAATTTTTTGGGTAACAGTTGATCCGGATGTCGATAAGGTTGTTATAAACAAAGAACTTGAGGAATTACATAACAGCGATTTTTCGTAAAACAAAACATTTTTTTGTATATTTTTGGGTGATTCTCAGCACTTGGTCTTAAAAGTTTTTTCGTAGGATGCATAGTTTTCGAGATAAACGGGGTTGAACTTTCAAAAAATCGAAAACGTGCAATTTTTTGCAAAAGTGCAAAAATAAAATAGCAGTTCTGCTTACTGCATTTAAAAGTTAAAGTCAAATTCTATCGGTTTTGATTATTTGCATTGCTAAAAATTAAGTTTTTATTTGTTAAACAAAGCCATAAACGAAGTTTCCATAAACCATGTGTTTCCATAAACGAGTGATTCCCGTGCCCAATGCATACGTTTTAATATACGTAATCTACGTAGAAATTGTTTGTATGCTATACTATATGCTATACCTACTCGTTCGATTTCAAATGAGAAATGCATTGAAAACATCATTCAATCACTAAGTGTTTATAGCTTTGTTTAACAATAAAAAAATTAATTTTTAGCAATGAAAGTAATCAAAACCATAGGCGCCCATACACACGGGCAGGGGGGGCCGTGGCCCCCCCCTAGCTTTTCGGGAAAGAACAAAAATTAAATTTATATTACATAAACGTATTTTTGTCAAAAAATTATTGGATAATTTTGAGAGATAAATTGGAAACAACATATTTATTAATAAAAAAAATTCACATATTGGGTAGTTATTAATAGTTTAAGAAAATCTTTGTATGTGTCTGCGACAGTGGTCTATAGAGAATGTGCATAATACACATTTCCCACAATCACGGTATGCTATTAAGAGGATCGGTACGTATTTTCGGCTGCAATGCTATTCAAATGGGGATTCATTTTTTTCAAATCCTGAGAAAACTAATAAGTATTTTTGAAAAATTTAAACGCAGAATGAAAGATTACGTTATTAGCGAGGGCCGAAAGTCCCTGAGAACTTCTATAATGTTTATTTTAATAAGTTACAGGGGTGAAAAAACTAAGAGAAAATTTAGTGTGATTTTTAATTTCAAATATCTCATTCAAAATAAACTTTTTATTTATTCTAAGGGACTTTCGGCCCTCGGTAATAATTTAGTCTTTCATTCTGCGTTTAAATTTTTCAAAAATATTTATTGGTTTTTTCAGGATTTGAAAAAAATGAACACAATGCCGTGGTAATATTTTCCAAATCTGTCTTTGTCTTACAACGCACTCAACCGAATATAATATTGTCAGCATATATTGTCAGTCAGACACTGACAATCAGTGACAATTTTAAATATTTGACATTGCATCGGGAATATTTTGAGAAATTGATTAAATATTATTGATATATAGTGTATTTGATAAATAATTGATTTAAGACGTGAACTTAATAAAAAGTTATTTATTGTGTATTATTTGTGGAAGATCCAAGCAGAGAATACATCAGATATATCCTGTGATCCAAGTATTTTGTTGTTAGAGATGTTCAAAATTGTAAGCGTTCCAAAATAACAACATATTATTAAAAAATCACTTTAACACTTTTCCTCTTTTCTCGATTGATTATTAGTTTTTGTTGTACAAATAAATTATTACAATCACTGAAAACATAGTTAGTGAAAAAATTATCACATTTATTAACTGAATTAATAATTTGCAATTATAAAAATAACAGTTATCCAAGAACATTCAAAAGCCATCTCTTTAAATTAATTATGACATTTTCAAGTAGAATGACATTCTAGTAATGTTTACATATCCACACCAGTGTGAATTTTACTACACGTAATTTGCCGTGTAAAGATAGAAAAAGTAGGGATACACGTAAAATATTTGCGAATTATGTACCCATAGCCTTAACGAAAACATTGGAAGAGATTAGAGGCGTGGGAAACATATATACACTGTAATCGACACCCAAAATTATCAATTAAATGAATCATTTATAATACTGCAAAAAAAAACCATATCAGCAAGAAATCCGATCTCTGACCGATAATCTTTGAGAACTGGTATAAAGTAATTATATTTTATATTTCGAAATAAATTCATACTGAAAAATAATTTTTTAAATTTATTGAACATAGTCAAATTTTAGTTTGCATAAGTATTTTTTTAGTAAGTAGATTATTTTTAAAGTGTGCATTATGATGAACAGAACAATTTTATTTAAATGAAAAACAGGTGATCTTTCATGATGAATGAGTGTTATATACAGGGTGTCCCAAAAGTAGCGGAAAGGTCGAATAATTCGCGAAATGAACATCGGATCGAAAAACTGAAAAATACGTGTTCAATAATTTTCAAAAATCTATGCGATGACACTAAACAAGTCCACCACTTCAACCCCTGGGTGTGGAGCGGGGGGTAACTTTAAAATCTTAAATGGAACCCCTAATTTTTGTTGAAGATTTGGATTTTCCTTGTAAAAATAAGCAAATTTTATTCGAGCCATTTTGCGAATTGTGGATACATAGCGCTATAATCGGAAAAAACGGTATATCGTGATACCATAGCAAAATTATAGAAACGGTCTAATATCTCGAGAAATATACTTCCAAATAAAAACTAAAAAACATGTGTTTAATATTTTTCAAAAATCTATAGAATGACACCAAACAGTATTTTTCATTCCACACTCTGGAGGTGGGGTGAGAGTTAACTTTAAAATCTTAAATAGGAACCCCCGTTTTTTCTTGCAGATTGAGTTTCCTCCTCAAAAAATAAGTAACATTTATTGGAACTTTTTTAGAATTGTTGACGGATGGCGCTATATTCGGAAAATGCGATTTATTTGCGCCATCTATCAACGATTCTAAAAATGTTTGGAATATGTGTGCCTTATTTTTCATAAGGATTCTAAATCTGCAAAAATAAAGGGGGCTCCTTTTTAAGATTTTAAAGTAAAAACTTGGTTCGACACATACCCATGGTTAGTCTGCTCGCCAAAGTTGAAGGGAAGGCTTTGCAAGCATTGTATTCTTTTCAAACGGGTTTTAAAGAGAGGTGCAACTTTTAAGGTACCCATGACATTTCCATTTAAAAACTTGGTCTAGTGTTTAAATGTATGAATAATTTCTCACAAAAGGGTTCAAACTAGGTTTTTTAGGTGGTTTAAACTACAGTAGACTCCCTCTATAACGAGAACTGAAATGGTGGATTAATTATCTCGTTATAAGCGGATCTCGTTATATCAAACAATAATAATATCGAAATGTTTTGATGCCTCTTACGTAGTTCATTAGATGTCGATGGTCAACCTGAACAGTGAACAATATGAGACTTCGCCGCCATAAATTGTAAATTTCCTGTAGTATTCAATATCGGTCGATAAACAGGCAGATGTTTATTACAGGTGGCCGAGTTTATTACGGCACTGGCCTCGATAATAAGACAGATGTTGGGCATTTCTATGTACAGGTAGTTGGGGCATTTATTTATTTATGACCATTACAACGCTAAAAACAGGTAAAAACAAGTATTCTTCGATTTAAATTTTCCTCGTTATAACCAAATATGCCTCGTTATAGAGCGTTAAAGTTCAATAGGAATTTCATGGGACACCTAATGTACCTCGTTATATCCGTGTTCGTTATAGAGAGCGTCTACTGTATATATTGTCATCCGAAATATACAAAATGTAATGTGCAACATCTTCACGTTTGGCCCCCCCCCCCCTAAAAATTTTTATATGGGCGCCCTTGATCAAAACCGATAGAATTTGACTTGAACTTTCAAATGCGGTAAGCAGAATTGCTATTTTATTTTTCAATCAAAAGTTTTTCGGGTTGAAAAATTGCAATTTTTCGATTTTTTGAAAGCTCAACAGCGTTTATGTCGAAAACTATGCATCTTACGAAAAAACTTGTAAAAACATTTTTTGCTTAGAATGGCCCAAAAAAATACAAAAAAAGAATGTGTGTGTACTTTGTACGCACGTAAGAAGTTATTCTTTTTCTCATGATCATCTTTCAGTGCGTCACAGTTTTTCGATTTCTCTCTAACGCATTCAATTGTATGTGACAGAAAAAAAGGCACGTCTGGGAATACTTCGGTAATTATTCTAGTTCGGTGATTATTCTAGTTGTCGATAGATGGCGCCATAATCAAAAAAGAATTATTTATTAAATAAAATAATAATATTATCAATATAATCTGTACAATTTATAAGACTATACAAATGAAAGAAAATACCATTTTATAAATGCAATAGACACAATTGATTTGGTTTTATTCCAAATTGAAAATAAAATTTGACAACTGTCAGATTTAACTAAAATGTCACGTTAGAATAAATGTCATAAATATGTATTATCACGGACTTACCTTTTTTTCTATAATTTGTGACGCACTGAAAAATGTTCATGAAAAGGAGAATATACTTCTATTATATGATTTCAACGAAATAAATATACTTTCAACAGGTTATTTGTATTTTATTTAAAGATTAAACTAATTTTTACTTACTACTTTCCAAAAATTTTTATTAAAACAATAAGAAAAATAAAAAAAAATTGAAAACACACGAATTCGAATCGGCGACCTCTCGATCTTCGGTCAGACGCTCTACCACTGAGCTATACTCCCTTTGCTTTGACAGGTTACAAGATTTCTCATACATACTGACAAATTTAATAGACCAAGTGAAGTATACAAAAATACTTTAAATATACTTACTATTATTATAAGATATCTTATTCCCGAGGAAGACAAATCCAAAGACACAAAAATTATAATAAACATATTTACTAAAAACACTAATAAACTCCTGGACAAAATTAATGCACCACTTTATTTAAACTAAATATTTAGAATATGAACACAAAATAAAACTAAGTTACATTGAAATAATAATAAACACCAACAAATAAATCCAACATGCCTTTATCATAACCTTAATTTGCCTTATTCTTTCTTTAAAAATTTGTTTTTGCCGGAAATGCGTAAATAAGCTAGCATAACTCCAAATTGCAAAAAGAAAAAATCAGCAAAGTAACACAATAAATGCATCTGGGTCAACACTAATGCCGTGTAGGGTCTCCTCTACTTCTTATGACTGCGTTTATGCGTCGAGGCATGCTTGATATCAAATGTTCAACAAAAGCTTGCGGAATATTCTTCCATTCTTCAATAACGGCCTCAATGGGTTGGCTGTGATTGGCAATAGGGTGTCTACGACTTCGAATCTTTTTTTTTAGATAGTCCCATAGATGCTCTGTAGGATTCATGTCCGGACTGTTAGGTGGCCACTCTAATAATGGAATATCAACATCATTTAGGTAGCCAATAACCTGTCGAGCCACATGAGGACGAGCGTTGTCTTGCATGAATAAAAAATTAGGTCCAAGAAACGGAGCAAAAGGCATTACATGTTCGACAATAATGTTGTCTAAGTAATAATGGGCATTCATAGACCTCGTACGTATGGGGACCAACTCCGTGCGAGCTTCAAAACAAATTCTCCCCCAAAACATTTTAGAGCCACCACCAAAAGGTACTTTAGGAGAGATATTGCAGCTGGCAAACCTTTCTCCTCGCCTTCGCCAGACACGCTCACGACCATCTGGCGCTTTTAGGCTTACTCTAGTCTCATCGGAGAAAAGAACTCGTTTCCAATCATCGATGGTCCAATTTTGATGCAATCTTGCAAAATTCAATCTCTGAACCCTATGTTCTCTGGTAAGCAAGGGTTTTTTGGCCGATTTCCTGTTGCTCAATTCTGCTTCATGTAAACGTCTTCTAACTGTTCGAGACGATATCGCGACATTTCGAACATCTGCTAGTTCATTTTTTAGCAAATTGCTGGTGACTCTCCTATCTCTAAGAGCACGTTGTCTCAAAAAACGATCATCAATTTGATTAGTGCAACGTTTTCGCCCTTGTCCTGGTCTTCGATGGTACGATCCTGTTTCATTATATCGCCTCACCTTGCGACTGCTGCTGGAATGATGTCTTCCTAACAAACCTGCAACGTATCGCATTGAATATCCTTCATCTAGGAGAGTCCACGCTCGCACTGCCTCGTGCCTCTTCCATTGACAAATTTCTTTGGCGGTTCATTTTTTATTTGATTTTTATGCAAATAAACTTCCAAACATGCATGTGATGAAAAATATCACAATAAAAAGCTTGTTTCTCGCAAGCACTTTGCTTTAATCGGCACTTTTTATGAAAAGTTTAACTCACTTTTAGTCTAAAACGAAGTTCAATACAAATTATTACAAATTACAAATTATTACAAGACTATTATTAACTTACATAACAACTGTGACTGTCAAACAAGGTCCATAGGCAACTTGTCGTACAGTAAATTATCAATAAATAAAGATTATTGAGAAAAATATGAGTGGTGCGTTAATTTTGTCCAGGAGTTTATGTAATATATTCTTTTCACGCACATTTTATTTGCTCTACATAAACATGTAGCGACTAATACCATACTCGTACTGTCGGTGTGCGTATGCGCCAGGGAATGTAAAAATTCACCCTCGTGCCTAAAGAAGTATAACTTCAAAAATGTTTTGTTTTGCGAAAAATCGCTGTTATGTAATTCCTCAAGTTTTTTGTTTATAACAATCTTATCGACATCCGGATCGACTGTTACCTAAAAAATTCGTGTTCTACGGGTCAAAATACATAAAAAAACTTGAGTAAGTCCATCTGAATTAAGGAGGCCGTTGTACCCCCACTGGCGACAGAACTATAATCCATTTATACAAATTAAACGAAACAAGTTTACTTATGGTGCATTTCTGTTTATATTACTTAATAGAAATCTTCAAATATTATTTCTACGTGTATATAATAAAATATGGCTACTGGATGTAATTCCAGTGTACTTGGCTAAACGATTCTAAGAAGGAACAGACCTACGACTTAAATATTTTATGTTGGTATCATGTAACGTCACTTGCTATAACGCGGATGACCTGCAATGGTGTTTATACTGTACGAACTATACTATATAAAGAACTACATTTATTTCAGTATGTCCGCCTAAAGCGTCTTCAATGAACAGGCATTTAAAATTGAAGAAAACAGGCTTCCAAAAAAACTGTTTAATGCAAGAATGGAGGGAAAGAGACCTATTGGAAGACCAAGAAAGCGATGGAAGGATGATGTAAATGTGGACCCAAGAAATCTTCTTGGCAAATCGTGGAGGAGAATGGCTAGAAACCGTAAGGAATGAAGAGGTTTGCCGAGGGAGGCCAGAGCCTTGGATTGGATTGTAGAGCCATATGATGGATGGATGGATATTCCTCTGTCTTAATGCCCAGGTTTACCGATGTTTGTCTTTCTAAACTTTGTTTTTCTTAATACTGGGTTTACTTTTTTTGAAAATATTTTTTCTATTTCTATATCGTCATCAACATTCTTACTGTCACTTCCAGATCTCTCTTCAATCCTGACCCCCCGGAGGGAGTGTAGTGGTCGACGTGATGTCGTGTATTCTCCGTCTCCAAAGATATCTGTCTCTGGTCATTTCTTTTAACTCATGCATAGGTCTTTTGCATATTCTCGTAATTTGATCGATTCATCTTGTTGGGGATCTTCCTCGTGATCTTCGGCCTTCCACCTTTCCTTGTATAATGAGTCTTTCCATGTTTTCTGTGTTTGCTCTCATAACATGTCCAAGTATTTTAATTGTTGGAGGTTGGAGATGGACTTTACTGGAGAGTCGTTGGCTAACTTTTAGCTCTCTTAAAATTGAATTATTTGTTCTATGGTCGGTCCAAGGAATTCGTAGCATTCGTCTCCAACAGAACATTGCAGTGGCGTCTATCTTTCTTCTTTCCGAATTTCTCAGAGTCCAAGATTCACATCCTACTGACGTAGGTCAGTATTGGTAATATTAAGCAGTTGATCAACCTCATCTTTAACGCTCTTGAAATTTGACAGTCCTTCCATATTTTGGTCATTTTTGCTGTGGCGACTTTTGCTAGATCACACCTCAAACCGATCAATTGTGGTTATGTGTGGATGATTGTTATGTAGTCTATCCACTATCATGATCTTTGTCTTTGATATGTTTAATTGCAGACCAAATATTTTCCCTTCCAGATATACTTCCAGATATTTGTAGTTTAACATTTTCTAAAGAATATCGTTTGCTTTCAAGATGCTCAAGTTTTATTTTTTTTATTTGTGGTTTTTTCTGATGGTTTCGTTTCGAAGTATTAGTCTTATCTTCATTTATGAGTAGTCATCTCTACTTTTGATCTTGTAATTAATATATGATCGTTAGCAAACCAATCATTAGTTTCTTGTAATATAAGGTTTACAGCCTCGGTATTTATTTTCCTTTGAATTAAAATAAATTTTAAGACCAGGTTAAATATGTTAAAACGGGTCCACTTGCCTGCGTCCTCTATGTAATCTAAAGGTCCTTGATAAGTTTTTTTCTAACCGTTTACTTTTTTTAATGTTTCATTTAGATAAAAAAATGTTATTCAAAGTCAAATATTTGTCCCTTATAACGACAAGAATTGGTTGTGAATAATCATTATTATTACATATTACATACGTAATAATTAATAATTTAATTCTGAAACCAGACGTGCCTGTACAAATATAATATTGCGTAACAAATATACATATTAACAATACTTAAATACTTTTTCAATATTGATATTAATATTAAAATGCCTGGAAACATGTAACTCATTGGACCGTGATAGTGTGACGTCAAAACGTCAAAAAGGTTGCCAAACAAAGCAAAAGTTTGACGTCTGTCAATTGATTATACACGTGATTTGTGTAATTATTTTTAATTTTATTTTGTTTTAACAATCATCTGCACATTTTTTCTAAAGACACAATCCTTGTTAGTCATATCAATCATATTGCTTTTAATTTTATAAATGTCCTTACACAAAATCAAGGATTTACACACTACATAGTACTTACTGCGTTTCTTCGGGTTCTTAACCAGTCCTATTTGGAAAAACTGACATTCATAATCGCCAGTGGCTTAAAGCGTTGTTTCTGAGCGAACGGTTCATTCCACACAAAAAGTACTAATAAACATTTTTGTTCAAAATTAACTCAGCTACATTTCCTGTTTGAAACATTTTTTTCTACCTCATACAGATTCTTGCTAACTCAATGTTTTCCGTTTTCCCCCCTACGGGGGGATTTTTAGGGGGAAGCCCGAGAGATGGTAGGAATGACAAACTTTTTTGCTTCTTTCTTGGGTTCCGAAAATTGACATTCTCATCAAAATTCAGGTTTTTTGTATGATTTTTAGAGGTGCAGTGTCATTTTTATCTTTGTCGACTGGAGTATAACTCTAGGGCCAGACGAGTGATAATAGATCGCATGCCATAAGTCAGTTAAAAAAATATCCGTAAGGGGCGCTTACATCGAGGTTTGGTATTAAATCATAACCTCATATTATTCAGATATACATTTCAATACATTTTTGTAGATTTTCAGCCATAGTTCCGCAGAGTTTAAAATTTGTGAAATTAGTGAGTTACCTATTTTGCTGGGCTTTGTCAATAAATAACTATTTATTTTATTTTCTGTCTCATAGTTAACCAATGTCATAACATAAATTAAATCTTGTTTAAGACATATTTTCCATTTTTCTGAATCGAAAACACGCAAAAACCATCTTTTACTTTTATGTTTTCCAAGTTTAAAACAAATTATAGTTGATACTTAAATATGGAGTAAGAAGTCCCAAAATATTATAATATGTGAAACTAATAAAAAATAAATGCTGTCCCACCACGAATTCAATTGATCAATAAATATGTAGATCTATAAATAGCAAAATTATTTTCAAAAAGTTTTACTTATTCTATTTTTAAAGTTATAAATCATAAAACAGTTATAAATTATTTCATTCATATATGGGAATAATTTAGAAGAAATTCTATCTTTTAGTATTTTATTTTATTAACAACATCAGAATATGCAGATGACACCGCGATCATGGCTGAAAGTATCGAAGATCTTCAATTCCTTATAGATCGAGTCACTAGAGATGCTCCAATAACGGACTTAGCATAAATACAACAAAAACAAAGTTACTTGTGGTTAGCAAACAAGACGTCGGCCCTATGCAACTAATTGTCACTAATGAATGAACCGATATCAAAGTTAACCATTTTAAATACCTAGGATGTTGGATAAACGAGACACTAAACCCGGATGAAGAAATTAAAACTCGTATAGAAATTGCAAGAGGAGCATTTATGAAACTTAGATCTATTCTGAGCAACTCTCAGATGAATTTACAACTAAGAATCAAGTTCCGAAAATGTTATGTGTATCCTGTATTACTATATGGATGTGAAACCTGGATCATGAAGGTTAAGATGATGAACAAATTAGAAGCCTTCGAGATGTGGTCATATCGTAGAATGCTCATATCGTAGAATGCTCAGAATATCTTGGGTTCACCGCATTTCAAACAGAGAAGTCTTAAACAGAGTAGGTCAAGGTGAAGGTGACTTAACGTTATGATAAAAAAGAGAAAACTTGAATATCTCGGGTATATAATGTGAGGTGGCAGATACAGGATGCTGCAGTTAATAGTCAACTGAAAGATCGACGGAAAAAGTGGAATTGGTAGGAAGAAATTTTCATGGCTCCGAAACCTTCGTCAATGGACTGGATTATCAGCAGATCAACTATTATATGCCGTGCCAGATCGAGAGGGATATCGGCAAATTGTCATGGAAGCTACCAAGCCTAAAATTTGGACACTGTACTTAAAGAACATGAAGAAGAAGTATTTTATGTCTTTTTTGCCAATCCTATCATATTTTCAACAATGATTCTACGATTGGCAATGGCCCTTGTTTTTATGATTTCTTCTTCTGTTAACTCAGCTATTTTTTTTTAAATGGAAGTATATTTAAATGTATTCCTTTTTCCTTTAAAATATCTGATATATCAAAACCCCTGTCCGCTAAAACATCTCCTTCTTCAATAAGTCCTAAAATTCCGCATTCTACTGTAATTTTTCTATCTCAAAATTCTGCCTCCATAAACATCAGATACATAGGTATATAATTTTACATCAGTATTTTAAAGGTATTGGTTCCATAATAATATGTAGAATGTAGAATATGTTGCCTGTTGTATAATACGGTCATTGCTTTGGTCTATTGGAATTTCGGTACGGTCCAGAATAATTTTGTACTGGTCTTTTGATGACACAAAATTGCAAGACAACTCGGAAACGAGTACCAAAGAATGTAAATAAATGGCAGAATAAAATAAGGTTATGTTTTAATACCAAACCCTGACGCCAGCGCCACCTACATGCATGTGATATATTACATCGCTGTAAATGAAGGGCGCGCGAGGTTTCCCCAACACGACTCTACCTTATCGGCAGAGTCTACGCGGTAAATTGAAGCTGTAATTACAAAGAAAGAAATATATGTCTTTGTACTCACTTTATAACGCTTAAAGAATTACGGGATCTGGATTTCAATGCATATGTTTTTATAATTCTCGTATCAAAGTTACGCGTGAAGTTAGTCGTATTGATGACAGTTGGGGAAACATCCGCGACCCCTATGTTTCTATGTTGCTGCAGCGATATTTACAGCTCAGTCTGGCCCACGGTTATTAGACATTACTATGGTTGCCTAAATCGACTAACCAATGAACATTAAGGGTGAGATTACGTCACGAGAGTTTACTGTCATTTGAATCGTAATATGATTTTTTTCGAATCCTGAGAAAACCAAGTATTTTAGAAAAATTTAAACGCAGGATGCAAGATTACATTATTACCGAGGGCGGAAAGCCCCTTAGAATAAACAAGCAGATTCTATTGAATGAAATATTTGAAATTAAATATCACACTTCTCTTTTATTTTCAGCCCTGTAACTTATTAAAATAAACATTATAGAAGTTTTCAGGGTCTTTCAGCCCTCGGTAATAATGTAGTCTTTCATTCTGAGTTTAAAATATTTATTAGTTTTCTCAGGATTCGAAAAAAATGAATACAATTAAAACACATTGAGAATTTTGACATGCGTCAAAATTTTGCATTAATGTAAAATTCTGAACTGTTGAATTCCAGCTTCCCTAATAATTATTTTACATGAAAAGACATTAGAAACTATTTGTAGAGGATTGAAATCTGTATTGGAAATAACTGTTAAAATTGGTCTACGTAATTAAACATATTCCAAAATTTTGTAAAAATTTAATACATTTTAGTTTTCAGCCCAAACTTAGGCCACACACAATGCAATAATGTTCACATTATTGAACTGTCAATATTTTTATTTTATCATATATTGTTTAAAAACAATACAGTTGATAAGCTACCCTCAGTTGCGGAGAAAGGATTAATAATAAAGATTTTTTATTCAGTCAATGGTGTGAGCACTGTCAGTTAAATAGTAACTTGTGGCCTTACTTTTACAAGCATACCTATTGTGGCAAATGTATCATATTTTTCAAAATTTTGGAATGCATTTAAATCGTAGAACAATTTTAACTTTTGATTTTAATACAGATTTTAATTCTCTACAAGTATTCTCTCATGACTTTTGATGTAAAATAATTAGGAATTCAACAATTTAGAATTTTACATTGAGTTTTCTATGGCCCTTTTTACGATTCACCACCCGGTATAAGATAAAATGTGTACTGTTTGTCTTATTATTTCATAATAACACAAATAATACACATATGGGCCATTCCACGAACATACGCCTGCTTTGGATTACTTCGACAACGAATATTTTACTGTGCAACATAAGAAGTACGAAAGTAAATGTCACTAATAATTATTCCAATAAACAACAATGTAATTTGCAATTTACTTTCGTTCTTCTTATTTTGAACAGTAAAATATTCGTTGTCGAAGTAATCCAAAACAGGCGTATGTTCGTGGAATAGGGTATATATACACAATAACACACATTCAATGATCGAAAATCATTTAATAAAAATATGGGAATGTAAACTCTTGTGACGTAAAGTCAAAAATATAAGTCTCCCCACCACCATCGGACAAGACAACCGTAATAAAGTCTAATAACCGTGAGTCTGGCCGTCTACTACACTGGGTCGCCACCAAAATCTATTCACGCCTAACTTCACATACAAATTTGATACGAGAATTATAAAAAAAATTATGCATTGAAATCCAGATCCCGTAATTTTTTGAGTATTATAAAGTGAGTACAAAGACATACAAAATGTTTTTTTTTGTAATTCCACTTTAAATTTATTACCCTGCAATGCTCGTAGACTATTATCGATAAGGTAGAGTTGTCATTATTTTGGGTCCCGCCCCACTACACTCACCCACCGTGGAACCCATTTCTCGAGCTTCATTTACGGGTTCCACGGTGAGTGTAGTGGGGCGGGACCCAAAATATTGACAACTCTACCTTATCACAGATCACCTACCTCCTCTAGATGTTTCACGATAACGCTTTGGTTAAATATGAAAAACAGCGCTCCATGCCGCTTGTATCGGAACTAATTTCAAGCGGGAATTTCAAAATGTAATTTTGGTGGGAAGAAAATGTTAGGTTAAAATATTTGTATAGTTGAAAAAAAAATAATTTGGTTTTAAAATATGCAAATTATTTTTAATTTCAAATATACAAAATACCATTTGGGAAAAAATAAGACATGACAACGTATTTTTATTTATTTATTTCATACCAGCAAAACCACTTTGTATATACTTTTTTACAAATCGTATCTTTACAAATGAAATTATTAATAGTTATCTTCCAAATACTTCTACAAAAGGGTATCTCAAATGATTGAAACATGTGTGCATCTCTACTTGTTGAAGGACTTTCAACTAAAACAAAAAATTAATATAATTGATTTGATAATAACCATATTCATTTTACGTAAAATAATTTGTATTAATTATATATTTTTTGTAGGGGTTACTTACTTGGTGTTACATTCGTTTGCTTCCCTACACCATTACTGTTACTTGTTCTCTAATAACAAATACTTGTTGAACTCACCATGCAAATGTAAGCTAGGAATTTGATCTTCCTAGGGATCTTCAAATCACATTCGTTTTGTTTCAAAAACTGTATCTGAATCCATTTTATCTAAATCAGGATTTTTTATTATTGCTAACGATCAGATAAACATTTTTACTGACATAAAGATAAAAGATAAAGGCATACTGACACTGACAATTGACAAATTATAATGACACTCGGACTCAGTGATATAGAAGAAATCTTCACTCAAGGTGCATGGCGACATCTCAAAAAACGTATCATTACTAAAAATGACATTTAGTTTAGTATGACCTTGAGATACCTGCGTGAAACATCTAAAGAGAGTTAAGTGATCTGTGTACCTTATCGATAATAGTCTACGAGAAGTGCAGGGTAAATTGAAAGTGGAATTACAAAAACAACATTTTGTATGTCTTTGTACTCACTTTATAATACTAAAAAAATTACGGGATCTGGATTTCAATGCATATTTTTTTTATAATTCTCGTATCAAAGTAGCGCGTTAAGTTATGCGTGTATAGATTTTGGCGCGACCCAGTGTAGTGGATAGCCAGACTGAGCTGTAAATATCGCCGCAGCAACATGGAAACATAGGGTGGGGCCCATTTTTGAGCTTCAGTTACAGCGCTGTAATTGTCGCTCGTCTGGCCATAGAGGCTAATTTTAAGGCGAGTGTATTATAAAATACTTTTTTTTGTCGGTAAAAATTTGTTTCTTGTATTTACAACACTTTTAATTGAAAACACTTAAAATCTATTATTAGGCAAATGTTTTACTAGATATTTATCGCTATTCAACGCCAATAAAATATTTAAGTTATGTTTTGGCTAAAAAATAAACTGGAGACACATACACGCACATGTTGTTTTTGTGTGTTTCATAGTTGATTTGCAGCATCACAAAGATCAAAATATAATTCGGTGGGTATCCTAGTTTCGAAAATAAAGTTCACCTATTAATAGTCTCAAGAATTTATTAAATTTATTGTATAGGTCGAAAACATTCCGATATTTATAGAATCAAGGTAATTGCCAACTGATGGATTTACTATTAATTATTGGAACAACCAAATACATAGCTACAAAGTTGGAGAAACAGAACAGAGTACCCCATTTATTGTATATAGTCCGTTCTTTAACGGTAAAATATTGCAAAACCTCTAAATTTTAAAGAACCGCTTGGATTGACATGAAATTTGGCATACACATAGCAACAAGTAAAAAAAAAAAGAATATTTTGCCGATATGTGCTTTTGCCCTGGGGGTGGTTTTCACCCCCTCTTGGGGCTGAAAAAATATTCGTCCAAAGAAAGTCAAGAAATGGATAAACTGGCTAATTTTAAGTAACTTTTGTTCTATAGAGTTTTTTCACCAAGTCAATACTTTTCGAGTTATTTGGAAGTGAATATGTTCATTTTTTCAACAAAATAACCACGCTTTTAGACGGTTTCTCGCAAATAACTCAAATAGTAAGTATTTTGTCGAAAAAACATTCTTAGCAAAAATATAGCCTGTAAAAAATTTAAAAAAAATGGTGTATATATCACGTCTCTACACCTAGTAGAAGCAGAGTTATAGCTAATGAAAAATAGGTTCATATTCGTCAAATTCCAAATGGAATATTTTAACGTGAAATAACCAAAAATGAAGCACATTTCGGGGAAAACTCTTACAACTTATTTAAAGTGTTTAAAAAAAAGCTTAATTTTTATTTTATAAAAAAAATTTCTAGCATCAAAATTAAACAAGTTACGCTCAAAATAAAGTTAGTCCCTTTTGGTTTTGGTAAAAAAATCGAGAAAATCACCCCCTAATTAGTATCTTAAATGAACTTAATCGTTACGACTTCACAAATTTCTTGACTCGTGTATATGATCTGTAAGTTTCATCGGTTCAAAGTCCTTATTATTGAAAGGGCTGTAGTTAAAAGGGGTTGAACGAGTCACTGATCACGAATTTATGCAAATTTAGAAACACCAAATCTTAATCAATTTTTGTCTAACAGAAAAACAAAAAAATACATGATATTCAGAAAAGCAAATCTGACTTTTTTTGTTTTTCGAGATTTTTGGTATCTCTAACAATTTTTAAGTTATTTTGAAAAAAAAAACATATTTTTCAAAATTTAAATTTTTAAAAATTTTACTTTGAAACCAAATTTTTTCAAAAATAAGCACTTTGAATCGATGAAACTTACAGATCATATAAACACAACATAAGTAAAATAATTTGTGGAGCGGTAACGATTAATTTAATTTAAGTTGCTAATTAGGGGGTGGTCTTCCCGATTTTTTTTTGCAAAAACAAAAGGGGCCAACATTTTTTTGAGCGTAACTTGCTTAAATTTAATGCTAGAAACTTTTTGTAAAAAACAAAAATAAAGATTTTTTTAGACACTTTAAAAAAGTTAAAATAGGTTTTCCCCAAAAAGTGCTTAATTTTTTGGATATTTCACGTCGAAATATTCTATTTGAAATTTGGTGAATATGAATCTATTTTTCATTGGCTATAACTCTGGTTCTACGAGAGCCAGAGACCAAACGCGTACATCATTTTTTTTACTTTTTTATAGGCTATATTTTTGCTAAGAACATTTTTTTTGACAAAATACTTACTTTTTGAGTTATTTGCGAAAAACCGTCTAAAAATGTGGTTATTTTGTTGAAAAATGAACATATTCACTTGCAAATAACTCGAAAAGTGTTGACTTGGCGAAAAACCTCTATAGAACAAAAGTTACTTAAAATTAGTCAGTTTACCCATTTCCGGACTTAGTTTGGACATATATTTTTTCACCCCCAAGAGGGGGTGAAAGTCACCCCCAGGGCAAAAGCACACATCGGCACAATATCACTTTTTTTCTTTGACATGTAAGCTATATGTACGCCAAATTTCATGTTAATCCAAGCGGTTCTTTAAAATTTAGAGCAAAAACCGTGAAAGAATGGACTAATATATTTCTCGTATTTCATGGGAAAAGTCGATAAAATAAATGCTCTAAAACAGTGTTTTTCAATCTGTTTGATTTTGCGACCCATTTACTGGTTGAAATATTCTAGCGACCCCCTTGTGTCATAGGGAGCCAAAGAAATAATTTAATTAAAAGACTACACAGGTTAGGTGATGATTTTTTTCCTATTTTGGCACATTGATCTGTTCTTTACGCGGACCAAACATCGGCGACGTTTTGGTCCTACTACGAATCTACATATTATGTTTCCGACTGTGCACAGTTTGTAGTATTTGTGCGCTTTAAAGCAGATGACAGTATCATGGTAAAAGTCCTATTTTGCAAAGTACTTCCTGCAAACACTACTGGCCAGTGGTGTTTTTAGAAAGCACTTGGAACTACAATATTGATTGAAAAAAAATGTTTCGCTATTTGTAGCGATGGCGCTAAAGCTATGACTGGCGAAAATAGCGGACTCATTGCAAAATTAAAATCGATAATGCCAAAAACAATCGATAATGTCGATTAATTCATCGACAGGCTCTAGCTGCTAAGGTAGTACCTTCTGATTTAAATGACGTGGAGGTAATAAAAATTATGAATTCTATCAAAGATAAAGCTTTGTAAATCCGGCTATTTAAAATCGTTTGTGAAGATATGGGCTCGCTTCATCAGAATCTGTGGTGATGAAACTCAAGAAACGTATTGAAAAGAGTTGTGAAACTCAAGAGCTGAATTATTAATGTTCTTTCAAGATTCAAAATATGAATATGCTGATTGTTTTTCTGACACTATGTGGCTCTTGAAATTATAGTCCAGAAAGCCACTGCGCATCCGCTAGGGAAAATATTCTAATATGGATTTTTTGCACAATCTTACTCAAAAAGGACTCCTTTTAACAAATTTGCATGTTGCCAGGACCAAAAGGTGGTCAAAAATTTTTTAAGGTTTTTTTTTTGTTTTTATCCTAAAATGATTTTTTTACATGTAAAAAAGTTTTTTTAGGTTTTTTGGATCATTCCAAATAGAAAAGGTCTTTAGTGATTTTTCTCTAAAAATGATAGTTTTTGACATATAAGCGATTAAAAATTGAAAAATTGCGAAATCGGCCATTTTTAACCCTCAAAAACTATGTGAAAAACTAAAAATTTGAATGTTGCCAAGGTAGGTAGATATTCTTTAAACATCGATTGATGAAATCCCGAAGAGTTTTTTGCAATACAATATTCAAAACTCCTTTGTTTTTTAATTGCTAATCAAGTGTGCGCGACACTATTTTCCACCGACAGTATGGTGCAAATGAAAGGAATAAATTCGTTATTTCGTAAACCGGCGACTTTAAGAAAAAATCCCGAAATAGGTCGATTTTTATTTTTAAGTTATGATATTGTGGCATATATGGTATACTAGTGACGTCATCCATCTGGACGTGATGAAGTAATCGATGATTTTTTTAAATGAGAATAGGGGTCATGTGCTAGTTCAATTGAAAGGTTCTTCAATTCTCTATTCAGTAATAAAAACATTTACATAATTATTTATACAGGGTGTCCAAAAAAATTTTATTAAATTAAATTATTTGACAAAAAAAGAAGTAGAAGGACACCCTGTATAAATAATTATGTAAATGTTTACATTACTGAATAGAGAATTGAAGAACCTTTCAAATGAGCTACCACACGACCTCTATTCTCATTTAAAAAATCATCGATTACGGCATCACGCCCAGACGGATGACGTCACTAGTACACCATATATGCCACAATATTTTAACTTAAAAATAAAAATCGACCTGTTTCGGGATTTTTCCTTAAAGTCGCCAGTTTACGAAATAACGAATTTATTCCTTTCATTTGCACCATACTGTCGGTGGAAAATAGTGTCGCGCACGCTTGATTAGCAATTAAAAAACAAAGGAGTTTTGAATATTGTATTGCAAAAAACTCTTCGGGATTTCATCAATCGATGTTTAAAGAATATCTACCTACCTTGGCAACATTCAAATTTTCAGTTTTTCACATAGTTTTTGAGGGTTAAAAATGGCCGATTTCGCAATTTTTCAATTTTTAATCGCTTATATGTCAAAAACTATCATTTTTAGAGAAAAGTCACTAAAGACCTTTTCTGTTTGGAATGATCCAAAAAACCTAAAAAAAACTTTTTTCCATGCAAAAATAATAATTTTAGGAAAAAAACAAAAAAAACACGTTTAATAAATTTTTTACCACCTTTTGGTCCTGGCAACATGCAAATTTGTTAAAAGGAGTCCTTTTTGAGTAAGATTGTGCAAAAAATCCGAATTAGAATATTTTTCCTAGTGGATGCGCAGTGGCTTTCTGGACTATTAGCATTTTTGGCAGATCTTTTAAGTCACCTTAACAATTTGGACAGGAACAAAGAAGAGAAGAAAATATTTTAACAGCTAGAGATAAAGTAAAAGTATTTCACGCAAAACTTCGTTTGTGGTCAACTTCTCTGCAAAACAAAATATTTCCGTGTATTCAGAAGATTTTTGAAGATAACATAACAGGCAGTTCGGCTCAGGTTCCTTGCATGAAACAGAGCCAGTATAATTTACAAGAGCATCTTTTGATATACTTTCCAGACTTGCACGCTGAAGCTGACAATGGGCGTAGATGGATTTTAAACCCTTTTTTGGACAAATCAATAGATCTGGCTGATGTCACCATAAAAATGAAAGAATATCTTCTAGATTTAGCTACTGATGGCATCCTTAAATTTAAATTTTATTTGCAAATTGTCGAAGTATTTTGAATGAAAAGAAAACACGAATATCCAAGTTGACAAGGGAAGCTCTTAAATGATTCAACTCCTTGTGTGAATTGACATTTTCTTTAATAGTATACGTTAAAACCGAAAAGACAAATAGACTGAAGTTAGAGAATGATTTGATTATTAAAAGAGCTCCACAATTTGATAAACTTTTCAAAAATAAACAAGCACATCCTTCCCACTAAAATCCTGTTTTTTTGTGTAAGAACCTCAACTTTTTCTTTGAAGCGGCGACCCCCTAGGGGTTGCGACCCACAGATTGAAAAACACTGCTCTAAAAGAAAAAATTTAATTATTGCAAAATTCGGATGCGAGTCGTGAAAGTTCTAGAGATGGAAACGAATTTAATTTTAATAGAAACATATTTTAATAGAAACAGGAAAACAATGGAGAGGAAAGAAACAATAAGAGACAGACAATAAAATAAAGAAATAAAAAACAAGAAAATCGACGCACGAAACAAAAAAGTTCATTGGTGTCATATATTTGATTGAAGAGTGCAGTCAGTTCTTTAATATTGTTATTTGAGCAAAAATTAGTAAAAAGGACAATGTTATAATTTTATTATATACAGGGTGAGTGGGGAGGAACGCACCAAACTTTCAGAGGTTTTCTACATGAAAAAATAATGACAGTTTGCTTTATAAACATGTCCGCAAATGCTTTGATTCCGAGATAGGTGGTGTTAAAATTTTTCTTACAAACTGACGATTTACTTATTGCTCTAAAACCGGTTGAGGTATGCAAATGAAATTTGGTAGATTTTAAGACGATGTCAAAAATGGGCAATAACTACGTCTTAAGACTTTAAAAGCCACAAAATTTCAATTGCATACCTCAACCGGTTTTAAAACAATAAATAAATCGTCAGTTTGTAAAAAAAATTTTAACACCCCGTATCTCGGAAACGAAGCATTTGAAGACTGTTTATAAAGCATAATAATAAATTTGTTTATAAAGCACAGTATCATTATTTTTTCATGTAGAATTATCCCTTAAAGTTTGGTACGCCCCCCCCTCTCATCCTGTATAGTATAACGTAAAATATTATTTATAATATTATAAGGTAAACTGTTATACAGGGTGTCCCGAAAAGATTGGTCATAAATTATACCACAGATTCTGGGGTCAAAAATATGTTGATTGAACCTAACTTACCTTAGTACAAATATGCACATAAAAAAAGTAATAGCCCTTTGAAGTTGCAAAATGAAAATCAATTTTTTTCAATATTTCGAAAACTATTAGAGATTTTTTATTGAAAATAGACGTGTGGTATTCTTACTTGTGTATTCTTAGTTGTGGTAATTTCTTAAAAATTATAGTGAAATTTGTGCACCCCATAAAAATTTTATGGGGGTTTTGTTCCTTTAAACCCCCCTTATCTTTTGTGTATTTTCGTATTAAATTATTGTTAAAGTATTATTAGTTAAACACAGTATTTTTAAAACTTTTTTGCCTTTTAGTACTTTCTCGAGCAGCCAGTTTTTATCGAGATATTTTGAATATTTGTCAAATCCACCACCTATTTGTATAGGATTAAGTACGATTATAGAAACCTGGTAATAATATGAAAAATCTATAATTTACATTTTTATGATATGAAAATATACTAAGAGGCAAACAAGTTTTAAAAACACTGTGTTTAATTAATGGTACCACAATAAAAGTTTAATTGGAACGTGCACAAACATTTGGGGGTTTAAAGGAACAAAACCCCCATACAACTTTTATGTAAACATATTAAAAAAGAAGCCGCATCTCGATAAAAACTGGTTGATAGAAAAAAGACCAAGAGGCAAAAAAGTTTTAAAAATATTGTGTCTAACTATTGGTGCCACAATAATAATTTAATTGGAACGTACACAAAAGTTTGGGAGGAGTTTAAGGGAACAAAACCTCATAAAATTTTAATGGGGTGCAAAAATTTCACTATAATTTTTTGTTAAGATGTTCCTGCCGTAAGAATGTCACATACCTATTTTCGAAAAAAAAATCTCTAATAGTTTTCGAAATATTGGAAAAAATTGATTTTCATTTTGTAACTTTAAAGGGCTATAACTTTTTTTATGTGCACATTTGTACTAAGGTAAGTTAGGTTCAATCAACATATTTTTGACCCCAAAATCTATGGTATAATTTATGACCAATCTTTTCGGGACACCCTGTATAATATTATTTGCTTACATAATGCATGTGTACCTACAATGGAATCTCGCAACAACTCACGTACACTCGTTTTATAATTTTTTACGAGCACACAAACCAAAGCAATTTTTTCCCTCTCACTATTTAACAATAATATTTTTCAGAAGCACTCATATTTCGCGTCTTCGCGAGTACGTAGGTAAAAATAATTTTTTCGCCGATATTTATCCAAAAAAATTATTTTCGCATGTTTTAACGTTTCGATTTCCACTTCAGAAATCGTTCTCAAAAAGATTATTTTAAAAAACCATACAGAAGTAAAAACTTCTTTTGTATATTGGTATAAAAAGTTTTATTAAAAAACATAAAAGTCCTCCAAAAGGATTTGCAAAACGTTTTCAATCTGAATCAGATCATCCTCAGTGCGTTCTGCTTCATAAAAGAAACTAGCAACTTTTTTTAAAAAGGTTACATCGATATAAATGGTTTACATAATAATTAAGTGATATTTGTAGCGACTCCAAGTCGATGTTACAAGATGAAATGTGCTAGGAGTGCTCAAAGGGCAACATGGTTCCCTGCTCGTTAAGAACTCGTGGTTCTTGCCAGTTCAATGGACACAGACCAACTCTGTCTTTTTAACTATGGTATACAGCCAGCTACGGGGACTTTCCCATTGATATTATTTTAAAAGTTCTGGGAAGATGTAGATAACATGAGACAGAGATCTAATAACCAAAATTTTATTTGGATATAATGTCTTTTCAAAAATTGACATACTTGATCACAGCATGTATATATGGCATAATACTGTGTATCTGAGGGTGGTGTTATTACTTTGAGAATATTAAATCCTGTTCTGTGTGTTATTTTGTGTCATTTGTTTGTGTAATCTGTATCGTAGATACACAATGTGATTGTGTAGCTAACATATATTATATTTGTGTATTATGTGTTACATATGTATTACGTATGATAGATGATTTTATCTCAGATTTCCTCTGTCCCGCTATTGTTGATATATTCTTGTTGTTGACTTCTTTTAGTATTGGCAACCAAAGCCTGCTGCATTCTGCTGATGGGTTTGCTACACATTTCTCTTTGTTGTAGGATCAGAGCTGCTTCTTTGACTTTTCTTCTTTTCCATGTCTGTTTCTTTCATGATTATTGTTGCGTCTTTTCATTGTACTGTACCTTCGTTGACCCAGGTATGTTTGCATATCTGTGATCTGCAGTGGCGGCTCGTGATTTTTACAATAGGGGAGGCTATACCTAACTGTAAAATATCTAGACAAATTTGCACTAGCAAAAAAATGCGCCAAAAAATGTAATTTAAGGCCCCATTTTTTGACCATTTTTTATTTACATTTCATAATATCATCCTAATTCATAATTTCATGATATCATCATTTTAAAAATAGTTAGTCTAATAGTAAAAGTTTAATAGTAAAAGTTTAATACCAAAGTTTGTGTCGTTTATTTGTTAACAATTCCATCTATTTGTAAATAGATACCTATGCATATCAAAATAAATACAGATTTGAAGTTTTGCAATCCATACATAATGAAGCTTCAAATTTTTTAAGATACTCAACTGAATTTTTTTAATTCTAAACGCGGCCTACTGCGAATTCAAAAACACGATAAATTACCGATATTTTGCTTTGAGTTAGAGATATCGGAAAAAGTTATTTGAGCAAGTTGTTCCAAATATTATTATAACCCCACATACCAAATTTCATAACAAAATTCGCACTTTTAGATTTTTCATTATTTTTAGTCAGGACCCTAAAATTCGTTGTCCCGAGACGCACCCAACCACCCAACGGAGCTGAGAAGCTATTCTGCCTCCCTTGGTATATCTCCGGGCAGCGTGTGATGGCGCCGTAGATGCCACTATTAGGAGACCGGGTCTCCGTAAACGCCTGCTGCGCTGCACGGAGCATTAGCAACGGAGAATGCTGGGCTTCTCGGCTCTGTTCGTGCATCTCGGGATAACCCAGGGTCCTGCCTACAATAATATATGTAATAAAACTGGGACGCGATCATGCGTTCTAATGCTAATGCTCCGTACGTATGGATAATTAGTGATAATATGGAATTTACACGTTGTATAATAGTGAGAGTAATTGTTGTTTTCGCGATTCATGATAAACAAAACAGTATAGAGTGTGTAAAAAATTTATGGGGAGGCTGAACCTCCCTTGCCTCCTCTGACGAGCCGCCACTGGTGATCTGTCGAAATCCCTGATTTTGATGTATTTTTCATGCTCATTTTTTATCCTGACGCTAACGGCCAGTTTCACAATCTGTGGTTAACCGTAGCGGTCAATAACCTTTACCCCCAGACTAACTGACAGATGCTGTTTCACAACCACAGATTCAATCATGATTAGTTGACCGTAAGTTTTGTTTTATTTTTCTTATGTTGGTAGGAAATTATGGACAATGATCACCAGAAATAACATTTTTATGGAGAATTATCAGATCAGCCGATCAGTCAGATGAGTTTTGATTGATTTTTATTAGGATAAATTCAATAAATTGTTACCTATATTTCTTTAAGACTATTTGTTGTATATATTTTTTTGGGATTTTATACTTAGTTGTGGAGTTTATTTTGCAGATTAAGGAAAAATAAATGTGTGTATATGTGTGGTTAGGATATTCACTCCCTGCCAGACTTGTGGGTTCATATTTCATTTGCTTAATCATATTGTTAATGTTGATTCTTGCTACCTTGCTTTAAAAGTTCATATATTTTAACATACCTCCTATGAATGGGATTAATAAAATTTGATATATGATGGTTGCATCTTAGATTTTGGACCATATAAATTAGTATGCAGAACTTTTTTAAAGTATCTTTTTTTCATAAAATTAATATTAAAAATGCTTCCCATACGTGGCCAACTAAAGTACACACGCTTACATGCATATTATACATTTTAAGTTTTGTTTAAGAATAATAGGTATTTGTTTTAAGGTATTTTGCCAAAATCGTTAAAATTAAATTGTTAATATAAAAACATGTAACAAGCAAGAGACTATAAATGTGTATTAATAATTACCTCAGGAAGCAAATCATTTAAAAATCGAAAAATTATTGGCCGTTGAACTGCTAAACGCATTTAAGTACATCATATAAAAAGACTAAGTTTTCACTCTAATGGCATATAACATATCCCACCAGAATGAAAACAATGGGAACCTTCTCTGGTTACACCTCCGAGGCTTCTACAATTTGCAAATGGCTTGCAAATTGTAGAAGCCTCGGAGGTGTAACCAGAGAAGGTTCCCATTGTTTTCATTCTGGTGGGATATGTTATATGCCATTAGAGTGAAAACTTAGTCTTTTGCTAGCAGTTGCCGCTAGGGCATCTATGCCATTTCGTTCGTTGCAATTCGGGACTGCACGCTGGGGTTTGTTTTGGTTGGATCAGGGAGAGCAGCATATGTGCCTCCTGATGAGAGACTAATAAGTTTCGAAACCGGTAGAGGTGCTTGCAGCACTCTCTGATTGGACTGGAATATGGTTCGGCTGTATTTTCGTTTTGCAACGAAATTGAAAATGGTTATTCATTTTTACATCATATAAATTCATATCTGTAATTAATAATTTACGTATATCACTCTACGTTCTGCCCTGTCAATAAAACGAAATTAGGTTAGGATAACCTCTAGTTAAGAGCTTAACCATCACTCCAAGCTCTGTGTCCTTATTCTTGAATTTCAGGGAGTAGAAATGGTAAGAGAAAGTGACGTAAAAGTAGGCGTGGCTCCCTAAAACTGAAAATGCTGTATTCTTGAAAAAAATTCTCTTAATCTTTGAGAGAAATGTCACTCCCTAAGGGAGTAATAATTTCTACTGGTAGTATGTAAGAGAAATTGAAAATGGGAGTGAAAATAACAATACATAACCTTAAAAAAGCGGAGAGAAGTCTCAAAACCGTTTATTTTATTTCTATCTGCTTTCTTCAATATCCATGTTTCGGATGCATAGGATTATGTGGCTGTTTTTCATATTTTCATGTGTTTCATATTCATAGCTGTTTTTGTGATAGTAAGTCTTCTATGCATCTTTCTGTCACATAATATAATCTTTCCTCATTTCTGTCTGAAATATCTTAGCTGATCCAATTGTATGGAACTCTGGTTTTTAATTACAATTTAGAGGTTTTTTATTGAGAGGGTTTCCAATGTCAGATCTTGTCATTTTACACTGAAACTCATCCTTCAATCCACATGTTGATGTTATACCTAATGTAACTTCCATATGCAGATTTATGGATAGGATATTTCTATTATGGATTTACGTTATTTCTATCTATATCTATAGAATAATGTCTATTAGCTATCTATACAAAGATATTTCAAAGAGTAACAAGTCTGAATGATAGTGGTTTCGAGGCAAATGTTGGGAAGTGCTTCAATAACCAATATTTACGAATTACAAATGGTAATAACTATAATAACGTTCAGTGAAGATGTCACGCATATATTTTGTCATAAAATGGTAATTATTTTAGTTCCAAAGTGTAACAATTCGAGTTGTTTCATTTTGTAACTGATTTTTTTCCTAAGCGTTTTATTTTCTCAGTTGCAAACAGTTAGATTTCTAAATTTTACTCTTCAGTAGGTATCAAGGCATAATATATTCTTTTCCTATAATGGAATCTCGTTATTGCTTAGCTCACACACAGAGAAAATATTTACAGGGGGGCTTGAACTTATCTGAAATGTATCAGTTGTATCTAAAGCAGTGCACAGAAAATAATTGTCAGTCTATTAAAAAGTATTTATATGGAAATCTTTTCAATACTGAGTACAATATTTAAATTTTTTCAGCCAAAAAAAATGTTCTTTCTGTGAATATTTTAAAGATCTATTCAATAAAGAGAATCTGAAAAAACAGGAAAGCTTTAATCCTCACATTAATGAAAAGAACCAAAGTCAATTAGAAAAGAAAACGATTTAAAACTGTCTTCTTCGTCAAAACTCTAGTATGTTGTTTTGACTTGCTATATAGCAGTTCAGGTTGTTCCAAACGGGGACAGAAGTGATTTTTTTATAAAAGAGGGCTTGCCTGTTACAATTGCACAATTTACGATATACATAATAAACAAGGATATTACTTTTTATGGCATGACGGATAGCTTGTAGGGGTGTTAACAAAATAGGTGGTTGTGTACTAGAAATATTTGAGGGATCATGTTACTGAAAAACGTCATATTTTATTTTATTTAATCAGTTAAGCCCATTTGTACCTTTCGGTGTTGGTCTAAGAAACATCATATTTTACTCAGATAATTGCACTGGGCAAAATAAAAATAAGTTTATATGTGCCCTTTAATCATACATTGTCTTAAATACACATATTGAAAGCATTACTCGTAAGTTCTTTGTGGTAGAACACATCCAAAACTAGGGCGATACAATGCATGCTCTTATAGAATGTGAAAAATAAAATGCTCTGAAAGGAGGACCACTGTATGTGCCTTCACAACTAACACCTATAATAAATTGGGCAAAGAAAACTGGAAAACCCTATATTACTATTTATTTCGAGATTTCATGAATATTAAAGCTTTAGTTAAAAACACAGCTAACTACACCAAAAATATCAGCGAGGAATCAATGAAATGGAATGATGTGCATATTGTTAAAGTCGAAAAATTAGCCCCCTACACAATTTTATACAAAAAAATATTTTTTTAGGAGTTCTAAAGTATAAATGTTAACCGGAGAACAAGAGGATAGCGAGCAAATATTGATATTAGACTTCTCATACATGCTAATCAGTTATAACAGAGAATATAATATACTCTCCATTTATATTCGTTTAACATTTATATTCTTTGGTTTAATCAATGTATAATTTTATTATCAATAAATAATTATGTAAGTGGGTGTACAGATATTCCTGCCCTCACAATATTCTTTTTTATACATACAAAAGTGTATAATCTCTCATTTTTTTGTTTTAGCATAGTGCATAGTATATCATGTGGCCAAGTTATAATCATATTTTTTGTGCTACTAAAATTTGTATTATTTTAACCTGCTGTATAACAAAATGATTTTAAACTAAATATGAATTTAATGTGTTGGTTACTTATTTATTCTACAAAGTTAGGTAGGTTATAGTTTTTGTATATCTAAAAAAAAAACAACCAATAGACACACTAAATAACAAACAAAACATGTAACGTTAGTGAGAACACGAGAAATCTTTGTCAACGTTATGTACATACAAAAAGAGAAAATAAAGGCTGGTTTAAGCACAGTTTAATGTTTAGTTTAAGAAACCTCAACACAGAAATAAAATAAAGGTGCAAAGCTGGAAAACAATACTACATATTATTACAGCATGTATATGCAAATAAATTAAAAGCCACAATCAAAACAACTAGCCAAGAGTTGTATTTAGGAAAATATTCTACACTCTTCAGAAAAACTGTTTCTTTTTTGTTTGTCGAAGTCCGAAGTCGAAAACGAAAATCAAAAATCATGTAAACAAAAAAAATGATAAGGTTGACAGTTGACGGTATGTCATTTGCCAATATTTAACTTTTGTGATTGGTTCAAATTTTCAACAACAATCCGGCAACACTGTTCGCAGTTTCTCTCATTCCTTTCTACTCCCTCGATTCAAGAATAAAGCTTTTTAAAATCGAGAGAAATTATGAAGGAGTAGAAAAGCGAGCTAGCGTAGTAGGGAGTAAAATTTTCTCTCGATTCAAGAATACGCGCACTGGTTAAAAATTCCGTCGGTTAACCACAACTTCGCCGTTGACAGTTGACCTGATATCGTGAAACGCATATTTCGGGGTAACCTCTGGGGCCTGATTCTAATTCATTTCGACAGTCGCAATTTCATTTCGACACCGCCATGACAGCAACTGGGGATATGTTGAGACCATAGAGTTAAATATTAGCATAGAGAGAGTGTCATTCAGAGCGAAGTGACGACACCATCTTTTTTATTTGGATTAGTGCTGTTTCACTCTTACGCATAGTAAAGCTGCTACAGTTGTCCTCCTCTTCCGTGCCTATATTCACACTGAATGTCATTATAGATTCTCGATACAATGTGTTAGAAGGAGATGCAGCAAACCAGTCCCTGAGATCTTGTCGTCAGGAAGCGCGGAAGGTAGGCTCCCTCTATGTTAATATATACCTCTATGGTTGAGACTGCTCAGAATTTGGGTTGGCGCTTCGGTTTCTTGGATTTTGTTGATAGTCTGGGAAAATTATCGAAATAATACCATTTTTGGGAAAAATTATTTACCAGCTATTTTATTGCTAAAATCGAATCTTAAGATTGCATATATTAGTAATATGGGGTATGACAAGTCCGCAGAAAGTGTGTTATTTTATTTATAAACAAATTAGCACTCCTAAATCTTCTTTTTTTTTTCAATTAGTGGTCTGTAACTCCTATAATTTTTCCTTTGAGCCAAAAACACTCAAATAAAAATTCACCGTAATTTAGTTCTGCACAAAGTTATTTTTTTTCCGATTTCCTTCAACAAAAATTTTACTCAGAAAATCCGAGTTTTCCCAAAAAATCTGCCATTTTCAATTAAAATTTTAGGGAAGTACCTAATTATTTATCAATAATTAAATAATTGAAGACATGAAAGATTTATTATAGTAGATTATACAGAGGGGCTAAATTATGGAATAAATTCATTTCTTTAAAACGGACGATTTTGGAGCAAAATCCCGAAAGAGGTCGATTTTTATTTTTAAATTACAATTTTTTGGCATATATTTCATACTAGTGACGTCATCCATCTGAGCGTGATGACGTAATCGATAATTTTGGTAATGGGAATAGGGGTCGTGTGGTAGGTCATTTGAAAGGGCGTTTAATTCTCTATTCAGTAATATAAACATTAATATCATTAGGTATTTATACAGGGTTGCCAAAAAAAAATTTTGAATTAAATTAATTGGCGCAAAAAGAAGAATGTATGTAATTTATTTAACTCAAAATACATTGTACTGCTGTCAGAAAATAGAAAAAAAGAATGTGTGTGTACTTTGTACGCACGTAAGAAGTTATACTTCTATTATATGATTATATGATTATAAACGAAATTAATATACTTTTTATTTATATTTTATTTAAATATTAAATTAATTTATACTTAATACTTCTCAAACATTTTTATTAAAACAGTGCCAAAAATTAAAATAATAAAAAAATAAAACACACACAAACACATTAAAAATGCCACAAATGATTTCTGAACATTAATTGTCGGAAAATTTTTTAACTAAATACGTATTTTCTGAAAATAAAATTATATAATAAATATACTTACAATCATAAAATGTATAAAAAAAATAAAAAAATAAAAGTTTCTATTGGGATTCGAACCAACTTACCACGCGGCTGGTATTTGCGTTGTATTGGGATTCACCCGCATTAAAACTGCACCACAGAGGCAGCTTGTCATTATGTGCGAAGATCGTCTAACTAAACAGATTAACCTTTTGACATTTTTAACTTATGTAAATCAAATTATTTTGATTTTGAATTGAAATGATTTAGAATTGAAAAAATACAACAAAACATAGGGTAAGAAGACAATATATTAGGTGAATATTGATATAAATTTTGATGGTAATCAAATTATGTAAAAAAAAAGTATTACATACTACTTATGTATTTTGGTAGGTTCAAGGTAGGTATCGGAGCCCGTATAACGACTAATACATTTCGCAATCACTTGCGTCGTGCAAAGTGGCTATGTTCAAATATCATAACAAAATTTGATCAACTATTTATAAAACACTTACCAGTGAAAGATTCTTTAGCTTTGAATAAGCGAGATCTGCGGCACTCATACTAGGCACAGTTTGATGAGCTTTCACATTGGCATGCAACAATCATCTCTTCTATGTAAATAAGTCCAAAAATATAATATGAAAACTATTTAAAAAGGCAGTATAACCATTAACTAATTTTTTGTTTGTTGTTTCTCTTCCTACAAATTTTAAAACGCAACAAGCATACATTATAACCAAACACAGTCCCACAGCTGTGCCACAGCTGCCATATTGGATAATTTGTGTCATGTCATTTGAACATCCAATCAGAACAAAGTTATAATGCGCATGCGCCCGGTCGCTAGGTTTTCCCATATAAAATTTCACCGTCATTACGCCCGTAAAGAAGTATAACTTCAAAAAAGGTTTATTTCACAAATAAACATTTCTTTTCGCTTAAATTAAATCACAAACAGCCTCCCTCCTACCTATTGGCAGTTTGAACTTTTAATTTAAGCTAAAAGCAATGTTTATTTGCAAAATAAACATTTTTTTCTATTTTCTGACAGCAATAGAATGTATTTTGAGTTAAATAAATTACATTAATTTAATTCAAAATTTTTTTTGGCCTCCCTGTATAAATATTGATATTAATGTTTATAATACTGAATAGAGAAGAAACAATTTTTTGGCTTATAAACAAATAGAACCCCTCAGAAAATATTAGATTAAATTAAATTAAGTTAACGCTGTTCAAAAGAGCACGGCTTCTGTGTCCTTTTCGAAGAAAAACAAATTGAATTGCGAGGAGTGATTCCAGGTATAACCGGTCAAATTTGACTGGCATTTGCGACAGAGTTATAAACAACAGGATTTTAATCTTTGAACCATTAGATACCTTTTAATTCCGGTCCTCTTTGTACATACAAATTTTCATATCTTCAAGACACTCATAACAAAAAAGATTTATGTCACTGTCACCAAATTATTTAATTATTGGTAAATAATTACTTCCCTCAAATTTTAGTTGAAAATTAAAGATTTTGTTTGGAAAACCCGAATTTTCCGAAGAAAATTTCCGTCGAAGGAAATTGGAATAAATTATCAATGTGCAGAATTAAATTACTGTCAATTTTTATGTGAGTGTTTTGGTTTAAAGTTAAAATTTTCGGAGTTATAGAGCAATAATAAAAAAAAAAGATTTCGGAGCGCTAATTTGTTTATAAACAAAATAGCACACTTTCTGTGGACTTTGCACAGCTATATTACTAATATAGGAAATCTTAAGATTTGATTTCAGCATGTCCAGCAATAAAATAGCTGGTAATTAATTTTCCTTGTTATTTACTAATTTTCCCAGATTATTACCTCACATCTTTCATTGAGTTGATGATTCATGTTGTGGACATTCTCAATTATTATATTTCTAATTTAATACTATTCTATCTAATTCCTCAAAACAAGCAAATTTCAATTAAACCCAGCTATATTATAATACCTTTTGATTTAGTTTTCCTTGCAAGAAATAAACAAAACACATCTAAACTAAACCTAACCTCGCTTTTGGCCATTCATTCATCTCCGTGTCAAATAATTTCGACAGTCGCCATATTGAAAGCGACTTGTTTTTGGTCGAAATTTGATTTAGAATCAGGGCCCTGGTTATCTCTTAACCACAAGTTAACTTTACTTTGTGAAACCGGCCGTTAGTGGTGTTGCCGTTTCTCCCACATAGAAATTGTTGCCTAAGCCAAGCCGCACACCAAAGAAACATGAAACGAAAAACATGTTTCATGAAAAGAAAACACTTCTAAACAAATCTCAAAGTCCGCCTACCAATGAAACGAGTGTGATTCATGCTCATGACACATTTTTATTTTCGGAGAGTTTCATAAATGGCCGGACATATATTTGTTTAGCAGTGGTTTATTTCCATGAAACGTAATTTACGTTTCATGTTTCTTTGATGTGCGGCCTGCCTTAGAGTAAGAACAGAACAAGTGGGTCGCGGTGGAGGTGGAAGTGGAGGTCGCGGTCGATGTCGATATCCATGTAAAACAAACACATTGTAGTGAATGAAAGAGAACCATGCACTGTTATCCTTAATGGCAATTACGGTTCATTCTCTTTAATTCTTGACTAAACTGGAAAGGTGGCGCCACTAAAGACTTTTCCAAATGCGCATGTCATCGCCTCTGCAGAAACTGCAACAGCGTTGCCACATTTAGTAGATTTCTACTTTTTTGGTAATTTTTGATATTGTTTAAAAAATTCTAGTATATAGGCAATATTTTTTAGTAAATTTTTGGTATATTTCAACATTTTGTTATGACTGAAATAAAATTTTCTTTTTATAGTATTTACCCCATTTCTAAATTAGTTTTCAGACATTTTGTTACAATTTCCCAATGTCATTACCGAAAATAAGATTCAGGACGTAGATGATGAATTTTACAGAGAAATGAAACTGGAAACTGGATTCTGGTGTAAAAAACTTGCAGATTTCAAGTAGGTAGCAGTGCAAGCAGTATATCAGGTGTTATTGAAGAGTTATGGCATTCGGTGAGCCTATTAGAAGCTAACGATGGAAAACTAAAATACCTAAGCATATGTAACTTTGCAAAACAAAAAATGTTGTGTTTACGTGTTTCCAATGTAAAATGCGAAAGAATTGTGTGAAGAATTTGATCCTGACATGCAGAAATCAGTGGATGACAAAATTATATTATATACAAATATTAAATATGAAACTGATAAAAATTAATATGATAGTAGGTTATTTTTTCCCAGTTAAAATCTAAAAAAGTTTGGTTTTTTACAGATATTCATATTATATTAATTTCTAGTTAGTCAGCTGTTGTTTTTATTATAAAAAGTCCTAAATTATATACAAATACGTTAATAAAGTTTTATAGTATATTTTAGTTTTTGATTTAGTAGATTTTAGCTAAACTTACAGACTTGCAGTAGATTTTCTAAATAAAATGTGGCAACGCTGTGCAGAAATGTCATTTTATTTTGTCTTGCATCTGATGACATCGTTGTTTGTTTACATACGTGTTTGGATTTATTTTATTAAATTGTTTTTTTACTTATAGATTAGCTACATATATATAACAAAGACTTTTACTCTCTTACTTTAAAGTAAAATATTCAGTCTGTGTGTAAATTTTTGAATCAAACTTTAAAATGGTGTTTAAATGCTGTGTACCAAACAGGACTGAGAAGTAAGGAATATTCTTTTGCGTTACTTTGCATCCATGTAATTTAAAAATTTTGTGTTAATTTCGGTGCTGCCTTAATGTCAGGATTGATGTGTTTATAAACTCTGCAATGTTACAAAAAGATACTTGAAATATTTTAATTTTATTATGAGCTTTAATTTTGGTACTTTCCTGTAAATTGTGCCGTTAATTTTTTAAATAAATATTTTAATTTTTTAATTTTGTTTTTCTACCTTTCCTATTATATGAACTATATTTATAATTGCAGTAAAAGACTCCATAATGTAATGCAAATTGCAAAAAAATAATTGCTAATGTAAGAAACAATTGTCGATTATTTTTATAATTTGCATTATGTTATAGAATCTTGTTTTACTACAATAATTAGCAACAAAGCTTATTTGAACGTTTAAAATTCCCGCAATTACCCATTTAGTTCATGACTAAACCGGACAGAGGGCGCTGTATACATTGCAATTAGGCATTCCAAATCACGTGATATAATATGGCTGCTGGATGGCGAAACTGTCATCCATAGGCGTATCCAATGTTTAAACCACTTCATATTTAATTTGCTATCACAATTTCACAAATTTCGCTACACAATTAACAAAAAAACAAAACCAAACAGGATATTCTTTACAAATTTGTCAATATTCAATGTAAACATTACATACATCATGACCACCCCCCCTTAACTGTGTCTATGGCCATGTCAGTTTAGCCATCCACCGACCACCACTGACAGTTCATTGGAATCCCTAATTTTACGTATTAAAGAGTTGCCTATCTATTCTACTTATATATACCTTATCTGTGAAGAGAACAGAGCAGGTAAGTCGCGGTGGAGGTTTCGCGCGATGCCATCCAGGAGGTTTACATCGATGCTTTTGAAAATAAAATGAGTTTGTTTTACATGGATGTCTACTGCGCGGCCTACAAGGATGCTTCCCTGTGATTGGTCCGTTCGAAGCCAAGTTGTCATTACCTGCGCTATCCGAGTTGATACTTTTTATATAATCCCTTTTTTGTATTCAGTTTATTTTTGCATTTCTAAAGTAATTAAATTCAGTAAATTCAGTAAATAAGCACAGTCTTTTTGTCATTCAAATTTCATTAAACTACTTCACTTGATAGTGGTTCTAGCTCGACTGACAGCGCAGGTGACCTCCTTGCTATGTGCTGTCGACATCCACCGTGACTTAACTAATAGCATCCACCGCGACCTACACCTCTACCTCGACCCACTTGTTCTGCTCTTACCCTAACATTACAGAGTAATTTATATTTTTTATATTATAGAAACATCCAACTTGGTTATTTAAAAATGTAATGTTCAGTACAACAATATTTTTGGCTTAATCTCATATAAACATAATACAGTAAAACCTGCCATATCCGGATCAATGTGGCGACAGACCGATCCGGATATGAAAATATCCGGATATCAAGACCACTTCTGTGACTACTTCTTTTATAGTCTCTGAAACGTTTTCTTCTTCATACATTCCAGTAATCAACGCTGTCAATAACTTTCTTCGATAGACACGTTTTATAGATTCTATAATCTATATATCGCCATCTTTGAGTTCTTTTAGGTCGTGATGAGAGGGTGCGTTGTCCAACAGAAGGAGTGCCTTTCTCAGTAGATCCGGACGGCAGAACCGTCCGGATATGGGGAGGTCCGGATATGACAGGTCCGGATATGGCAGGTTGTACTGTATTTAAATTAGGCATGCCACAGAAAGCAGTTTCAGAACCTTGTTAACAATAACTAGTTTTGCAAACACTTTATGAAATGGTTATTGTTTTCGTTAAAAATGTAATATAGTCCAGGGCGCATCTGTTTTGAGATGGACGTTGAGAGGTGACTCATATTTTTTTGCAGAAATTGTTTGGAAATAACTCATATAATAATAATTGAGTTATCCTCCCACTCAAAAAGATCCGGAACATTGTTTAAATAATCAAAATGTCAAAAAATTAAGGAAAAATTCGATTTTTTTCTTCGTTTTTTGATTATAACTTTAAAAGTATTCACTTTCGAGAAAATTTGCACTGCCATAAAAGTTGCATAATTAAATTTTCTACAATATAGAATTGGTTATAAATTTTAAAACTTGTCACCCTTGTTGCAAAATAGCAATAATTGCGAAAAAACCATAAATAAACAAGTATTCGCATTTTACGGTTTTCAACCATTTATGCTACACTTAGGACCTTCATATTTTACCCAGAAAAACTTTATGATATAATCAAACAAAAGTATAAATTTCATTAAGATCGGTTCAATAGATTTTGCAAAATAAATTTTGCAATCCAGCTTTCGCAAAAAAAATTAATTTTTTCAAAATGTTGCAGGACTGAAAATAAAGCAGATAGCAAGTTGAAATTTCTTTTACATATTATAGAAGAATATCGTACCTTTCATTTTCAATTTGCAAAATTAAAATCGGTTAACTACCACCGGCGTCAGGAATTTTTTTAAATAAACATTAATTTTTGGTGCTACGCACAGGACAGCGGTGTTCGATTCACACAAGTTGATTTCCACCAAAATTTCTTCCAATCTTTATCTAATACATTACTTTCTTACTCTATGTTTTGTCGTATTTTAATATTTTAATTCCACAAAAATCAAACAAGTTTGATTATTATTTGTGAAATATTGTTTAAACAATCGCATATGTTTAAAAATAATAAACTTTTATTCTCTAAGTTAAAATATATGAACAAGGAAAGTTTTTGCTAAAAAAGTGTTATTTCAAAAGACAGAGTATGTATTTTTATTTTGCAATAAACAATTTATTTATATCGAAATTTACTAAAAATTAAAATTTATCAATAATTATCAAAGGTCATTGGAATGCCCAATCAGAGCAAACGTATCCGCTGTCCTGCGCGTAGCACCAACAATTAATGTTTATTTGAAAAAATTCCTGACGTCGTGGTGGTTAACCGATTTTAATTTTGCAAATTGCAAATGAAAGGTACGGTATTCTTCTATATTTAAAAAAAAATCAACTTGCTGTCTGCTTTATTTTCAGTCCTGCAACATTTTCAAAGAATTTTTTTTGTGAAAGCTGGATTACAAAATTTATTTTGCAAAATGTATTAAACCGATCTTAATGAAATTTACAGTATTGTGTTATTATATCATAAAGTATTTCTGGGTGAAATATGAGGGTCCTAAGTATAGCATAAATAGTTGAAAAACGTAAAATGCGAATACTTTTTTTATGGTTTTTTCGCAATTATTGCTATTTTGCAACAAGGGTGACAATTTTTAAAAAGTTTAACTAATCCTATATTGTAGGAAATTTAATCACGCATATATTTTATTTCAGTCCAACTTTTCTCAGAAATGAATACTTTTAAAGTTATAATCAAAGAACCAAGAAAAAAATCGAATTTCTCCTTTATTTTTTGACATTTTGATTATTTAAACAATGTTCCGGACCATTTTGAGTGGGAGGATAACTCAAATATTTTTATATGAGTTATTTTCAAGCAATTTCTGCAAAAAAATATGAGTCACCTCTCAACATCCAAATGTACTAATATTTTTACAGATGCGCCCTGGTCTATTAGGAATTATTTTCTTTGGAGAAATCAGCGATGTGTTAAATATTATTTTAGCTCTTCTAGCGAGTTTTCAATAATATTTTCAATTGAGTCATACCTTCAAAGTTTCCTAAGTTTGAGAAACAAGGAAAAGTTATCAGGGCCTATTGAGGTTTCTTATATTAAATCCACATAAAGTACTAAATACGTAAAGCTCATTAAGATATTAGTTTATTAATGCAGGAAGATTGTCTTGTTTGTGTGTACATAATTACACCTAACCGGTAATTACAAAAACAGTTTTAGTAAAATTGATAAATATCACTGTTTTTGTTTAGTTTTTATTTAAAACGCTAATAGTAAGCATAAAAATTTTCCGGTCTAGTCAGTTCATTATAAACAGTTACGTTGTTACACATTCATTAAAATGTTGTTTAAATCAAGTATATTATGCATATGCATAATTTGTTTAGATTTGAATGATCTACTGATTTATTTTAGTATTATAAGAAATTAAAAGCAAAACTAAATAATTTAAAAAATTAACGAAGGAAAAACAAAATACAGGCATATCACAATAATTGCAGGAGAATTACAGGAATTACTAAACATACAAGCAGTTTGTGCATGGTACTCAAAGAAGAAGTACCTATTTCTTCGAAACCAGATGCAGAAGTCTCGCCGGATTCTAGACTCAATTGTAATTGAGATTTGTTTTCAATGAACAGCGGAGGCGCAAAATTTCGAACCAATGCTTTTTAAACGCATTTATTATTTTCGAATCATGAGAAAACTAATAAATATTGTTTAAAAATCTAAACGCAGAATGAAAGATTACATTATTACCGAGGACAGAAAGTCCCTTAGAATAAACAAAAAGTTTCTTTTGAATGAGATATTTGAAATTAAAAAACATACTAAATTTTCTTTCATTTTTCACCCCTGCCACTTATTAAAATAAACATTAGAGAAGTTATCCTGGACTTTGGCCTCTCGGTAATAATGCAATCTTTGCTTTTATTCTGCATCTAAATTTTTCAAAATACTTATTAGTTTTCTCAGGTTTCGAAAAAAATTAATGCATTTAAAAAGCATTGGCCCGAATTTTTTTTGTTCCTACGCTCTTAACTGGGTCTCGGTTTATTCTGCTTTAAAGAACCCCATAATTTTTTTGCTTTTTCTTACTCTTTCTTCTCGCTGTTGTTTTCTTTTACTGTTTTGATATCCTTGTAGAGGTATTATAATAGCTAATAGCTCATTTAGCTTCATATTACATTAATATTATGATCTCTTTCCATATATTTAATTATTAATTTATATTATTTATTACGTGAATACCTAAAATTATTTTTTTCCACAACGAATAGGTACTTAAAAACTTATTTAATCTTCGTCTATTTTAAGAAAATGAAAATAAACTTTAGAGATTAAAAAGCATTTGTCATGGCATCAATATAAAATGCATCAAAACTCTTATAAACGATATTACAATAATTATGCAATCAGTGGCGCATGAAATATGATCAATTCTAATTTATAAAATCTAAAAAAATAATGAATGTAAAAAATATTTTATTTTTATATCAGCGCCCCTCAAAATTTGGTGCCTCAACAGTCACCCGGCTTGACCACCCCTTCCGTATGTAAGTTGCCATACTTTTTTCTGCCAAGTTTTCCTGAACTCGTATAATAATAATAAAATTTAATTTATTGGCCTTCTAAACCATACAATTATAAAGATGTCATCAAAAAATTATATATATTATATAAATAAAATATATACATGCACAAGTGCGAAAATAGAGATAACAAACATAAGTATTTACAATGATTAGGTACTGATACAGATGATATATAGTATGTACATCATTTAAGTACCCAATCGCCTTGTGCAAACATTCTCTACTGAGTAGAACATGTCATCCAATAAATAATATTTGTCGTTTTTGATTATTAAAAGAGACCAGCCTAGTACAGAGACTTTGAAAACTAGCATGATTAAACATGTTTAAAATGGATTTGGTCTGATATTCCCGTACAATATGAGTGGAGATCACTATTCCTTTCAAACGATTAAATCTTTTATACCTGGATCCTGCGTACCAAAAAAACGTTGATTAATAGCTTAACGGTGTCTCGTCGGACAAACTTTGACATATGGGAACACTGGAACAGGGGAAGTTTCATTCGTGGAACATGTTAAAAATTTGGAACGTCAGACTACGAAAATGTCCCATGTATTTTGTCGGACAGAACTTCCAATAATTGATTTGTTACCCTTTCATTAAACTGCCATGCAAAAATCAGACTGGTATTTATCACCAACTGGGCATTTTAATAAGTCCGATACGTAGAACATATCAAATGACAGGAATTGTGGCAGGTGATAAATACCAGTCTGATTTTTGCATGAGAGTTTAATGAAAGGCTAACAAATCAATTGGAAGTTCTTTCGGACAAAATACATGTAACGTTTTCGTGGTATGACCATTCCAAATTTTTAACCTGTTCCACAATTAAAACTTCCCCTGTTCCAGTGTTCCCACATATCAAAGTTTTTCAGAGTAGACACCCTTAAGCTATTAACAAATTTTCAGCTTGCTATTAATCAACTTTTTTTAGACCTCGGGATCCAGGCTTATATGCGAAAGTGAAGGATAATCATTTATACAGTCTATTTGCGTCTATTTGCAAATTATTTCATATTAGTTTGCTTACTCGACAGTTAGATTTGGTTTGAATTCAGAGCACACCTCAGGCTGTTCTGATGATACCAAGAGGTTGAAACTGAAACATATATAACAGATGGTGGTGGTCTCTGAAACAAATTAAATCTTAACTGTCTTTATTTAAGTCTTTTATCGTTTAATTATTCAATAATTATATTCCCATACTATGGCACTTTCTTTTCTAAATGTATGTATGTATGGTTCATTCCACCAACATACGCCTGTTTGGGATTATCGCGACAACGAATATTTCAGTGTGCAACATAAGAAGTACGAAAGTAAATGGCTCTAATAATTATTCCATTAAACAGCAATATAATTTGCAATTTATTTTCGTTCTTCATATTTTGCACAATAAAATATTCGTTGTCGAAATAATCCAACACAGGCGTATATTCGTGGAATAGCGTATATGTATCAATTCATTTTAAATGAAAACTAGGACAATCCATTTTCATTTGTGCTATATATAGTTAGTTCAGGAAATATTTACATAAGAAGTAGATAGTAGACGACCTTCTATAGATAGCACTTTTTAAATGGTAATCGTATTGAGAAAATTTTAATTTTGCATGAAGTTCAAACTTTTAATATCGGTATTTTTGTGACGTTACAGATAAAGAGAAACGGCGATATCATTTTAATTGGGTTAAACAACAACAAGAGAAATATGTATATCTCTCTTGGTATGTAAGTTATCTTAAATGTTATTAACAATAACATACAGGCACTAACAGTGATATTTTCAATACAAATATTTGTATGTTTTTCAAGATCAAAGATTTGTGTAGCTGTTGACGTATTGTTTTTTTCGTTCTTCTTCAAAACCATTCGTGACACTATGCTGAACCTAAATTTCGACTCATTAGGTGTAGCCCGTTCGCTAGCATTGAATTCTGCTATCTTTTTCGTGGCCACCATTGTCATCTTCTACTCTACATTTTATTATCATCTAGGACCTAGGACTCTTTAGACAATTCTTTGTTATCTATTCTCACTATACAGCGATACAATATTAATAATCTCCGAGTAATGCGATATATGGAAAAGAAGAATCTATTCGGAAAACAAATCATCATGTTCTAACCCCATTCTTATCCAATTCCTACTACTTCTTCTTTAGGCGCCGTGTCCGTATTCAGACGTTGCCCGTGCCGGATTTATGGTACTTGCGGCCCTAGGCCAAATTACCCCCAGCGGCCCCCGATAACTTCACCGAGGATGTAATTAAAGTATAAAACACATTTCATATTAATACATAACGTTTATTTTAATTTTACTTTTTAAAATTGGTCCAAAATACAAAGCAAAGCCTACATGAATAGAAATGCCACTAATGTTCTATTTGAATACGGTACATAAAAATTTTGTATTCACTAATTAAATAATCGTGGTTTACAAATTTGGATAAAACCCCAAAACAGTTCTAACAATATTAAGAATACAACTAATAAACTTCGTTCAATTCTCATATTATTCTCTTATACTGAAAAACGTCAATGTCATGTTCTTAATTTGGATAAAGTTGGATTAGTGATTAACATTGACACTCACTCCACCCAATACTCATAATAAATCTCATATCTAAACTCTAAATACTCACTTTTCTAGCTTTTTTGACTGCAAAATCAAATTAAAGTCTAAGGCTTGAAAACCTCAGTATTTGAAACAAAACTAGCCAAACTAGACAATCTAGAATCTTCGTCAGAAGTCGAGTTCCTCAAGTAGTTTTTGATTATTTTCAACACGCTGAATGATCTTTCTCCAAATGCATAAAATGTCATCATTCATGCGCAAAATGCGCATGAATGACGAATACGCAAAGCCGTTTCCTTATTCGGAAATAATGTTGTTAACCGTTTTTCACGAATGAGTTTCAGATACTCCAGAAGTGTATTCCTCGGAGGTTTGGTAATCTTGTTATCATAAGGTTCCCTCTCTTCATCAAATATACCTTCAACAAAGCCTTTAAACTGCACACACTCTTCTCCAAAGTCACCATCTACATATGTCGATTTGATACTTTTTAGCCAAAATAGAAGCTTTTCCCCTGATTTCTTCATTAGACATTAACGTTTTTTTTAAAATCCAAGTTCTTCATTTCCAGTTCTTTAAAATCCAAGTTTTTCATTTAATTCTGAATAAAGCCTGTCAATAACAACATTGAATCATTTAATCTTGAAGTCTTCTTTCAATTCTTTGCCATTAAAGTGGAGTTCAGTGGATTTATCTTCTTTGTCTTCGCCAGGGAGAGCTTTTTTTGCGGGCATCTTTTTATTTCAAGAATGTAGGTTTCATTTTTAGACAACTCTTTTCCTCTTTTTTCATAGGAATCAAAGTTGTCTCTCAGACGCAATACATACTCCTTTAGAGATTTGTATATGTTGCAAGACACATTTAAGTCTGTAGCAGTATTTTGTAATGTTTTGCTACTCTTGTCAAAACGTTGTAAAATACCATACCACATGTTCATTAGAATAGCATTCTCTAATTTGAAAAATTGTTTACTGGTTCCATTAGCTTCAGCTCGGCTCACATTTATGTCCCCTGTATCCGCTGATTTTTTTACTGCATCGTAGTAGCTCCAGTAGTTCACTAAAATAGCTTTTACAGCAGGCCATTTGGCACCTTGTAACGTTTATTTTTTTTTTGGAATGGAGGGTTTTTTTTCGTTATTGCTATTTTTGACAATGTTTTCCAACACGGCTTATCTTGAAGTAGATGTACTCATGAAAACGTAAAATTCTTGAATAAACATGAATAGTTTTGTTACTGCCAAACAACAATCAGTCGCATGTATGCCTACTAAATTCAATAAATGAGCGGAGCATGGAACATGCTCAGTTAAATTGTTATGTTCTTTTATTAGCGCTTGTAAACCTATATATTTGCCTGACATATTCGAGTCATTCATTATCATATGACTAGCCTCTAATATCGCAATTTTGGAACACAAAAATTCAATTTTTTTACCAAAAAAGTGGTTTTTTACAAAACTCTGCGGCCCCCTTTTGCTTGCGGCCCTAGGCCGAGGCCTTGTCGGCCTAGTGGTAAATCCGGCACTGGTTGCCGTTGGCCGTCATCATGTTTACATTTTCCTAAAACCTTTTTCTCCTTTTTGCGGTGTTTATGAGCAGACGTTCTGAATTCACCATTTCATACTATAGGATAGACCACACATAACATTTAGGACCTCCTTGCGAATATTCATCGACAGGTTTCTGTTACATAAAACTGGTTTCCAGGTCATAAAAGCCTTACGTGAGTTTTCAATCCTGGTTATTATCTCTTCATCAGAGTCATATTTACATTTAACCACCTGCCAAGGTATTTAAAATGGTTTTAAACATTATATCTCCTCTCCATTAAGAAAAACCAGACCTTTATGTATATTAATCTTTCCAAGTGCCATCCACTTTGTCTTTGAAATATTGATTTTAAAACGTCTCCGATAACTTGCTTCACTGACTAGATTAACTAATGTCTGGAGATCTTGTAAGTTTTTTGCAAGTAAATTCTTACTGTTTTCTACTAACTTCTCAAATCAACTCACCAACCCGCCTGACAAGCGTGGTGTTTAATTGCCAAATCTCCTCAGCATGAACAGGCATTCAAGAAAAGGCCTCTCTAGTACGTTCTTTAACGGTAAAATATTGCAAAACTTCTAAATTTTAAAGAACCGCTTGGATTGACATGAAATTTGGTACACACATAGCTAACAAGTCAAAGAAAAAAAGTGATATTGTGCCGATATGTGCTTTTGCCCTGGGGGTGGTTTTCACCCCCTCTTGGGGGTGAAAAAATATTCGTCCAAAGTAAGTCCGGAAATGGATAAACTGAATAATTTTAAGTAACTTTTGTTCTATAGAGTTTTTTCACTAAGTCAATACTTTTCGAGTTATTTGCCAGTGAATATGTTCATTTTTTCAACAAAATAACCACACTTTTAGACGGTTTTTCGCAAATAACTCAAATAGTAAGTATTTTGTGGAAAAAATATTCTTAGCAAAAATATAGCCTGTAAAAAATTAAAAAAAAAATGATGTATATATCACGTCTCTATACACAGTAGAAGCAGAGTTATAGCTAATGAAAAATAGGTTCATATTCGTCAAATTCCAAATGGAATACTTTAACGTGAAATAACAAAAAATGAAGCACATCTCGGGGAAAACTCAATTACAACTTACAGTGGTACCTCGAAATACGAGGGTAATTCGTTCCGTAACCTTGCTCGTATGTCAAATTGCTCGTATGTCAAAGCAATTTTCCCCATTGAAATCAACTGAAATATCATTAATCCGTTCCAGTCCCAAAAAAATAATCACTTTAGTTGTTTTTGTTAAGTGTTTTTAAATAAGAAAAATGCTTTTACAAGAAGAAACATTTATTTATAAATAACAACAAATACATACATATTCTGTAAAAACATAAGAAAAAGTGAGGTGCTTACGGAAGCGCTTAATTTTCGTCAGTGGTCTTAGCTTTTTTCGTCACACTTTGCTCATCTTCATCTGCAGCTCATTTAAAAAACTGTCCAAAGAGGTTTGTTTCTTCCTCCCTTTCATAAATCGCTCGTGCCTTCTCACATACGATGCTCTGTGTTAAGGCTCCTCCTTGAAGCTGCTTCTCTGTCACCCACACCATCATTAGTTTCTCCATCTTTTCATTTAGAGAGGTCCGGAGCTTGGAAATTATTGTAACGTCCTTAGCTGACATTATACCCTTTATCACCTTCTTCAAGTTAGAAGTAGGTAGTCAAAAAGAGGATGAATTTTAATAAAAAGCGGTTGCTCGTATCTCAAATTTTGCTCTCATCTCAAAGCAAAACATCGCTCGCTCGGCGGCTCGTATCTCAAAACACTCGTATATTAGGGCGCTCGTATATCGAGGTACCACTGTATTTAAAGTGTTTAAAAAAAGCTTCATTTTTGTTTTATAAAAAATTTCTAGCATCAAAAATAAACAAGTTACGCTCAAAATAAAGCTAGTCCCTTTTCTTTGGTAATAAAATCGGGAAAATCACCCCCTAATTAGTATCTCAAATGAACATAATCGTTACGACTTCACAAGTTTCTTGACTCGTGTATGTATTGTTTATATGATCTGTAAGTTTCATCGGTTCAAATACCTTATTTTTGAAAGGGCTGTAGTTAAAAGGGGTTGAAAGAGTCACTGATCACGAATGTATGCTAATTTAGAAACACCAAATCTTAATAAATTTTTGTCTAACAGAAAAACAAAAAAATACATGATATTCAGAAAAGTAATGCTGACTTTTTTTGTTTTTCGAGATTTTTGCTATCTCTAACAATTTTTAAGTTATTTTGAAAAAAAGCATATTTCTCATAATTAAAATTTTTAAAAATTTTACTTTAAAACCAAATTTTTTTCAAAAATAAGCGCTTTGAATCGATGAAACTTACAGATCATAATATAAACACAATATAAGTAAAATAATTTGTGGAGCGGTAACGGTTAATTTCATTTAAGTTGCTAATTAGGGGGTGGTCTTCCCGATTTTTTTTTTGGCAAAACAAAAGGGACCAACTTTATTTTGAGCGTAACTTGCTCTAATTTAATGCTAGAAACTTTTTATAAAAACAGAAATAAAGATTTTTTGAAACACTTTAAAAAAGTTAAAATGGGTTTTCCCCAAAAATTGCTTGATTTTTTTGGATATTTCACGTCGAAATATTCTATTTGAAATTTGGTGAATATGAATCTACTTTTCATTGGCTATAACTCTGGTTCTACGAGGTCCAGAGACCTAACGCGTACACCATTTTTTAAAATTTTTTACAGGCTATATTTTTTCTAAGAACGTTTTGCCAAAAACCGTCTAAAAATGTGGTTATTTTGTTGAAAAATTAACATATTCACTCGCAAATAATTCGAAAAGTGTTGACTTGGCGAAAAAGCTCTGTAAAACAAAAGTTACTTAAAATTAGTCAGTTTACCCATTTCCGGACTTATTTTGGACATATATTTTTTCACCCCCAAGAGGGGGTGAAAGTCGTGAAAGTCACCCCCAGGGAAAAAGCACACATCGGCACAATATCACTTTTTTTCTTTAAAATGTAAGCTATGCTTATGCCAAATTTCATGTCAATGCAAGCGGTTCTTTAAAATTTAGAGCAAAAACCGTGAAAGAATGTACTACTCAGTTCCCGGCAGCTCGCTTGTTCCCAACCAAGGTAGTGGTAGGATTCAAGCACAACGGGCAGAGGGTGCGAAAAATCCCCGGGTAACAAGAGGTTACCAACAATGACGAAAGCTGCACGTATTTACATACAATGTAAGATGAGAAAATAACGGAACTGGAGGAAGAACTCAAACGTGAAATTTGATATTATGGAATTAGCGAGTAAGGTTCTCTCCAGTTATACAGCGATCCAGATATTGTGAAATTCGTTAAAGTGCAGATACTTAGATGGGTTGGACACATTGTTAAGATGTCAGATCACGAATACACGGAAAGACTAACATTTTCAAAACCAGAGGGCTCAAGAATTAGAGGACTACCACGAATAAGGTGGATTGATGATGTGGAAGAAGACCTAAAGATTCTAGGGGTCAGAAGATGGACGGAAGTTGTCAGGAATCGACAAGAGTAGCGACTTCTTTGCGAGCAGGCCAAGATCCACAACGGATTGTCGAGCCACTTATGGTGATGAATAAAGTTCTGAAACTGAAGAAATAAATTGTGTTTAAAAAGAGTAAATCAATAGGGAACTTGCACATTTTTTTATTACATAATAATGTTCAGTTTTGTTTAAAAATGAGATTTCCAAGATTTCACGCTTCAAAAACTCATAATAACTTAGAAATACAGATTTAAAATCTGCGATATTGAAATAGTTCAAACGACCCGTGACGTCACATAGTTTTACTATATGGTTATATTCTTAGACAAGGAAAAAAGAGAGGACGGGTAACACCCATTTAACACACACGTTCCAAAAGTGAAGCCAGTTTTTGGTTTGTTTGTCACCAGAAACATGGCGGTCACGTCAAAAATAACAATGGGTTGCCAGTGGTGGGTGTTCGTTGAAGGTTAAAATTTCATAAAAAATAAAGTAAATCATCATCTAAAATTCGTAATAAAAACATATGTATGTATTGAAACATATGTACGTAATATGAGCAACTTAATAAAACATTTACCGTACACAAATTCTTCATTTTAAATACATTTCATGTTTTTATTTTAAATACTCAATGCATAACAATACCCCAAAGATACGTCGATGATCAAAATCTCTGGTGTCGGTTTGGCTTCACTTTTGGTCATAGAATTACTCGTCCTCTCTCTTTCCTTGTCTAAGGTTATATTTATGTTTATAGTTAGGTTTATTCTTCTTCTCTTTCTTTAGTTTATTGGCCTCCACCTACTTGGGTATTTGGCCAGCTCAGCGTCGCGGATTAAGGGAAAAATATTTATATTCTAATGACATTTATTCTTTGTCATTGTAATAATATATACCACAGATCACCTACCTCCTCTAGATGTTCCACGATAACGCTTTGGTTAAATATGAAAAACAGCGCTCCATGCCGCTTGTATCGGAACTAATCCAAGCGGGAATTTCAAAATGTAATTTTGGTGGGAAGAAAATGTTAGGTTAAAATATTTGTATAGTTGAAAAAAAAATAATTTGGTTTTAAAATACGCAAATTATTTTTAATTTCAAATATACAAAATACCATTTGGGAAAAAATGAGACATGACAACGTATTTTTATTTATTTATTTAATACCAGCAAAACCACTTTGTATATACTTTCTTACAAATCGTATCTTTACAAATGAAATTATTAATATTTATCTTCCAAATTGAGTTCCAAATACTTCTACAAAAGGGTATCTCAAATGATTGAAACATGTGTGCATCTCTACTTCTTGTTGAAGGACTTTCAACTAAAACAAAAAATTAATATAATTGATTTGATAATAACCATGATTCATTTCACGTAAAATAATTTTTATTAATTATATATTTTCAGTAGGGGTTACTTACTTGGTGTTACATTCATTTGCTTCCCTACACACCACTAACTGTGTTACTTGTTCTCTAATAACAAATACTTGTTTAACTCACCATGCAAATGTAGCCAGGAATTGGATGTTCCTAGGGATCTTCAAATCACATTCGTTTTGTTTCAAAAACTTTATTTGAATCCATTTTATCTAAATCAGGATTTTTTATTATTGCTAACAATCAGATAAACATTTATAAATATAAAGGCATACTGACAATGATGACAATTGACAAATTATAATGACACTCAAACTCAGTGATATAGAAGAAATCTTCACTCCAGGTGCAAGGCGACATCTCAAAAAACGTATCATTACTAAAAATGACATTTAGTTTAGGATGACCTTGAGATACCTGCGTGAAACATCTAGTGATCTGTGATATATACCAGTTTGTTATTGAGATTGGAGTGTGATACAGTTTTTGAAAGAAAGGAAAGAATGTTTTCTATGGAAAATAAAACCATTTTGTAAAAGTACAAGTTTTCTATGAATAGTTCAAACGAAAGTACTGACGTTTATAATGTCTAATTTAAAATTATATACAATTTTGTTAATTTTGTTGGTGCAGAATGTAAATACACAACCATATGACGTCACGACGCGTTTTGGGCTAGCTGCTTTAATTTGAATTTAGAATCGTCTTTAGGGGCCAAACGGAACATAAAAACAACTTTATTATCTTTGATACATGTTTTAAATTATGTTATGTTGTGATTTATAACATTTTTTTTGAATTTAAAATTTTATGCAAGTTCCCTATTGAGTGCATAACCTCACTCTTAAGAAGAGTGCATAACCGTTGAGGTGTTAGGATGTTCTGTTTATTCAAACTTGAGATTGACATACTTGGCCATGATGTTGTAGGCAACATTCATGTTTTTTCTGAAAAAATCTGATGGTGGATGTTTTATACTCAATGGTATATTCTGATTGTGCAGAACCACACAGAATAATAAGAAAAAAGTTAGTACAAAGTGAAATTGAGTAAAATCTATGTACAAATAATATTTATTTGTAAATATATTTTTTAATAATATAATATATAAAATAATTTTGCAAGTTCCATGAGGAAACAATGAATTTACAAAAGGTTCGAACATTACAAATATCAAGGTGTTTTTACAGTTTTTAGTCCCGTAATCTATTTTCATTTATCTTATCGTCTATTTCAGATTAATAATATTTATTTGACAACAAAACTCAACAAACACAAGATAAAAAAAGTTTGCTATTCTCATGCTTCGACTAGGACTAGAGGAATGATATAATTGATAAGGCTTATTTAAAATAATGAGATATAACAATGAGCAGAAAAACATTTTATCGCCAACTGATAACAGGAAACGTTAAGGAAACATTTTCCTTGGCAATAATTGTTCTGCACGTGCCTGAGTAACCACTTCAAAACTTGCATATCATTGATAATAGTTCTAAATTATTATATTATAGAGAGCTTTAAAACAAGCCATTTAGGCCCAGAGACCATTTATTTCTTTCCATTTTTTTGCTGTTGAGTGATATGCTGCTCCAATTCTAGATATTTTTTTCTTCCAAATCCGCTATAATCGCTTGTCGCCATCGTCTTCTAGGTCTTTCCTTCTTTTTCTTATAGCATGGTGTCTTCTAAGCTATTGACTTCGGTGTTCTTCCTTCTGGCATTTTTTCAATATGACCCAGCCACTGCAATCTTCTTTTTATGATCATATCTATGGTTGGTTCTGTGTAGATATCATAGATCTCTTTATTTGTTCGCCTAATATAACTATCTTCTGTTTTCTTTCCTTCGAGTGTTCTCCTCAAAATCTTGCGTTCCCATCTTAACAATTTTTCTTTTGACTTTTGGTTTAAGACCCATGTCTCACTTCCATATATTGCTGTTTTAAATTATTATAGGTGTAATAACTTACTTAATCAGTAGACCCATTGATACCTTTCGGTGTTAGGCCATTCATTCAATTTTAATAAGGTATCGGGATTGCGGACTAATCCACCGCGTGAAATGGATTAAATAAGCTCATAGTATTTGAGCGACCTATACTCTAACAAGAGTGAAGGGTCCATATATATCGGGAGTTGCGTCTAGCTCTTAATAAATTTTCTCCATTCTTTTCTATTGATTGCCATTTGTGTTGCTTCTTGCCAAGTTTTCCCCTTAATTTGTAGAATCTGGGAGATGTCACTATTCCATTCCTTAATGGGCCGTCCTCTCCTGTTCTAATACGTTTCTTTAACTTCGTTCAGAGAGTTACGTTTGTGTGGATTTCTTGATTCCTATTTTGGTGCATTTTCCACACTTTTCTCTATCTGTCTGGTTTTTCGTATCTTTCTTTGACTTCGAAATATGGGCATAGGTGCTTGGCGGATGAAGACGATGAATAGGGACCACTGGAGAGAAATTCTTGAGGTTAGGTCCTACACAGGGTGGTAAAGCCAGAATGATGATGATGATTCTCTGACTGCTATCCTGTGTAGACATGGATATGTAAGTGGTTTTAGAATAGAATAGAATAGAAATATGCTTTATTGTCACTCAAAATTTTTACAATTTTATGGACAAAGCTTACATACAGTCAAAAGGAAAATAATATTAACAACAAAAATAACAACTACAATTTAATAAAATTAGATAAATCGTCAATATACAGTAAATAAGATATAAAACCAAAGACAAAAACAATTATGTAATTGCAAAATTTATATAAATTGCAAATTGAACATACTTACAACAAATAAAATACAACATTAGGAAAAACAGTTTAAGCTACTGCGTATGAAACCCAATTTTCTTATTCATTAAGAAATTCTTCTATTGAATAATATGGTCTTTTAGATAGATAGGCTTTTGTCATTCTATGGAACTTTGGAAAAGATGTTGCAGATTTAAGTTGTAAAGGGAGGTGGTTGTAAAGTTTTTTTGCGGAATATAATATATATTTCTTTACTAACTCAGTGGATGGGATCGGTAAATAAATATCAAAGATTGAATTTCTGGTGGAGTAAAGATGATTGGGCCTTGCTGGAAAGACATGAAGGTGTTTACGAATTAAACAAACCATTTGTAGAATATATAAAGATGGAAGTGTTAAAATTCCATGATTTCTGAAGTAACTTCTGCAATGTGTAGATCTTCTGATGCCAAACATATCTTATTGCTATTTTTTGCAATTTAAAAATAACATCAAATTGAGCAGCTGTACTAGAACCCCAAAAAGGAAGACCATATCGAAAATGAGACTCGAACAACGAAAAATATGTTATTTTAGAAGATGCTAAATTGAGTTCCCTTGAGACAGATCTTATTGCATAGCAAGCTGAGGCGAGTTTCTTACTTAACGAATCGAAATGAAGGGACCATTTGAGGTTGCTGTCTAAAAAAATATTAAGAAATTTTACAGAATCAACGGTACTGATCTGGCTGTTATTAAGAGGCAAAGGTTGAAGAGCCTTTATAGGATAATGCTACTGTTTTATCTACATTAAAAGACAGTAAATTAGAGTCAGACCAGGTCTTTATCGTCAGTAGATCCGAAGTTATAGTTTCATAAAGAGATGCAATAGTTGAGTTGCTCCAAGTGATACTGGTATCATCAGCAAAAAGAAAAAATTTCCCATCGATTTTTAAATTAGTGATATACTGAACCTTGCGGTACTCCACGTACAATGTTTTTGGGACTAGAGTCAGTATCATTTGCTCTAACTAGTTGTTTCCTATTATTCAAGTAGGATTGGAACCAATTCAAAGAAATACCTCTAATTCCATAGAAATTTAGTTTTTTAATCAAGATGTCGTGATTTACACAATCAAAAGCTTTGGCATAGTCACAGAAAACAGTGGCAGTATAAAGATTATTGTTTAGTGCTTGATAAACCTCATGTAGTACAGAAAACATTGCATCAGTGGTACATTTATTAGTTAAAAAGCCGAACTGATTTTGAGATAAAATGTTGTTATCAACGATAAAGGACATAAGTCAAGTTTTAATGAGTCTCTCAATAATTTTGGAGAGTACCGGTAGTAAGGCAATAGGTCTATAGTTGCAGGCATTAGATTTTTCACCACCGTTATGAAGAGGAATAATAATGGCTGTCTTTAGGCACTCCGCAAATTTACCTTTTTCGAAGGAATCATTTTCTATTCGTGTTCACGGTTATTTAATCTCATCCACGCTCGTATATATGCTCCCAAATTGAGTCCAGCTCACGAACCCGTGAGATACGTCATCTAAAATGGAGTTTCCTCTTAAGGTGCCGTCTTCTTTCGAGGATTGGTCCTCTTGAAGGGCTTAACCCTCTTCTTGGCAACGTAACAAATTTGTAACATTTTCATTTTAGGTCCTAGGTGAGTTCTAGGTAACTTGAGGTAAATTTTGTTAGTCATATTTTGTACTAATAATATGAAACTATCCCTAAATGGCAATAGTTAGCTTATATTTTTATTATTACCGATATCTGAGCATTTTTAATTGATGCCATCTGTCATCTGTTGGATATATTTGATAAATTTTTGAGAAGGTAATCGACTGCTTTTAGTAACTTTTAATGTTTTGTAAGAAATAGTGTGTTCGACTTCGACAACACGTTTATTAATGTATGCAAAATATAACAAAAATGTTTATTATTTGGCGCTTTGTTTTACTAATTTGGCGCCAATAAGTCAAACTTCAAATATGCGTACTAGAACGACTGCGCTCGATCGCGTTTTAAAACAGGATATCACATGTTATCTCGTCTTGTTTAAACATTTTCAAATTGTAATTTTTACCGCTTTATATGCACGCAACTGTAGTATAGATATTTTTTTATATTACTGTTATTTAATGAGATGTACCAAATCTGTTTGCTTTTTATATTTACACCTGTTCATTTCCAGATAACTGTCAAGGTTACCTATATATCAAAATAAAATACATTTTTTTTATGTGAAATTCTTATCAGCCTTGAAACAAAAATTAGTCCAGTCAGAGGGGTTATACGAAAAGCAATACAATTACTTTTAATATAATGTATACCGAATTAAAAATGAAATGAATATTGTTTAATTTTAGGCAGGAACTAGATCAACAAGGAGATTAACAAACCAGCAATACCAAAAAGAAAGCATAAATGTGGTATTTATCTTTCTTTACGTTCCATCAACTACTTCGTCAATTTGAACAGTGTTGATTTCTTTCATTTCTATATTTTTGTTAACAGGTACTAAGCTACCACTTCTTTAGTCATTTGTTATTGGTCCCACTTCCATAATTCTATTATTAAAATTAATTTCTAATTATTATTTTAAAATTAAATTTTTATTATTCAACTTATACCTTGTTTGTTCTACTCCTTTATATACTATTCTAAATATCGTTCATTTAGAATATGATATATATTTAATGAGAATTAATCAAAATTTCAATTCAAAATTCGTTTTGACGTTTCGGTGTCTACTTCGATTTAGATTGGAAATCGAAATGTCAAAATAAACCTTTTTTATGCATTTCTACTTTTGCTAAATTTACTCTAACTGCAGGTAGTCAAATATAACTGCCGGGTCTCCTTATTATCAAATGTGTTTTAAGGCTGTCTCCATTTGTTTTGCCAGCCTAACATCGGCTGTATTTCTCTTTCTTCAAATGCTTTTTGTGCCCTGATTCATTCTTTCTACAATATTTGCATTTAAATCACATGTTTTCTCATCTTTACACATGTAACATTTGATGTATTGTGGTATTATTCTCCAAAATTTGGGAAGTAACAAGTTGCCACGATAAAGAAATAAAAATCAAAACTAAACCAAGGTTTTTTTTTATTCAAAAAATTATTTAACACTTAATTTTTTCTTCCAGGTCAAACCGTATTCTCTCAGGGAGCCGCAGCTACACCGATCGACTGTCTAAATGCAATGACAAAAGTAGGAAAGAGCAAAAATCTTAAAGATATTACAGTATGCCATATGCACACAGAAGGTCCTGCGGCGTATACGGATCCTTCTTGTGAGGGAATTTTTAGGTAAAGTATTTTACAAGTATACCGTATTATACACTGCTCCAAGAAATTAACGCACCATCTACAAAAATTGCCCAAAATTTTGTTCTAATGCACGACCGCACGTTGCAAATATAGTGAAAAATTATCCAGAGGAAGTTGGGTTCGACGTTATGGGATGGCCAGCGAATAGTGCCGATCTTAGTCCTATAGAGAATGTTTAAGACCTGCTTGGTAGACGTCTGCAGAATTCTCCTAATCAATGAAACACACTGCAGGAACGGGAACAACGTTTGGAATTAATTGGATGAGAATACTTTAAGACCGTTTATTTGGAGTATGAATCGTCAATGCCAAGCTGTCATTTGTAGCAGAAGTGGAAATATCTTATTAAACAAAAACATTTGATAATTTCAATTTTTAGAATTAGCGATTTTATTGTTCACTATTTTAAGATTGTGTTAAGTTTATCAATATCGAATATGGTTAGCGACAACATCACTAAATCTGTTTGTTTTACCATCCAAATTTTCCCAGAAGATAATCTGACTTAAATGAATTACTTTTCTATATCTTTTATTTATCTTTTAGGTCATGTTCATTCTTCATGGGCGGTAATGTACGAAAAGCCGTTGCCGATGGTAGGGGAGACGCCATTCCGATATTTTTATCAGAAATTCCACTACTTTTTACTAGACAAATAGTTAAACCAGATATTGCAGTTATTCAGGTAAGCATAGTTCTATTAAGCATTCGTAGAATTTGAAAAATATTGGTATAATATGTTACAGTTCAAGTTGATTATCCAGTTGGAGTTGACTATTTCTAGTTCGATTCAACTCAAACGGCTGGTTTTAGTAAAAGTTGATTATAATATAAAATTAAGATTTTTATTCAACAATTACTAGTAAAAGTCGACTCCAACTAGAAAAAGTATACTCTTCCCAATGCTATTTAGTAAGAGTTGATTCACACAACGCCCCCGTTAGGTAAATTATTCCGATTCGATTTTTTTGCACAAACTTACTCAAAAACAGGCCCTTATTACAAATCCACAGGGTGCCAGGTGGTTGTGTGGTCGAAAAATTGTTAACAATTTTTTTAAACAAATTCACAAAAACAATTTTTTCAATTCGGACAAATTGTTTTTAGATCACGTGGGTTATTCGGAGCAAAAAGGGTCTGTTGTGATATTTCTCTAAAATTTATTGTTGTCGAGTTATGCCTACGCGATTTAAAATTTGAAAAATGCGAAAATAACCATTTTCAAAGCTTATAGTCCAGGGCGGATCTGTTTTGAGATGGACGTTGAGAGGTGACTCAAATTTTTCTGCAGAAATTGCTTGAAAATAAATCAAATAATAATATTTGAGTTATCCTCCCTCTCAAAAAGGTCCGGAACATTGTTTAAATAATCAAAATGTCAAAAATTTAAGGAAAAATTCGATTTTTTTCTTGGTTTTTTGATTATAACTTTAAAAGTATTCATTTCCGAGAAAATTTGTACTGACATAAAAGTTGCGTATTTAAATTTCCTACAATATAAAATTGGTTAAAAATTTCAAAAATAGTCACCCTAGTTGCAAAATAGCAATAATTGCGAAAAAACCATACAAAAACAAGTATTCGCATTTTACGTTTTTCAACCATTTATGATACACTTAGGACCTTCATATTTCACCCAGAAAAACTTTATGATACAGTAAAACAATACTGTAAATTTATTTAAGATCGGTTTAATAGATTTTGCAAAATAAATTTTGCAATCCAGCTTTCGCAAAAAAATTCATTTTTTCAAAATGTTACAGGACTGAAAATAAAGCAGATAGCAAGTTAAAAATTTTTTTGCTTATAGAAGTGTACTGTACCTTTCATTTGAAATTTTCAAAATAAAAATCGATTAATTACCACGGCGTCAGAAATTTTTTGAAATTAACAATAATTTTTGGTGCTACGCGCAGTACAGCGGTGTTCGATTCACACAAGTTGATTTCCACCAAAATTTCTTCCAATCTTTATCTAATATATTATTTTCTTACTCTATATTTTGTTGTATTTTAATATTTTAATTCCACAAAAATCAAACTAATTTTATTATTTTTTGTGAAATATTGTTTAAACAATTGCATATGTTTAAAAATAATAAACTTTTATTATTTAAGTTAAAATATATGAACAAAGAAAGTTTTTGCTAATAAAAGTGTTATTTCAAAAGATAGAGTATGGGTTTTTATTTTGCAATAAACAAATTTATCTATTTATATCGAAATGTAATAAAAATTAAAATGTATAAATCATTATCAAAGGTCATTGGAATGCCCAATCAGAGCAAACTATCCGCTGTCCTGCGCGTAGCACCAATAATTAATGTTTATTTAAAAAAATTCCTGACGCCGTGGTGTTAATCGATTTTAATTTTGCAAAATTGCGAATGAAAGGTACAGTACACTTACGCAAAAAAATTTTTAACTTGCTATCTGCTTTATTTTCAGTCCTGTAACATTTTGAAAAAATGAATTTTTTTTACGAAAGCTGGATTGCAAAATTTATTTTGCAAAATCTGTTGAACCGATCTTAATGAGCTATACAGTATTGTTTTACTGTATCATAAAGTTTTTCAGGGTGAAATATGAAGGTCCTAAGTGTAGCATAAATGGTTGAAAAACGTAAAATACGAATACTTGTTTTTGTATGTTTTTTTTCACAATTATTGCTATTTTGCAACAAGGGTGACTATTTTTTAAATTTTTAACCAATTCTATATTGTAGGAAATTTAATTACGCAACTTTTATGTCAGTACAACTTTTCTCGGAAATGAATACTTTTAAAGTTATAATTAAAAAACCAAGAAAAAAATCGAATTTTTCCTTAATTTTTTGACATTTTGATTATTTAAACAATGTTCCGGACCTTTTTGAGAGGGAGGATAACTCAAATATTATTATTTGATTTATTTTCAAGCAATTTCTGCAAAAAAATTTGAGTCACCTCTCAACGTCCAAATGTACTAATATTTTTACAGATGCGCCCTGGTCTATTAATAAACTCGGTTAAAAATTATTATGAAAGTCATAAAGGGCCAAATCAAAAAGTCCCCCCCCCCACCTACAAGATCCTAAAAAAATTTTACTAAACTATTATTTTTAATTAATAACAATGACTGCTAAGAGCGTATTGAGGCGGCCGTCAATGTGCGTGCGAGTCAAATTCACCATTGGACGGCCGGACCGGAATGGTGCGTCTCTTTCGCACTCATCATTGACGGCCGCCTAATACGCGATTGTTAATCATTAAAAATACACTTAGTAATACAATAATGAAATAAATTTCTTCAGGATCTTGTAGGGAGGACTATAAACTTTGATTTGGTCACTTCCTGACTTTCATAATAATAATTTTTAACCAAGTTATTCAAATTTCGCGTTTTTAACAATCAATAATTTAGAGAAAAATCACAAACGACCTTTTTTGCTCAGAATGACCCAAATAATCTAAAAAAATTTGTTTGAGGTGAAAAAATTTAAAAAAATTGTTTAAACAATTTTTCGACCACTGTACCTCCTGGCACCCTGTGGATTTGTTATAATGACCTCTTTTTGAGTAAGTTTGTGCAAAAAAATCGAATCGGAATAATTTACCTAACGGAGGCGACGATACAGCTTGGACTAAATGTTACTGTATATGTTCAAATCGTGATAAGTAGTTGAAACCGTCAAAACAAAGAGAGGCACACTCATCAAAAAAGCACGTGGATTATACTCGTATAATCGACATTTACTGAATCGATCCAGGAATAGTCAACTCAAACTAGTAAGAGTTGATTATATTATTCTCGCTATCTACTTTTACTAACAACTGTTAGGAAGAGTCTACTTCAACTAGTAAAAGTTGATTTCAAATCAACTCTTACTGCTCGTTTTATTTGGAGTTGACTCGAACTAGGAATAGTCAACTCTAACTGAGAATCAACTTGAACTGTAACATATATAAATTTTAATTTTTTTATACGTAGACAAACTTACCTTCAAGATTTAAAAGTTATTTTTGAAAGTAGTGCTATGGTATGCGTTTTTTTATCATGAAGTTTTTGGGCGTTAAACATTGTTGCGTTGCAGAATAATTATACACTATTATTTTTTATATTCGTAACATGTAGTCGTAAATAAATAAAGTAAATATTTGGTCTGTTGTCCACCCATTGTTTCTAAATCCCGCCTAATATTAGCCCAAAATCTTTTTGCGTGTATTGATTTTTTAGCCTTTTCCTTCTAATTTGTGTCAATATTTTGTAAACTACTTCTAACAAAGCAATGCCTCTATAGTTTTCACATTTAATTTTGTCACTTTTTTTTGTATTGAGCATATATTTGCTATGGCCCACTCTCCTGGCATTTTTTCTGTTTTCCATATGCTTTTATCAGTTTATGGTAGCTTTTTCCCTCTTGCTTTTTATCATTTCAGCCAATATTACTGTTATTTCTGGGCTTTTATTCTTTTTTAGTCTCTTTTTAATCTTCTACTTCTTTCTTTAAGGCATTTCTATTACTATGTGATAAGTAAGTTTATCAATTTCTCATTATTTCTCGTCGTTCATTTAGTAAATCCCTTCATCATTTTTCATGTATGGGTTGTTTTCCTGATATGCTCTTTCCATTTTTCTTGTTCTCGCTCGTTCTCTATAGTAGAATGCTCTCCTTAGCATTTTATTATATGGAAAAAAATAATGCAACGCGAGTACAGAAGCTTCGCTTCAAAAAATTACTATTATATTAAAAATTTCTATTTAAATTTTGTTTACAGGTCTCTCCTCCTGATCAACATGGATACTGCAGTCTGGGTACCAGTGTGGACTGTGTAAGAGCAGGAATGAGCCATTCCAAAATTATAGTTGGTAATTATAAATATTTTATTCTGTTTAACAATATTATGACTTACGTCTTGATTTCTTTGTCTTTTTGTCTCTATTTTTTTGCGGGTCGAGGAAGATCATCAAAAGATATCATCCTGACCGTACTGGAAAGTAGTGTGGGTATTTATCACACACTTCCACTCCCTCTTACTTTCTTCATCACATTTACTCTACTCTGCTCCATTGAAAGTGAGAAAAAGTTCTTACATTGTCTGCCAAGTCTGTCTTTTTCATCTTGGTAGTGCTTCACCTTCGTTGTGGCCCTCTTACCTAAGCCCTACTCATACTATCGTCTTTTCTTCATCCAGCTTTCGCATACAAACAGAATGTACTCTTCAGTATAATCTTGCTCTCCTTAATAATGCACACAGTCAGTCTCCTCCTTACCAATCCAGTTCAGGTAGGTGCCGAAACAACTCATTGAGAGAAATTATAAAACAGTGAGTCCAATCAGCCTTCACTCTATATTCTGTCCTCCGCTACCATTCATTCATTGCTTTTCCTCTTTCGTGTCTTCAGTCGGCCCGTGTGATTTTTCGTCTCCCATTATTTGTCTTTTCCATAGTAATCATGTCTATCAGTGGCATTCTAGTCAGCACTGACACTGCATTCGTTGATAGTACGATAGCCATTACAAACCCTGAGGAGTGCCTTTCTTTGGACTCCTAATTTTGAAGGTCTGTCGCTATCCATATATGCGTCCCATACAAGTGGAATCACCACCGAGCATAGCAATCCAAGATTAGCAGGAATCCAAATACCGTCCTTTCAATCGTCACCCACATTATTTCAATTTGTTCAATCGCTTTATTCACTCATTTTAAATTTCTCTTCCGTTCTAGCTACGTACATGAGTGCTAAATCGTCAGTGTAACCAACAAGCTGATCATTATATGTTCACACGATGGGTCCCAAGATAGACCTCGCGGGATATCTGCACTCATATTGAAGCTCTCCCTGGTTCAATTAACTGATAATTCCCTATCAAATGGGGGACCACTTCCCTTCCACTCAGCTCTTGGAGAATTCCACCCCAGAACTTTTACCCCACTTTTACGCTTTTTAGGAAGCCCATTTCGCTAGCTTGAATCCTAGCTCTTTTCGTCATTATATAGTTGTCACATTCTTTCTTGTTCTATAATATTCTGTGATTTGTTCAGCACATATATACCGAAACCTGTCGATTTTTTATCAATCTCTCTATTTTTTTCATCATAATATGATCATTAATTGTGTTTTTATATTTTAGCCCAGATAAATCCTAGAATGCCAAGAACATTTGGCGATGGTATAATCCACATCAGTCACATCGACTACGCCGTAAAAGTAGACACTCCATTACCTTGCCACGGTGGAAAACCGCCATCTGACGTCGAAACACAGATTGGTAAAAATATTGCCGAAAATCTGGTGGAAGATGGTGCTACACTTCAAATGGGTGAGTATTGTAATAATTTTGTGTACAGTTATTTATTTAGTTTTTATTTACACTAATACATAATTTATATAATACGTTTACTACAATTTATATTCCCGACTTAAAACCTCACAAACAATATCAATTTATTGTTCCGACTGCCTCGTACAATAAGATACCCTGGCCCGGCTTTCTCGACTTTACCACGAATTTACAAGATCCTCTTTGGAATAAATAGAATTGCTCCAGAGACATCGATGCGGCTCTAGAACTCATGTACAGTTACGGTCATTGAATAGTTTACAGGCTTACGTATCTAGGAGCCGATTTTTTAAATTATTAGGGAGTTTTTGTGCACACAAATACGTAAACGTAACGCATCTTTTTGACATATACGCTTGCGCATTAATGGTTGAACTCCCGTATCTCGACACATATTACCTCACTTAAACGCACCTTTTACGTCAAAGTGACGTTACCAGTGGTGTACCTAGAATAGGTTATTTAAAATTAAAAAATAAAAATAATATAAATAAATTTTACAAAGTTTAACAAAATGGAAAGTATAAAAAGAAGTTTTTTTGAATAGAATGGATTATAGTCTTAATAATGAAAAGGGTTAGAATAGGTTATTTAAAATTAAAAAATAAAAATAATATAAATAAATTTTACAAAGTTTAACAAAATGACAAAGAAGTTTTTTTAAATAGAATGGATTAGTCTTAATAATGAAGTCTGGTTTGAAAATACCGATTTTATTTTATATATATCCCAAATTATCCAATCTTTGTTTGATTTTCCATATGCACATATATGGCTCACGTCCAAATCTGCAGCAACTTGTCTTAAAAACCAACCTTCTTCGAGTTTGGCAATTGCTCTTGCTTTTGCGCATCATTCAATCAAATGCATTATAACCATTTTGGAGGAGTTTCATATCGTTATTTTATTTTTCAACACTCACGAAATTTTTGACAAGCATTGACTTTTTGAAATTTTTTGACTTTGACATTTATCAAATCCGTACGACACTGCAATTTTACAGTATTACAATATACAAATTAAGGTGTAATCTATTCAGTGATCGTAACTGTACCTGAATAGGTAGGCGAGCGTTGTTTACTTGGGGTCTGATCGAGTTCTCTAGTAGGTCATTGACAGGTAGCCAATGTAAATAGTATTATCTCATTCAAACGTTTATTATTACATGGGAAACTAATATTACTTCATATTCTAGATGAATCTTCTTTTTATATTTACTATTTTTAATTTTAATATTCTTTAATTAGCGGTTAATTGTCTTATTTTTTTAGGTATTGGCAGCATTCCCGACGCAGTATTGGCTTGCCTGACTAACCACAAGGACCTCGGCATCCATTCCGAAATGTTCGCTGGTGGAGTTATAGACCTAGTCAATAGAGGCTGTGTTACTAACAATAAGAAATCCATTCATAGGGGTAGAATCGTAGGATCATTCTTAATCGGAACTCAAGATCTGTACGATTTCGTAGATAATAATCCGTTCATCGAGATGTTAGTTGTAGATTATGTAAATAGTACAAGTAAGTAGGATATTGTTTACATATTTTAGTGTTTCTGTGAAGAATTTTTGTGTAGTGGACTTTATAGGAATATTCATTTTGTAAATTGTTGATATTCGATTGAAAAAATACAAAATTTAATTCTTATTCACGAACAAACTTACTATATGAGCAGTGGATTAATGCTCGTTCTGGCATTTTATTAAATATTGAAATATATATCGATTATTTTTACAATTAAGTATTTTCTATGGGAAATAATTTACATTCGGTTCCCAATAATTCTGTTGAAAACACAACACCTTAATTAATAGAAACAACCCACAGTCAGGCAACCTATTTTACACCAATATGTACGTAAGGTTAAGACATATATACAGACAATTTTACACTAATATGAAACAGACATGAAAAAGAGAAAAATAAAGAAGCAGCAAATGAAGGAAAATGTGTAACAAATCCACCAATAGAATGAAGCAGACTTTGGTGGCCAATGCTTAAACAACAAGAACATACCAACAATAGAGGATAGGAAAACGTGAAAAACATGTCTCAATCATGCACTATAAATATGCAACACACAATACATAAAAATACAATTTACAATTTTTATACACCAAAAACTCATTATTTACGAACACTCTTAAACACAGAATCACGTAACACATAGAATTATTGCACAAATACACAGAATAATCAGAATTTAATATATCATAGGGAGGGCATAAAAACATACACCCTCATATCTTTCCAGGCAAAGCTGGCTGCAGAGCCAGATTTAAGGCAGTGGGGGCCCCTGGGCAGAATTGGTGTGGGGGCCCCTGGGCAGAATTGGTGTGGGGCCCTCCTACCATTAAACAAATTGTTGTTATGACTATGGTATGGTTAAAGTCCGGGTACTTTTCGAGATTTTTTAACTGAAAATTCCTTGATTATGTCGGGAATGTCTAGTTGCTTTAAGGCATTGTGTTCAATGTTCATTATAAAGATATGGTTCAAACGCTCTTGGCCTATCATAGACCGAAGTCGATTTTTAATTAACTTAAATTTTTAGAATGATCTCTCTCCACTGCAGTTAGTTACCATCAAAACTAAAAAATATAAACGAAGTGTCACTACAACGTTTGGAACCGCATCATTCAAATTTTTCTCTTTTAACCGTCGGTACATTTGAAGTTCTTTACTTATATTTGACGAGCCGATTTCCTCTTTAAATGAATTGAAAAATTCTACAAATTGTTACTAGTTCGACACCTAGTTTTTTTATCTAAATCATTGCTATAATTGTCGGTAAGCTTCAGTGAGTGAGCTTCAATTTTATTGGGAGTTTAATTTTCCAAATAATGTAAAAATCCAAAATTGGAATGAATGGATTCATATGCCTATGACTTGAAGAGGAAATAAAGTGATCTATAATAGCTATACAATTTTAAGTCCTAAATTTCTCTGATGTTGTCATTTCAGTCGCTGAAATATTTCTTAAAAAAATATAAATTTTTTAATTGATTTAAGTGCCGCCACTCCTGAATTAACGTCAATATTTGGATCTTGGAGAATACGACTTGTGCTGTTTTCCCACTCCAAGATTTTATTCCAAAATATTGCAAATATCCCTGTTTTCAGTAAACACACTCGATTATACAAACCATTTGTATCGCTACGAGTTCCAAATTGTTGCCCATCGTCTTTTGAAATTTTGGATAATACTGCTTTAATCTGATTATAACTTTTAACTAGTTCTTTTGCGGCATCACTTCTAGACGACCATCTAGTAGTATTTACCCTTTTTTAGGAACAATAATATTTCTGCCATGGTCAGCGTTGCTCTCGCTTAAAGACGTTTTTAAACATTCGATTAACAAGTTGTATCTATATGTAGAGGAAGTGAAAAATACATAGGGTTCATACAGTCCTTAAAAAAATCAAAGAATTCTATGGCAGCAGAACAACAAGACGTCGGCCCTATGCAACTAATTGTCAGTGATGAATCAATAACAAAAGTTAACCATTTTAAATACCTAGGATGTTGGATAGACGAGACACTAAATCCGGATGAAGAAATTAAAACTCGTATAGAAAACTCGTACAGCTGAACTTACAACTAAGAATCAAGTTCCTAAAATGTTATGTGTATCCTGTATTACTATATGGATGTGAAACCTGGATCATGAAGGTTAACATGATGAACAAATTAGAAGCCTTTGAGATGTGGTCGTATCGTAGAATGCTCAGAATATCTTGGGTTCAACGCATTTCAAACAGAGAAGTCTTAAACAGAGTAGGTCAAGGCGAAGGTGACTTAATGAAGATGATAAAAAAGAGAAAACTTGAATATCTGGGGCATATAATGAGAGGTAGCAGATACAGGATGCTGCAGTTAATACTCAATGGAAAGATCGACGGAAAAAGAGGAATTGGTCGAAAGAAATATTCATGGCTCCGAAACCTTCGTCAATGGACTGGCTTATCAGCAGATCAATTGTTACATGCCGCACAAGATCGAGAACGATATCGGCAAATTGTTATGGAAGCTACCCACGCCTAAAAATTTGGGCACGGTACTTAAAGAAGAAGAAGAAGAACAACACTTAGCTGCAGCTTTAGCAACTAAATTTAGAGAGTGGGCGACACATGGAATCTACAACGCCAAGATATTGTGTTGTCTAAATTTTAGCTGAACACCATTGTATTTCCCACTCATACTCATAATTGACGCATTGTCGTAGGACTGTCCCCTGCAGCTTTTCAAATCGATATCATCTTCTTGCAAGAATATCTTAAATATATCTTCTGCTTTATGACCGTAATTTGCCAAAAATACATTTTTAATAGGAGAGAAACTTTCCATATAATGAAATATTACAGTTAATTGATTGACAAAAATTATTCTACTCATGTGAATAATGTGCTGATTTTTTTAAGTTTGGGGCTTTGTGGGGGCCCCCAAAATGTGGGGGCCCCGGGCAGCTGCCCAGCCTGCCCCCCCTTAAATCCGGCCCTAGCTGGCTGCTACTTGCAACCGACATACTCAAACCTTAATTTGTTGACTTTGACATAACATAACCTCAACAACAACTGGCGGTTATACAAAGCTTGCTTCAACAAATTTTCTCATTAATCTTTTGAAAACGATTTCCGGAGTGGTAATCCAAACGTCAAATATTTTTTAGGCAAAAATGTAATTGTCATTACAACCAAACTGGCTAATCAAGTATCAATGCGGATCAACTGACAGAGGTGCTGCAGTTATTCCATTAACTACAGATTTATTTATTTAACATTATAGGTGCATACACAATGACGATTCCAATATAATTTGTTTATTCCTTTAGGTATTATTGCAAGACAACCAAAGATGACTGCCATCAATTCCTGTATTGAAGTCGACTTGACGGGACAAATCTGTTCTGACTCGATCGGTACCCGAATGTATTCCGGTTTCGGAGGTCAAGTGGACTTCATCCGAGGAGCTGCTGAAGGATTGGACGGAAAAGGAAAACCAATCATTGCACTTCCATCCACTACCAACAAGGGAGAGAGTAAAATCGTTCCTCTGCTCAAGTCAGGTAGGTTTATTTTTAATATACTTACATTGCCAGTGCTCCCTTTTTACTTGTTTGACTAAAGTATTCGTTTCGTTTCTGCTTCGTTTATAGTTGTATAGATTTTTGTCAACAGGTGCATAACATGAATGTATATTTGTGTTGATCTTTGTTGTCAAAAAATGTGTTGTTTATTCTAAGTTCCTTATTCGTACAGAAGCTTATCATTATGTTTTCATTCTCATTATGTTTTTGCTTAATTCTGGGTATTATTTGGTTGCCTATTCGAGCGTTAAAATCACCCAGTATTATCATCTTTCCTCTAACTTGATCTTCTACTTGTTGCAATTTATTAATATTATGTAATAATATTTATTTGTTGTGTTTTAGGTGCCGGTGTAGTAACAACCAAAGCCCACGCTCACTACGTCGTAACCGAACACGGCATTGCGTTCCTCTTCGGCAAAACCCTTCGACAGAGGGCACACGCCTTGATCAACATCGCCCATCCCAACCACAGAGAAGCCTTAGAGAAAGCCGCGTTCGAGCGCCTTAAAGTCATGCCAGCCCCTTAAACATAAGTTCCCATAAATTTTGTATTCGCTTACATGATTTTATTTGTTTGTACAATGTACTGTATACATTATAGGCGGTAGGGCCCAGGTCACGGACACTGTAAAGGAATCATCTCAAGACAACAACTTAATAATTACATTCTAAGATACAATTGTATATTCTAGTAAAAGCAAAAAAACTATCGTTGTACGTCATCAGTGACGTCATAAGAAAATTATACTAATCCCTAATAACACCAAACATTCCATGTATGTTCCTAGAATGTACACACAGGACATTGAAAACATTCCTGGAATGTCCTCAAAAGCACAAGAACGTCCCCTAAATGCTAAATGTCCCAGGGAAGTCCTGTGACAGCATTTTAAACATTCCTTGAATGTCTTGTTGGAAAATTCCATGAATGTCTACGAATGTTCTTTGGACATTCGCAGTATATTTTTTGGACATTCCCTGGATATAGTCGCTGATGTGACATAATATCTCCGATTTGTTTTTTCACGAGTTTTGTAAGAGAGACAAAATACTTTTTTTACAGTCACCTCCTGTCTTCATATGATATTTTTTGACATATTTTGTAGTAAATTCAACTATCTATTTACTACAAAACGTGTCAAAATTTACATGTGAGAACAAGAGATAACCCTAAAAATGGTTTTTCGTCTCCTACAAAATTCATGAAAAAGCAGATAGGAGGTATTGTCACATCACCGACGATATACCAGAAGGATATGTGGCCATACCAAATAATACATCCTTGATAAATATAAACATTTTTATTGCAAAAAATCTTGTCATATATTTTTTTCCATAATCATCACTACGATGATGATTCATTGTATTGAATTGTACATTACAATTACAATCTGGTCATAACTGACCAATGAACAATTTTAATTTAACCTAAATTACTACTGTTCTTAAAATGAAGAGCTTACCCCATAGCGTCTATTATCTAATCTAACAAGATCGTGCACTATTTTAACATACACAGGCACACAAGCACTATGCTCTGCTTTTCACTATCACCTATCACTCAAACTAGTTCAAAAGGCTTTGTCCTCTTCAATCTTCTAGTTTGCCCAGTAGTATCGAGGAGCTGGATTTCCTCAATATTCTCGTACTTATGAAGTTGTTGCTCGTGACTTCCTGCCATCTTCTTAATGATTATATCCAGGTTCCATTTCTAGGTCCTTATGGAGATCACTGTTTGTCACATACCAAAGAGCATCTACAATATTTCTCAGTATTTTGTTCTGGAATCTTTGTATAATTTTTATGTTACTTGGTCTAGTAAGTACACCCCCATAGTGGGCATCCATAGTCCATACAGGTCTTAATATTTGTTTATAAAGTAATAACTTATTATGCATGGACAATGTGGAGTTTCTTCCAACTAGCCAATACACTTTTTACATATATCTTTCTTTTGCCTTTCATAGCCACAAGGCTATACGTTTCCTTCCTGTTTTGTTTGCAGACCACTTTCAGCTGATTCTAAAAAAAATTAAAATGAATGGTAATTTTTCTATTCTTTACAATTGAAAATCAAAAGAAATAGGAAATAGGAAATTTACAGGTAATAATATGCATAAATAATTCGTTTCATAAAGAATAAAGAAAATTGAAAACGGATTTTATAATACACTCGCGATCATAAAAAGCGGGTCACTCGATGAGTTATTCAAGTTAGATGTCTCGAATTTTCTAAATCTGTTGTCCGATTTGAGTGATTTTTTAGTATGTTATAGCCTTATTCTTTAGCAATATCGCTATAATAATATTGTTGCTAGACCGGTAAATTGTCATTGTATACCGGGTGTAACAATCATACTGTGTTTATTCCTAAAAGTTCGGAACACCCTGTGGAATGTTTTAGTATAGATAAAATATTGAAATTAAAACTAAATTGTAGCCTTAGGCTCTCTTAACATTTTATTTTTTGATTTATTTGTTTATGTTGGATAATAAAAAAAAGTTAAGCACGTTAATAACTAGCCATGTTCTTCATCAATACAGGGTGTTTCTAAATAAGTGCGACAAACTTTAAGGGGTAATTCTGTATGAAAAAATAATGACAGTTTGCTTTATAAACATATGTCCGCAAATGCTTCGTTTCCGAGATACGGGATGTTAAAATTTTCATTACAAACTGAGGATTTATTTATTGCTCTAAAACCAATAGAGATATGCAAATGAAATTTGGTAAGTTTTAAGAGGCAGTTATTGTGGATTTTTTGACATATAATATGTCAAATTGACATATTTGACATACAATACAATATGATTAATAATTCTATATTCACCATTGGCGTACATACGGGTATAAACATTTTAGATACATCCCGTATGCACGCCAATGGTGAATATAAAATTCTTAATTGTATGTCAAAAAATGCGCCATAACTACCTCTTAACATCTACCAAATTTCATTTGCATATCTCAACCGGTTTTAGAGCAATAAATAAATCGTCAGTTTGTAAGAAAAAATTCAACATCCCGTATCTCGAAACCGAAGAATTTACGGTCATACGTTTATAAAGCAAACGGTCATTATTTTTTCATGCAGAATTGCCCCTTAAAGTTTGTCGCACTTATTTAGAAACACCCTGTATTGATGAAAAACATGGTTAGTTGTTAAGGTGCCTAACTTTTTTATTATCCAACATAAACAAATAAATCAAAAAAGAAAATGTTAAGAAAGCCTAAGGCTACAATCGAGTTTTAATTTCAATATTTTATCTATGCTAAAACATTCCACGGGGTGTTTCGAACTTTGAGGAATAAACACAGTATGATTGTTACACCCGGTATACAATGATAATTTACCTGTCTAGCAACAATATTATTATGGCGATATTGTTAAAGAATAAGGCTATAACATACTGAAAAAATCACTCAAATTGGACAGCAGGTTTAGAAAATTCGAAGAAATCTAACTTGAATAACTCATCGAGTGACCCGCTTTTTATGATCGCGAGTGTACTTACATAATTGTTTAAACAAAAGAGATCCAGCCAGAGCAAGCAAAACTAACATACATAGAACAGCAAAAAGCCACTAATTCTAATTTCCATTTTCCATCCAATCATAAATTTTTAGGTTATTATGGTTATAATGAAATGTGAAAATGTGATGACCACGTGGCACGCGACCCTACTTACATAGAACACGCGCGGCAAATTTGAAAATTAACTCAAATTGAATAAGTAAATGGCCTCACTTAAAATATAGGACATTGGTAGTATGTTCATAGAATGTCTTGTGGTAACATTCCACCAATAATTTAATCAGATGTTCACCGAATGTTCCTTGAATGTCCAGGACATTCAAACATTAATAGAACTTTGATAGTACATTCCTGGAATGTTTTGTGTTGTTAGGGACGTGATTTCAAAAGTATTTATCGTCCAAAATTTGTTACCCTAATGCTGTAATGTTTGTGTCGATCAAAAAAATCTTAGGTATTTTCCAAAGCATCCACCTTCATAATCAGTTAATATTGTACAACTATACGCTGAATACAACAATCGATGCTAAATGTATAATTCTTAAACTATGAACATCTTATTTGAGGTTATTTCTTAACTACAATAATTGTAGTTTTACTTATTTACAAAGTATTTTCAAAATCTTGACTATTTTCCCCCGATCTTTCAACGCATAGCAAATTTTGAACCTTAGAATTGTTTTCTACTCAAAATTTTCGGTATTTTACTCTTGACTTTAGGATGCAGGCAATTTTCTAACCTCAAAATTATTTCCTGTTAATCTGTTTTTTATTATTATAAGGAAGATGTGGCTATATCACATTTGCCTTGAATTCATTCATGTTCTAATGAATGAAATATAAGTATGAATTAAACAGAGTTCGTATTTCGATACAGCTCCAATGACAAATGACATACGTCAAATAGTGCAGCCAACTGAAATAATGAGGGCGCTCTATGGTATGACGTACATCGCTATTTGCTATGCTTTTGCGATATAGATTTGAAAACGCTTCGATGTATAAATCACATCTAATGATTGCATCAATAATTCCAGTATTTATAATTTCTTGAAATGTTTCTTCTCAACCAATGTGGCCTATTGATCTAGTTTTAAGGTTTTAAAATTTGAATAGGTGGCATTTTTATATGTTTGTAAGACAATAGTTGTAAATCAAAGTCAATACGAATTACTCAATTTAGATTATTACAAATACAACGAGAGGTATCATTCATATTCAGATGCATTTTGATTTTCCATAGAGACCAAATTTGTTTTTTGAAATAGCAACTGAATAATGAGTCTCCATTTTGGAGGTTCTAACTTCTTCATTTGTACATGTCTGCCAAAATCTGAGAAAGTATGAGAAGTAAGAGAAAAATGAATTTTTCTCAGCGACAAAACAGGTAGGGACAGATAGTAACACACTAGACATCGTCTTTCAGAAGGACGTTAATGTAAATGTCTTGGTCTATAACCTGTTGTATATGTCTCTGAGTAATTTGAGATATTATATACAACAGAGTGAAAACAAATATGCATCGAAAATGTTTCTGTTTGTTCGAAAATGCATCTGTTTGTTCGAAATTGTTTTTCAAAATGTATTACAATGTTGCATGCATTTGAATAAAATTTTAAATCACTTTTTCCACTTGAAAACAAATAATAGTCCAAAACAGATAAATCTATCTACGAATCTCAATCTAAGTAAGACTCATGTTAATTGTGCAATACTAGTGATGTTTTCTGTCACACAAAGAGATTTTGTATGATCTTTACCAAATGTAACATAATATGGTGAACTCCCAACATGATTCAAGATAGTTGATCGGAATGCTGCTTTAAAACCGAAGGTCATAGCGAATTGACAAATCGTTTCGATCGCATATTCAGTTTCATCGTCAAATTAAGGTGCTGTCAGATGTCATATTGACGTCTCTGCACCGGTGTTGCCACATCTACAAAATGATAATTCAAAGTACGGTTGCGCAGAAAGTTTGTACTTCGATAATAGCAGCTTTCATACATCTATGTTTTTAACGAAATTGAAACCTATTTATGATTGTTGTATAGCATTAAGTATAATTCAGTAACTTTACCATATATATTTTTGTCAATATATATGCCCACATTCAGTAATAAAAACATTTTACCTCGATATTAAATTAGATAGATCTATGTTTATTTTATTCATTAGATGAATTTGATCAATACTGTTTGAGATTTAATAGATATCATTTTTTTAATTTAAACTAACTAATAAATAAAGAGTTTCATGTCATTCGTTGAGCAATAGTAGTCAACTTAGCTGCATTAAACGTGACTGATATGGTATGATGTAACGGTATTGGAACAATTTATGTATTTAATTTTTTATTACATTTTAAAGATTTAATTAAAAGTTATTTAAATCGAAGTCTGAGAATACCATCGAAGGTAAAAGTACCTTGTAATCTTGGGTAGGAAAAGTGATGGTTTACCACTGATTATACTGTTTATTTCTAGGACTGCTTTTGTAAATTTACATAAATAAAGAGGTTATAGTTATTCTTTTTTAATTTCCTGGAAGTTTAGTTTCCAAAGACTTGATAATAAAACCCCAGGAATCCACGAAATCTTCTCTAAAATAAGGAAGGTGGTAGTGGCGGCTGGTCAGGGTCGGCCCACACATTTATGGATACAATATAGATTTTTTTAAATATTTAATTTAATCATTGATGATATTCGTTTCTGTAAAATAAAAAAATATCTGTGAGATAATACAGACTAAATTTTATTCATTGTTTTTAAAAGAATTCGATCAATCCGATACGTTAAGTGATCCCTGTACGCTGTGCGTAAGAGACTTTTCAAATTAATGATCCTATAGCCATGCACCCGATTGCGATATGCCCGCTTCGGCAAGCCGTCCCCAGATTGACGATTTGCTTGTAATAAGAAGATATGGATATTAGCCGATAGGCAACCAATTATACATTCTCCGTATTCATTTGAATGACAAGTCCGGCAGATACCAATCTGCCGATCGGTGGTGATCTGGCAAACGGCAGCAAGGCACGTACCTAGCCACGTACTGCGCCCGAGATGAAACTATGAAATAAGTAGTTTTACGTCGTACCATTTAGGGGACAGAATGAATAGGAGTATTCGTTAAACCAAGTTAATTATAGAGAACAAATAGAATTGTTTAACAAATACGATCTGGAATTTACTAATTTAATTTCTGTCCCGAAGAGATTTAGTGGCGTACCTAAAACTGCACAGAATGAAAGAATCAATTAGTAGTTACATTTTGATCCATTTCAGTAGAAGTAGACGAAACTACTGATAGAGGTAACATGTCATTCACAATTATCAATTGTTCTTCGATACGCGTTACGTCTAATATTTATGAGAGGTTTTTAGGTTTTTAGACGTGAGTAGAAGCCATAAGACAGAATATATTTTTGGTGTTTTAGAGGACAGATGGTCTCCTGGCAAAAGTTAAAACTATTGCACCCCCGCTTTATTTACTCACTGTCATAAGTCATTTACCTCTTTGACGATTCAAAATTTAAAAGTTACGCCAAAGAATTTTCAAAATATCTATTAGACAAGTTCATTAAAAATTATCCATCATTCTTTAATCAAATAAAATAAGAAAATTAAATTTTATATGCTGATCCAAATATTTTCGGAAGGTGGGATAGGTTACAAAATATGTATAATTTTATATACTGCAATTAATTAGGTACAAAAAACTGTTCCCGAAATTAATAAATTATTTTTCTCAAATGTGGGCAAATTCTGCCTCAAATGAACGGGATTTCTCTTGTATCAAAAGAGTCAAAACCTATTGTCGAAACACCATGAAACAAGAGAGAATGTCAAGCTTGTCTCAAATGTCAATAGAAAAAAACTTTTAAAATCTCTCCAAAACAATAATAAATTTTACAATGACGTTATAACCCATTTTGCTACTTCGAAATAACATAGACTAGAGTTCATTTATAAACAGGTTTAGGTTCTAAATTTATAGGAAAAAACAAAAAAAAAAATAAAAAAAATTAAAATAAACAAAAACTAAAAATCTCCTATGAAATTGAAGCCTTTTAATTAGATGGCATACCTATCTGAGGAGACAAAACCTTGCCGACCCTATCCCTAAAGCCACGAGCCGCCACTGGAAGGTGGTGATCAACTTTTGGCAGCAAACCATAAACTACTAGTAATGTGGCAGAATGAATTGATGCCAGAGGAGTTACTAAAGGGAATAATATGCCCACTGTTACTCTGTTAGTATCTGCATATGTATAAAATATTCTGCAAAATACTTTTTGAGAGGCTTGAACTCTTTAGAAAGGATATTATTGGACATTACCAATTCTGATTCGCTACCGGGAAGTCAAATATACGCACAGTATGAGCAAGTCAACGAATTGACATGTCTTGGATCGCTTGTAAATACAACAAACACGACAAGCAACGAAGTAAAACGACGCATAGCAATAAGAACTCTCCTCGGTTTTCAAAAACGTCTGTACCATATCGTCAATTTTGGTCTAAAGGACTGTGTGCTTTCGTTTATAGAATTTTCTGCTTTCGTGTTATGGTCTAGGATTTCTTGTACTTGTTTTTTCAAACTATCTCGTTTCTTTGAAGGTGAAATGTAGCTTGCCTTTTTTTCTCTACTGCAGCAGTTCTGCATTCAGCATCATACCATTCCGCATTTCTAATAAACTTTTTCGATAGTTTCCTCTGCAGATTCCATATTCCTCCTTTGCAGTCTGATTCCTTTAAGTTTTATTGGAGAGCATTTTGATATCCTTGTTTCTTTGCTGTGTTTTCGAATCGTTCACATTCCATTTTTGATTTGACTATTAATTTGTCCCTTTTGTCACTGTCGCGATTTTCTGCTGCAATTTTACCACCACAAGATAGTGATCACAGTCAGAGTTCACCCCGCGATAGGTTCTGATATTAGTTATATCTATTATGCATCTTTTCAGATGAGGATGTGGTCAATTTGGTTGGCTTCGTTGGTTCCTGCTATTTTATCACGTTCCTTTATGGATAATAATCCGTCATTCTTTTGTGTTGTATTTATTATTATCAGGAGAATGCTTATGTAGAAGACAATTCTAAATAAATTGTACGGAACGATATTAAAAGAAAACGCAAAAACATTTTTTCCCGTTTCCCGTCGTTTTAAATTGCAATAGATGGCGCCACCGAAATATATGTAAGCCCATGGACTGCGCCACATTAGATAATTATTTTTTGTGGGTGTGTGATATTATCAGGACAACGTTTGTATAAAAGATAATTTTACAGAAAATTTTGATTTCTACACTTTAGTCGGACAAATGCCAGACGAATGGAGAAGCAGTATAGTATACCTGTTTACAAAAACATGGGCGACATACAACAATGTACAAACTACAGGTCTTTAAAACTACTTCTCCACACCATGAAAATATGGGAGAGAGTAATTGATAGACGGATACGTAAAGAAACTGAAATATCCGATAATCAATTTGGCTTTCGCAGGGCAAATCATGCAACAACAGATGCAATTTTCATTATAAGGCAACTGATGGAAAAATACAGCAATAAAGAAACCAACGCTCATACGGTATTCATTGATCTTCAGAAAGCATATGATAGAGTTCCTCGAGAGATTCTGTGGTGGGTATTCAATAAGAAATGAGTCCCTGGTGAATATGTAAACATTGTGAGATAAGGGGGTAACGACTAGTGTTAGGACAGGTGTGGAAGAGACTGATAAATTTCATGTGAAAGTAGAATTGCACTAAGAATCAGTGCTGTCATTATTTATTCTCATTAGTTTTGGACCAGATAACAGTGAAACTATAGGGTAACATTCCATGGTGCTTAATGTAGTGTTAATAGGAAATAGTGAAAGAGAATTAGAACAAAAACTGGAAGAGTGGAGACAAGCTCTGGAGGAAAAAGGTTTAAAACTTAGTAGGAAAAAAACAGAGTATTTGGAATGTTCATTTAAAGATGGGATTACTACAAATAAAATGGTATCTTTGGATGGTGAAAAGAAATAGTTTTAAGTATCTAGGATCGGTATTACAGAGTAATGGAGAAATAGATGGAGATGCATGCAATAGAATTAGGGCTGGATGGATGAAGTGGAAAGAAGCGTGTGGTGTGTTGTGTGACAGAAAAATTCCAATGAAGCTGAAGGGAAAATTCTATAAAACAGCCATAAGACCGGCTATGATGTACGGAACTGAATGTTGGGCACTGAAAAAGAAAGAGGAACAACGAATGCATGTGGCGGAAATCAGAATGCTTAGATGGATGACACGGTGAGCTTGAAACACGTTATTATCTAATTTAATATAGCTTCAACTTTTTTGTTGGAATATCTTCTACAACTCAAAAATAGACAATACAAGACAAAATTTAAATCCGCTAAGCGTCCCTTTTTGAAAAAAAAAACGATTTTTTCTAAAAAATATATAAATTTCTGAAATGTTTGAAGAATTTCTTGAACCCTCCCGCATATCCTCCACCCGTTGCATTTTTTTTAATTTGCAAACTAGTGGATAAAAGAAAAAAATTAGGTATGTATTTGTTTATATAGGGTGGGCCAAAGGAAAGAGTCAACTTCGATATTTGGCAGTAGTTATTAGATTTTAAGGAAATGCCGAAACAGGTAGATTTTTATTTTTAAATTAGGACTTTTTGGCATATATATAATACTAGTGACGTCATCCATCTGGGCGTAATGACATAATCGATGATTGTTTAAATGGGAATAGGGGTCGTGTGGTAGCTCATTTGAAAGTGTGTTCAATTCTCTATTCAGTAATATAAACAATATCATTATTTATACATGGTGGCAAAAAAAAATTTTTTTAAATTAAATTAACGCAAAAAGAAGAATGTATGTAATTTATTTAACTCAAAATACATTTTATTGCTGCCGGAAAATAAAAAAAAATGTGTGTGTACTTTGTACGCATGTAAGAAGTTATACTTCTATTATATGATTTCAACGAGATCAATGTTCTTTAAACAGTTTATTTATATTTTATTTAAATATTAAACTAATTTTAATACTCACTACTTTCCAAAAATTTTTATTAAAACAATACCAAAAATTAAAAAAATTAAAGAATAAAACACACGCAAACACATTGAAAAATGAAACAAAGAAATGATTTCTGAACAATAATTGCTGACAAAAATTTTAACTAAATACGTATTTTCTGAAAAAAAATATAATAAATATACTTACAATCATAAAATGTATAAAAAAAATTAAAATTTGCATTGGGAATTGAACCTGCGTCTATAAGGTTGTTAGATTTTGAACTTACCGCACGCAGAACTTAGCTAGCGAGACATTTGAATGATGTGAGAAGATATAGCATTAACTTTTTTGACAGTTGCTTATTCTCTTAGTTTAATTAAATAAGTTTGATTCTTGCGGAATTAAAATATTAAAATACAACAAAATATAGACTAAAAAAGCAATTTATTAGATATGAAGATTGGTAGAAATTGTATTGGTAATCAAATTGTGTAAATCAAAGCATTAGCTACTAATTAGCTAGGTACCTACATTTTCCAAATAGGTATGTAGGTCCTAATCTTTTATTACAATATAAAATTACGTACCTGTTGCTTTTAAAAACTATTTAAAAAGTCACTACAATTATAAATTTGCTTTTTGTGTCTGTCCTCACAACAATAAAAACTAATATACTACATACAATTTATTTTACCCATAACCATTGACGTATTTATAAAATAACCGACATATTGAACAATTGTTCACAGGTCATTGTAATTACCCAATCAGAGGACGTATAACGTTTAAGCTGCGCCGGGTACCAAGATTTTGATGATTTTGCACACATATAAATTTACTCCCAACGCGCCCAAAGAAGTATAACTTCAAAAAGATGTTTATTGGGCGAATAAACATTGCTGTTCGCTTAAATTAAATGTTACAACTGTCAAAAAAGGTAGGTGGGAGGCTGTTTGTGATTTAATTTAAGCGAAAAAAAAAATGTTTATTTGTGAAATAAACATTTTTTTTTCTATTTTCTGACAGCAGTACAATGTATTTTGAGTTAAATAAATTAAAAGTACATTCTTCTTTTTGCGTCAATTAATTAATTCAAACAATATTTTTTTGATCACCCCGTAGAAATAATGATATCAATGTTTACATTACTGAATAGAGAATTGAACACCCTTTCAAATGAGGTGCCACACGACCCCTATTGCCATTTAAAAAAATCATCGATTACGTCATCACGCTCTGGTGGATGACGTCACTAGTATGAAATATATGCGAAAAAATTGCAATATAAAAATAAAAGTCGACCTGTTTCGGCATTTTTTTAAAATCGAATAACTACTACCAAATATCGAGGTGGATTCTTTTCTTTGGCCCACCCTGTATTTATATATTACTGTGATCATGTACTATTAACATAGAAGTTTGAATAAACGTTTCTTTCATTTTTCAAACGATTTATATTTTATATGAAATTTATTTTATATGAAATTTATATTTTTTCAAAAAGGGACGCTTAGCGGATTTAAATTTTGACTTGTATTGTCTATTTTTTAGTTGTAGAAGATATTCCAACAAAAAAGTTGAAGCTATATTAAATTAGACAATAACGTGTTTTAAGCTCACCGTGATGAGTGGAGTGACAAAAAAAGATAAAATTAGAAATGAGTATATTAGGGGAAGTTTAGGTGTGGCATCAATTGATGCCAAAATGAGAGAGCATAGGATAAGATGGTTTGGTCATGTTCAACGTCGAGACGTTAATCACTCAATACGAAGAATTGCTGAAGTGCAGATTCCTGGAAAGAGTAGGAGAAGAAGACCAAAGAAGACCTGGGGGGAGACGATAAGGCAGGACATGTTGGTAAAGGGGATTAATATTGATATTACCCAAGATAGAATTGTGTAAAGAAATGCAATTAGGGAAGCCGACCCCGCATAGGGATAAGGCAAAGAGAATGATGAATAAAAGTTAAAATTCTCATCAATTACAACTTTATTTGATTTGTCAAGAAAGATCTTTCCAAAATCGCCATCTTGTCAGACTAAAAATAATTTTTGACAAATAATCAAAATAAAATAAACAACGTTCATGATTTGAAAGAAATTGTATTCATAATAAAAATGACATGTGCATAATATGTTACTATCTAATCATGAATAACAGTAAAACTAGAATGACTTATGGTTTTGGTTTGTCGTGTACAGTCAGAGGAGTTCCATATTGCTGCCACATTTCTATGGATTTATTTGCTATCACATCCGCAGTTTCTTCACTTATCTAAAAAATATACAAATATTTCATTATTAATTAATCATCATTAACAAATTTTGATAATAATTATTACATATAACAAGTGAGTAATAGGTATTTTTGCTCATGTTCCTAATGTAATAATCTAGAAAAATATTCTTTGAACACAATATTGGCAGTATCAACTCTACAATTTTAAAAAGTTGAGAATGTGATTTCTAAAAGGAATCTATTATTCACTTACATTTTTTATGATCTGCAAAACAGCAGAAATGTTGTTACATTTCATGATTCGAGCCTTTAAAGTTGTTAAGACAACTACAGCTACAAATGCGAGAATCTTGTAAGAACCGCCACATAATTTATCCCAAATTCTAAAACAAATACAGGAATTATCAATATTATCCTAAATACAGGGTGAGTCACCACTAACGCAACGGAAGATTACAGCGAAATGGTAAAAGATTTGAAAAAAAATTAAATTGAATAGTTTATAAGTTGATAAAAGCTACATTAAATGGAACACCATGTATATTAATAAATAATTATACTAAACAAATTTACCTCTTTCGAATGGTATAATGGATTTCCTAGTTTTTGCGTAATTTACAATTATTTAAATTCTTAATCTCTAAATCGATTTTAAAACAAAAGATTTAGTTAACATTGTCAGTTTATGACAGTACGGTCTCATAATTATCAAAACTATAAACATCGGTGTATGATATTCATTTTTTTTATTTAAAAATGGCTCTGGCAGAGCCAATTATATTCAAATTTAATTGTTCCTAAAAATGAATAATCACGATATCTATGAAAGAGTAGACATGCTACTTTTCATTTGGGAATATTTTTAAGATTGTCTCTTAGCTTCTAAAGTTTACGCTTAAAGGTATCGTGATAGATGACACCCAAAAAAGGATGTTTTTGAGAGATTTCTCGACAGATTCCGTGCTACTGGTAATGTTGCATAGGTATGAAAAGTTAAATAAAAATAAACGATTTATTTTTAATGACGTCAACGAAGTTGATGTCCTGCTCTCTGTTACGGAAAACCCAAATACTAGTACGTGAAAAACTTCGAGTCAATTGGAAATCAGTCAAACGAGTGTATGTAGAATATATAAGAAAAACCACTATTATCCGTATAAAACTTAACTACACCAGCATTAGACAAAACAGGAACGTTTAACTTTTCGTTTATAGACTTAAGAATTTGGAGAAGATTCTGATTTTTTTTTTAAGAATGTATTGTGTACAGACGAGTCTACCTACTTTTCATAATAATCGTCTAGTTAATAGACATAGCTTTCATTTTATTATGATACAGTAAACAAACATTTTACTGTTGATCACCAACACCGATGAAGTGTTAATGTTTGGGGCAGTATTCTGAGCGAGTAGGTATGTTATCGATCCATATTTTTTGACGAAAATCTGAACAGAGCAGCTTTTTTAAATTTCTTAAAACAAGTTTTTTGGATCCTACTTAAAACCTTCCACTTAGCGTGCGACCAAACATGAGGCTCCAATTGGACGGAGCTCCTGCTTATTTTTGACGTGATGTTAAGAACAACCTCAACATAAAATTTAGAAATAAATGGATAGATAGATTCGGTCCATATATTTGGCCACCTAGGTTACCAGGATTGACCAAGATGACTTTTTTTAAATGGGTTTATATTAAAAATATTGTAAATGCTACACTTCCTACCCTACCACTTCAGATGATAAATATTTTTATGAAATTAAGAATTTCGAACGCTTTTGCGTCTGTAAGACCAGCTATGTTAAATAATGTAAACAAATAATTTAAAATCGCTTGTTGTATAAACATTTTGAACATGTATTACGTAACTGATAATTTTTTAGTTATAGTAAGTTGTGGTTCATTTTGTATTTAGTTATTTTCTTAATATTATTACTTAATAACGAAAAAATTTATTTTACAAATCAGCAAATAAAAATATATCTACATATTTATTTACAACTACACTCTATAACAACTATGCCAAGATGATGGGTTTAAAAATCGAGAGTGACTATAAATAATAATATTAATATCGATATTAATATCGATGTACCGTTTAAGAAAATTGTAAATTACGCAAAAACTATGACTCCTAGTTATAGAACAATATACCATATACCATTCTAAAGAGGAACAACCTGTGTTTAGTATAATCCTTGATTAATATACATGGTGTTCTAATAAAATAACCATCATATTATGCTACATTGAATAATCCAATAATGAAACTGCAAATTTTGAACACCCTGTAAATAAATGTGTGATAATCAAGCATGGAATGCATTAATTATAAGATAGTTACCAGACCGTATCGTCATAAAATGACAATGTCATACAATGACATTAATTAACTTCATCTTTTGTTTTAAAATCGATTTACAGATTAATAATTTAAATAATTGTAAATTACGCAAAAACTATGACACCTAGGTATAGGACATCCATATACCATTCGAAAGAGGTAAATTTGTTTAGTATAATTATTTATTAATATACATGGTGTTCCATTTAAAATAAGCATCATATGACACATTGAATACTCCACTAATGAAACTGTAAATTTTGAACACACTGTAGACAAATGTGTAATAATTAATCATGGAATACATTCAACCAATATCCAACTATTTAGATGTAAAAGTAATGTTTTTATAATTTCGTAAATAACTTGAGAATAAGCCTTCTTTTAAAACTTTACATTTTAAGAAAAGTCAACATAACTCAGAACACTCTGTACATCTGTATAGGGAAGCCTTATGAAACTATACCTTATTTTTTGCGGACAATTAAAAAATTCAATAAAATACAGGGTGTTCCATAAGAAAAAATATAACTTTGATACGCCGTCATTTATTGGGACACCCTGTATATTTCAAAATAATTTTAAAATGTAGCTTTTATGAACTTATAAACTATTCAATTTAAATTTTTTTCAAATATTTTACCATTTCGCTGTAATCTTCCGTCGCGTTAGTGGTGACTCACCCTGTATATTTTCATTAGAGAATAAATACACACTAGGGCGGTCCGATAAGCCTACTTAGCCAACAAAAGAAAAACGGAAATTTTTCAAAAGTAGTGATTTATATCTGAACGTAGTCCCCTTTTAGCTCGATACAGTTGACCCAGCGATACTCCAACTTCTTTAATCCGTTTTTCTGAAAAATACGTTTTCTCGAGGTCTGCAAAGTAGACTTCCGTGGTGGAGATGACTTCCTCATTCGCTTAAATTTCTGCCCAGCTTGTGCCTTATTCAAGTTTGGAAACAAAAAGAAGTCGCACGGGGCCAAATCTGGAGAATAGGATATTATAGACTGCGAGAAAACCTGAGTAACGTACCAGTTAAATCAGGACATAGTAGAATAACGAATGAAACTAATGATGCCGAATGGATGATGATTTCTGACCATATGACATAAAGATACAAGCCTGAAGTACCTTTTCAAGTGGACATTTGCCCACGAGACGAATGGGACAGAGGAAACTCTCGACCCAGACTGCAGTGTTACACCTGGTATACGGACGGGTCTAAAACTGCAGACGGTTCGGGCGCAGGAATATTCTGTAGTGGTGGAAATTTCAACATTTCTATTACACTGGGAGAATATACCTCCGTATTTCAGGCAGAGATTTTTGCAATCTTGCAATGTGCAAGAGCCTCGAGATCTTGCAATATGCAACTGCAGCCATTGGGGCTCTTATAACCCCTAAGGTGAACTCTAGGCTGGTGTGGGAATGTCGACAAGAACTTGACAGACTGGCACAACATAACAGTGTTATACTGGTATGGGTTCCAGGTCATCGGGGCATATACGGCAATGAAAGAGCTTGCTAAGAGAGCATCAGCTACAAAATACCTGGGTCCAGAGACGGTCGTGGGAGTGCCAAAAAAGCACCGTCCGCGAACGAAAAAAAGCCTGGATCCGAAGCCAACACAACTCACACTGGGAGAGTGTACTCGGTCAAACACAAGGCAAGATGTATATCGGACGGACATGTGCTAGTAGCGCTGAGTTACTGCTAAAAACAAGCAGGAATCAGCTCAGAGTCATAACAGGTTTCCTCACTGGACATGCGCCAGTTAAGGGTCACCTGCATACAATGGGGCTGTTTCATGGAGACTTGAGCTGCAGACTCTGTAACAGAGAACCTGAAACAGTCAACCATATTTTGCATGACTGTGAGGCATTGGATCGGAGGCGGCAAACACTTTTCAGAGACATCGAAGTGACTCCAAATATATATGGCACCCACCCACTAGACCTGTACAGTACAAGCTGGTACAGGGTTCCAGAATTCTGGAATGGGTTTCATAAACGAATGGAAGATGTACAATAAGCCAAGTGGCTGCAGTACAACCGGTTCACAACAGACGGCTTCCAGGAAAAAAAACGGGGCCAAATCTGAAGAATATGGTGGATGGAGCAAGAGTTCGTGGCCCAATTCGACCAATTTGGCCTTGGCGGCGACGGAGGTATAAGCTGGTGCGTTGTGGAAGAGCACTTTTTCTTCATCAAATGGGGTTGTTTTTTTGCAATTCGGCGCCCGAATTTAGCACAGCCCTATGACTGTTTTGCCCTTCTCCAGGTAGTCGATGTAGATCACACCTTGTGAATCCTTGAAAATGGTGACCATCACCTTTCCTGCTGATACGACAGTCCTCGCCTTCTTCGAAGCTTGTTTGCCGGTTGCTGTCCACTCTTTCGACTGTTCCTTGGTCTCTGGTCTGTACCAGTGGATCCATGCTTCGTCGACGGTTACAAAACAACGTAGAAACTCCTTCAGATCTAACTTAAATAATGTCAACATTGCTCTGAAGTGGTCTTACTGTTGCGCTAGTTGTCTGGAGTAAGCAAATGCGACACCCATCGCGCCGACAGCTTTTTAATGCCCAAAATTTAAACCAATTTTTGATGGATGTCATTGAATGAGAAGTCACTGTACATAACATACAAGCACTCTTTGATTTCACTGAGCGATGTCCCTTCAAAAAATAAGAATTGAGTCACTGACAGACATTTCTCTCTTTTCGTTTTTCTAAAATCTGCGGACACGCCAGCTTTAACGCTTAATCAAAACAAAACTATGAGTATTACGAGTCAATGCTAGTAGAATGTTAGTAGAATCAGTGATAATAGAAATCAACGATAGTAGAATTCGTTTGCGACAGTGGTGCCATCAGGAGGTAAGGCTAAGACTTATCAGACCACCCACGAATATCTGTCTATAACATAAACGTGTATCAGGTATGGTGGCTCCTAGCTTCTGAGCCACCTCAGATAATTAAGGGGTGGTTACCCCCCGACCATGAGGGTTGATGAAGTAAATAATACTCACAGTGCATACATTTATTTGTACGTTGGAGTATTAACGGTAAGTAGCTGGTGGTATAATATTTAATCGATGCGATGTTACCCGCTGGGATCTCAACTACCAATTGACTAATCTTTTCTCCGTGAAAGTATATCTAAAAGTGGATTACCGTGTTTATTGTTTTTATATAAACAAAAGTGAGAGTGATACTAAAACTGCTGAATAGACTAGATTATAAATAACATATACTAACTATTATTTCAAACTGACCTTGTATCAAAACCGCATGCATTGATGTGGTAATGTAGGTCAATCGTATTTATTAAAAACAAACGTATTTGTTTTTACCAAGGGCATTTAATTATTACAGAATTTGTCTTAATAAGATGATTACTAAGACGCAGTGTATCTCAATACATCTTCCTTTCCTTCCGAAAATTTTCTGACTACGGAAAAGGAAGAAAATTTTCTTATAATACCACCAATTGCTTACTGCGTTCTAATAAATACAATATGTACATTTTTTCTATAAATAATAATTAAGTACAAAAAATTAAAAATGTTCGTTATCAACATTGTTCCCGTTCCACTTGTCACTCACTGTATTCTCGGATTGTAAGCATATAATCTATTCTTATGTATTTCCCTGATTTTATTGTTTTCCAATCTGATCTTACATAAAGGGGCCTACATAAAGACTATCAAACTTACCATTCTCTTCCCTTTTTACCAGGACTAGGTCTCCTATTTCAAAGTGTTGTGGTGTTGCTTTGAGCTTGTAATTTTCTTGTCGCTCTTTTTTGTGTTTTAGTAAGAAGGTTCTAGCTCTCTCGTGTGCGCTTTGTAGTTTGTAGCGTAGCTCATTGTAGTAAGCATCTATATTGTAACATGGTTGAATCTCCTGTGTAAGGTCTTCTGGTAGGTTAACCTTCCTGCCATATAACAGTTCAAACGGTGTGTAACCATGATAGGCGTTAGGGGTTGTATTGTAGCAGTATGTGAACATCCTGCAACACACATCCCAATTTTCTGTCTTCGTCTATGAATGCTCTTACGTACTCGTTTAATGTTCTGTGCAGTTTTTCGCAACTTCCAATGGACTGTGGATGGTATGCCGTTGAGAAGTTGTGCTCTATTTTAAGTAGCTTTGTTAGTTCCTGCATTACTTCATTTTTATATTCTGTGCCTTGGTCTGTTCTTATTTGCTTCATGAGTCCGTATGTTGGTATAAAATGATCAAAAATTCCTCGGGCTATTGTCTCTGCTTCTTTATTGCACACGGGTGTACTGACCGCGTATTTCGTAAGCTCACATAACATTGTTATACAGTATCTATTACCTTCGTTACTTTTAGTGAATGGACCTATCGTATCTATGTATACTATGTCCCATGGTTTGGAAGAAGTGTCCGATATCACGAATTCTTCGACATGTGTTCTTTTCGGTTTGTTAATTTGACATTTATGACATTGTTTAACGTATTCTCTTACGTCTTTTTCCAAATTTTTCCATCTAAATCTTGCTTTTAGCTTCTTTATTAGTCTATTATTTCCTACGTGTCCTCCAAACATCGGGTGGTTATGGTATTCTTCTATTAATCTGTGTTTTTCTTTGTCATCTTCTATTGTTTCTGGTACTTCACATATGTATATTTCTACATTCTTCAATATTTCGTTTCCTTGTTTAATAAATTCCTCAATTGTGCACATTTTAAAAATAATATCGTTTACGTATATTTTTACTTTACGTACTGCATTCTCTACCGCCAGCTTATCAAGCTGTGCCAACATTTGGTTTAAATCAAAATGATTGCATCCCGTGGCTATGCTCTTGCTGCACTTTATTTTGTTTTTGACCCTAATGCTCAGTCTTGGTGAGATTAGTTCTGCTCCAAAAGACAAAATTGGTAGTCTATGCGCCTCTAAATTATTTAGTACCTTTCTTACTGTCTGTTTGGGGGCTTCTGGCTGTAGTGTAAGTTCACTTTCTGCCTTCGTTTGCCTTGCTTCTTTCTTCTTTTCTCTTGCTTTAGCTCGTGTTATAGCTAATATATGGGTATTGTCTATGTATAGGTTCTTTAGTTGATGTAATGTTATTCTTGAAAGGCTGTCTGCGTAGTTATTTTTCCCTGTTATGTATTCTATTTCGAAATCGTATTCCTCTAAATCTAATCTGATTCTTGTAAGTTTCGAAGTTGGTTCTTTCATTGCAAATAAATGTGTTAGTGGTTTATGATCCGTTTTTACTAAAAATGTTGGTGCTCCATATAAATAACATTTGAAATGATTAATTCCCCAATGAATCGCTAGTAATTCCTTAACGATTATAGGTTTATTACATTCTCCTTTATTGAAACTTCTTGATGCGTATGCTATTGGTAGGTCTATTCCGTTATAATCTTTACTTAAAATTGCTGAACAACTCTCGTTGGATGCGTCTGTTGTTAGGATGAATTGTTTATTGAAATCTGGATATTTTAGGATCGGTGGCTTCATCAGAGATGATTTAAGCTTATTGAATGCTTTTTCACATTCTTCTGACCAAAAAAATTCTACTCCTTTTCTTGATAATCTGTTGAGTGGTCTGCATATTTCAGCAAAATTTTGAATAAAACGTCTATAATAGTTACAAAATGCTACGAATCTTTTTGTTTCTTCCGCTGTCTTAGATGTCGGGTATTGTTCGATCGTTGCATATTTCGCTTTGTCTGGTGATACTCCTTCCTGAGAAAGATCATGTCCTAAATATGTTACTTCTCTTCTAAAAATTGACATTTTCCTGGGTTAAGTTTCAAATTGAATTTTCGACATGTCTCGAATGTCTTTTTCAGGTTGTCTAGGTGATGTTTTTCGGATATTCCTATTACTACTATATCGTCCATGTAAAGAAATGCTTTGTCTGGTGTTAATCCTGAAAATGCTATTGACATCATCCTTGAAAAGCTATTTGGGCTTACATTTAATCCAAAAGGTAATCTGGTAAATTGAAATGCTCCATTTTCTGTGCTAAACGATGTGTATTTTCTCGATGATTTTTCTAATGGTATCTGGTGAAAACCTGACATTAAGTCTATAACTGAAAACCATTTTGCTCTTCCTAGTTGATCTAGTATCGAGTCTATCCTTGGTAAAGGAAATTTGTCAGTGACTATTTTCTTGTTCAGTTGTCTAAAATCTATGCATAATCTCCATGCTTTATTTCCATCTATCGCTTTTTTCGGTACCAGCACTACTGGGCTGTTGTATTCTGATGTGGACGGTTCTATTATTCCTTGGTCTCTCAGTTTTTGTACTTGTCGGTTTAATTCCTCTGTTTGTGCATGAGGTGTCCTATAGTTTTTAATATATACCGGAGTTTGGTCTTTAACTCTCAGTTTCTGCTCGTAGAAGTTGTTACATGTTAGCATGTCATGCCTTAGGGCGAATATATCTGAATAATCTTCACATAAAGATACTAACTTATCGCGTATGTATTCTGGAATGTCTAACTTCAATGATTCCCGTAATTCCTTTTTCCTATCCTTGCTGTCGTTGATCAGTCTATATATGTTGAATAATTTAATGTCGAGGTGCAAGAAACCTCATCCATTGACGTTTTTCTTTCCATTTCTCGTTCCAGACTGCTAGTTCCCTTGTTCGTCCCTGGTCTTAGATCGCCATATGGTGGCTCCTAGCTTCTGAGCCACCTCAGACAATTAAGGGGTGGTTACCCCCGACCATAAGGGTTGATGAAGTAAATAATACTCACAGTGCATACATTTGTTTGTACGTTGGAGTATTAACGGTAAGTAGCTGGTGGTATAATATTTAATCGACTGGGATCTCAACTACCAATTGACTAATCTTTTCTCCCTGAAAGTATATCTAAAAGTGGATTGCCGTGTTTATTGTTTTTATATAAACAAAAGTGAGAGTGATACTAAAACTGCTGAATAGACTAGATTATAAATAACATATACTAATTATTATTTCAAACTGACCTTGTATCAAAACCGCATGCATTGATGTGGTAATGTAGGTCAATCGTATTTATTAAAAACAAACGTATTTGTTTTTACCAAGGGCATTTAATTATTAAAGAATTTGTCTTAATAAGATGATTACTAAGATGCAGTGTATCCCAATACACAGGCTAAAATATGTATATGTTACCGTTAAAACCCGAATTTACTACGAAAAACTAGTTTTAACTAAGCGCTTTAGACAATTCTAGTTTTAACTGGTCAAAACTAGATTTGACTGCTAAATTCAGTTAAAACTAGAAATCCCGAACAAATTTCATTTAGAGTAGTTTACACTAGTTTAAACTAGTTTTTACTGGAATTACTAGCGAATACCAGATAAAATCGTTGTGAGAAGAGAATCGTTACGATTTGGCGTTTTCGGGGTAGGGTTACAAACGGTAACAAACTAGTGTGTGCAATTGTTGATTTTTCTGCATCGTTTTTATTGGTTATATTATTATTACCATTATTATACTACTGTGAATTATTCACCATGAGAGTGATAATGTCGAAGATCAGGTTGAGAGCAGAGATATAAGAACTTGGAAAGAACGTTTTTGGAAAAGATCTTGCAAAAGGAATAGACCGAGAAAGAAAGTCACTACAATGTAGTGACCAAAGCATGTATAATAAATTAATGCCCGAAGTACAAGATGCGGAACTGTCTGCCCAGAAAACACATAAAACCGATTTAGAATTGTTGAAATTGGCGAAATAAAAAAGTTGGCTTCTAAACCTGAACCCATCAAATATTATGTACCTGCTGAAGACATTTTTGACATAATTGAAGCAGCCCACGTTGCTACTGGCCACGGAAGTTGGGATAGGTTGAAGACTGAAACCGCCAGAAAATACGCAAATGTAACAATTGGTATGTTCAATAATTTTATATCAATTTGTGAGACCTGCCAACGGAAGAAGAGTAAAGAGAAGAGGGGACTTGTGTCGAAACCTATATTGCATTCAGAAATGAATAGTTGCTGTTAGGTAGATTTGATCGATATGCAATCACAAGAGGATCACGGCTACAAGTTTATTATGGTTTATCAAGATCATTTAAAAAAAATTGTTTTGTTGAGACCATTACAAAGTAAGAGGGCGGACGAAGTTGTTTATCAATAATTAACGGATATATTCTTGACTTTTTACATTCATGCATTTTACTTTCCGATAAAGGCCGAGAGTTCGGTAATGCAGTTATAAATGCGGTAATGTCATACTGGCCTAAGGCGAAATTAGTTTATGGAAAACCAAGGCACAACCAGAGTCAAGGTTCAGTAGAGCGAGCTAACCAAGGCATCGAGAAAATGTTAGCAGTCTGGATGCAATACAATAACAAGAAGTGGTCAAAGGACTTGCGTTTTTTACGTTAACGATCTTGTCCAGTATTTTACGTTTTAGAGAAATTATTTACAAACAACCAGAGCAGCAAATTATTTACCGAGTTTTAGTTGATTCTAGAAATTAATGAAAAGTTTAGTAAAAACTAGTTTTGACTGAAATATGTTTAGTCTCAACTAGAATTAACTGAAAATATTTGATAGTTCTAGTTTTCACTAGTTAAAACTAGAATTGTCTAAAGCTCATAGTTAAAACTAGTTTTTCCTAGTAAATTCGGGTTTTAACTGAAATCAGGTTTTTACGGTAACATATATATTTATGGCAAAACTTTTATTATCAATAAATCGATATATATTTTTAAATTGTTATTTACCTTTCAAGAGCAGATTTATACAATATTCCAGCGAAACAGCAATCAAACCATTTAGCTAATGGTAAATTGTCCAACACTCCAGTTTTACTTAAATGCTTGTAATATGCAGCATCTTCTTTCTCCAGTATCACGTAAGTTTTCTCCACGACTTTCCCTAAATCAGCATCAAACTTTTTGACATTCTCATAAAAATTTCTAGATAACCAAAAGACATCTGCATCATCTTCGAAAAATTGCATGAAGGACTGAACTATGTTAGTAAATCCTCTTTCAGTGGCCAGACTAGTATCAATGGTGAAATTGCCAGTTTGTAGTAGCCACATGGCTAAAAATACTTGGGGTTTTGGAGTGTTTGTGTCAATTACTCTCATTACAGTTAGAGCTCTGTGTAATTCATGGTATTCTTGTTTTCTTTGGTCCATTATGAAGTTGTGGCTGTCTATATGGACTGGAATAACACCTAGAAAAAATAAAAGTATGCTAGGGAAGATGTATCAGTACAATTATAATGAAAAAAGAGAACAAAACATTAAAGGGTATATAAAAGAGAAATAGACAAAACAATATTAGTTTACTCTTACTTCTTCTTACTCTTCTTTCGACTTTTTTCCATTATGAGTTCACCTTTTTCGTTTTCCACAGAGCTCTACTCTCCCAGTCACCTCTGAGGTCTCTATCAATCATAGCATTTCCTGTGTATGTTTTCCACCTTGTAGTAGGTTTTCCTCTCCATCGGTGGGTCCCAGTTTAATATTCTTTTAGGCCACCTGTGCATTCTAGCATTCTTTATACATGCCCGTACCAATGCAGTACTCTGTTTTCCAACTTTTTTCTCACTATATCTTCATCTTCCTTTCCTAAGTGGCTAGTTATTCATTCATTCATTAAGCATTACAATCCCCAGGGGTTTTTAATTGACAATCCCTAGGGATTGTAACTAATGTCATGGTGTTCAAAATCCTATTCTCTTGGGTGAGGTGGATTACTCCTCTTTGCTGCTGTCATGACTCTTTTCCATTTCTTTCTGTCCTTGCACTGAACTTTCCAGTCTTTATATTGTTTTATATCTTCTACATCAGGTGTTCTCAATCTTTTTGAATCATGTACCTAACTGAAAAACCTATCTAGCTAGGTGATATAATGAACTATAATAGTGGTGCTGACTTTGGCTGTTTTTGCGTTTTGTGTATACCTGAAATAATGATATGTACCACCAGTGGTACATGACCTACAGATTGAGAACCGCTGTTCTACATCATTCAGCCATCTTCTTCTAGGCCTTCATCTACAGCTGAGCCACAGTTTTCCGGTTTTCCATATTGTTACTGATAAGTAGCTAAAGGTGGATACAGTTTCAAATTTATGATTCTGTGTTATTAGATATTTCATGTGGCTGATAAAATCTCAAATTAATATTTTTAGTGTGTTGAAAAAAACTTCCATTGTAATTAATTCCCCAATTAATCTATTATTGTTGGTTGTCCAAATATTCTGTGTAAGAAAAAGAAAGGATTGAAGTTATATACTCTAGTCGACATCTAATATAAATACTATATTTATAATACTGTTAATAAACATTTTACGTACCTAGAAGCAGTTTCCATACTAGATTTCTATAAGTAGCTGGCACAGAAAATCTTACACAGAACTGCCTCAGTTTTCCACGATCCAGAGGTTTCTCCTTCAACAAAATTTCCAGTGATTTTTTTTCTTCTACACTCCTAAATCCTACTTTCTCGTAGTAAGCCGAGCGAAAATTTCTTTCATCTGCCATCTTACCCTAACCTTCCCCACGATAATTGTAGTACTAACTCTAGAACACTTATTTTGTAAATTAATTTAATAAACATGCACCATTCCATAAATGAAAGTCCAGCACAGAATGTATGTGAAGAAATGTCCAAAAATCCCATTCAATAGTAGGGAGTTTCGAGATATAAAATATTTCTTCCAGGAATCGATACCAGCTTTAAACAATAGCATAAACCAAAATGCAGTTACAGCTACAACAAAGAATACTGCTCCGTATAATCCTGTTAGTCCCAGTACACCTAAAACAAGAAACAATAATGGAGCAATAGTTTTTAATATTTAGGTTGACGTTTTTTCTTATAATTATCTACCTAATTTTTATCATAAAAAAAAACCATCTAGGTAGACTGCTATAATACAGCATTCTTATTAGCAGCTAAATTGGATCTAATTCTAACACAATCAGGTGCCAAAAGCTGTTACAAATGCAAGAAGCCTGGTCATACAGCATCCTTATGCACTGAATACCAAACCCTACAATTAGAGTAAAAAAATCCGCTACAATCACCATTCAATACCAACCCTATGGTTCCTGTTTCCATATTGTGCAATATCCAATCACAATTTCAAAATGACCCACCGATCATCTCTCACACTCCACAATCTTCACTGTAACAATCTTTGTTGGACTCTAACTTGCAAAACCTTCACAACTACAGGGTGAATGAGAAAGCCATTAATTTTATTACCTCCAGCAAGTTCAAAGCAAACTATTGATAATTCTCCTAATCAACACTCTTCTCCCTCTAACACAGAATCGATCTTCACAAATGCACTAATTAAAACTTTAAATAATTAAGATACTTCCTCCAGCTCAAAACGAGCTGCAAACAAAATGCTCTCTCCTGAAAACGATCTTAATAAAACTCTGAATATCTCTATTGTACCTAATATTCCTAAGACAAAAACAAAACGAGATCACTTCTCCACTGACCAAGAACGAAATTAAAATTCAAAATTAGATCTCTGTCACTCTTGAACCAATCAACAATTTTATCGACAACCATTCCCTACATTTTGCCCAAAATTTCTCACAACTTTGTCTACCACTGTACAGTAATATACAAACGGCTCGTTAAACCTAACTGATATGTTAAGCCAAATTTATGCTCTCTTAGCCAAATCTACCTGCTAGAAAGTTCTCTAAAAATAAAGATAAACAAATTTAACTAACAAAAAAAACCTGGATTATATCAGCAAAAGAATAGTTACAGATACTGAAAAGTAATAGGTTTGTTCGTAGAATGATCAGCAACTGTTGCCAACTGTCAGACGCAAGCGCTTTCATAGTCTACGAACTCGAACAGTTAACTGCGCAGCGCTAACTGTTAACTCCGCATGCGTCTGATGGTTGGCAACGGTTGCTGATCGATTGGATCGTACTACGAACAAGCCTAATACAAACCAATCCTAATTCCTTTCATTACATTTTTATTGTTTAGTAACATTCAGCTTGATTATTCAATGGAATTTGAACAGGTTCTTTCATCCATAACAATGCTAGAGATAAATAAGCTAGTAAAATTGGTATGGATATGGATCCCATCACACATCAGCATCGAGGGTAATAGAGCAGCAGATAAAAGTACTCAGATTGCAGCGACAAGTAAGGGATAGAGAAATAATAAGCGAATAGTCACCAACATAAAATCATGGCTCAAGCTCATGGAAACACAAGTCGTGCCAATCTCTTAGGAAACTACTACATCTATCAAAAACAACATAATACCTTGTTGCCCAAGAAGTGTATTGGGACCGTGCAAGTTCGGCAAAGCGACCTCTATTTCTACGCTCTGTACTTTTATTCGCACTTTTAATTATATTGGCCAATTATATTAGTCCTGGTTGTTGGATAATTGTCATGACCATAGTCCAAAAAAATAATAAGAAGAAAAAATAAGATGCAGGTTATGTTTAGCAAACGTAAACAATTGTATAATGTAGTAAATAAAATCAGTTATTAAAATGCAGTACTGCAAGCAAAATACAATTAATTAAATTTACCTTTATATAATAATTGCATATCATATCAATATTGTGGAGCAATATATAATTTTTCTGCGTCAATGACAGAAGGTATGAAATATACCTCAATTTGACAATTTCAATTGACAATATGAATTATTTAAGATAGATGCAATATTTCTCCGCGACTCGCGCACGGTCGTTTCTCGTTTCCCTTTCCAAGTACTTGCACACCGCGAATAGAAGACTAATACATTCATACTTTTTCACAAACAGTGATCCTTATAGTGACCCATAAGAGTTACAAGACACTTCAAACTGTATCCATGATCTTATGAAATATTACAAAAAAAGAACCCCAGCAGTTTTTTTATATGAATATATATACTATAAAACTTAGTAGTTCTAGCCGGCGTAATAATAGGATCCAGCAATCCAGTCTGTACATAATCTCAACTTAAAGGACCCTTAGTACTGTGCTGTGCATAAATCAATGGGCATGTTACCTGCTGTACAACCGGATATAGCTGCTACAGATGTACGACAATACTCCACAATAGATAAATTGTTTCGAATATTTGGTTCACTATAAGCAATGAATTCGTTTTTTGTTTTATTTGCCATAATTAGGAACTAACAAATTGAAAAAATTATACTGTCATGCCTTCCATTTATGATCAAGATCATCTGTCACAGTCACTGTCACTGACACTGACAATGCATTGACAGTAGTGACATGTCTGTCTGGTGTCTGTGTCCTTTGGCGTAACAAAACGATTTTTGTTGACATATTTTGATATGAATAATTTAATTTTAATTATATATTAGAAAGAAAAATCTACGGGTACATTAGATAATATTTAGGCCATTGTCCTAAATTATAAAAGCAAATTGCCCTGATATTATAAAAAATATCATTATTCTTCTACTATTAAAAATATTTTAAAATTTAAAATTTTATTATTCTATTTGTTTCTCTACCTACGCCTATGAATTTTCCAATTCGGTTATTCTACAATTCTTCTTCTGTTTTCCATGAAGTTGTGAATGAATGAGGTTATATTTATTTTGTATATTTGTCATGTTGTCAATTTATAGAGTTAAAATTGTTGATTAAACATGTAAAAGTAAAATATTTGTAAGAATTAAAGTATTCTAAAGGTATCTGATAAAGTGAGTCTAACCGAGGCTCAATTCTCAGCAGCAAGATGGTCATGGAAAACAGTCTTTTATCAAAATATGTAACAATATTCTTAGTTGTTAGTGGATATTGGTATGTTTTTAAATATACATAATGAATATTATCTATTAAAATTATTGTTTTTAGGATAGTTTCAATTACAACTGTTTTTGTGAATAAGACATTATTAAGTAATATTAATTTAGATGCCCCTATGTTTATAAATTTTACACAGACACTCATTACAGCTGTTATTTGTTATTTTAAGAAAAGTCTGAGTGATGTTTACCCCAATAAGTTCAAATTTCCAGATGTAGATGTATGGGACAAGCATACTGTTAAAACAGTAAGTACTTTAGTCCTTTCTTTTTAAACTTATCATTTTTTACGAAACATAGTGAAAGATTATTTTTAGCCCAATTGTAAATAATATATTTGTATGTATTTGATTTGCTTCTTAAGTACTTATCTGTGGCTTTGTACAGCCTATTCTGTTTGCTGTTTACCACATCCTAATTGCCATTTATTCTTTTCATACTTAAGTTCTTCATTGAGGTCTCTTTTTTTCATTGCTGTTTTTATATGATCATTATTCTGTAATCTAGGACATTCTGTTTTCTTACTTCTATTTGGTTTCCATATTCCAAGTTCTTAGCAGTATTCTCGTCTCGTCCATTCTTCACATAATATTATGTCCATACCAGAGTAATTTTCATTTTTTCTATTTCATCATTTAATGCCTCCTTCACATTCATTAGTTCTCTAATTAGTTTATTTCTCAATTTGTCCATTAGTTTTAATCTCCAGCTTCTTCTCCAAAACATTCCATTCTTTTTCATCCAGTAGACAATGTCATCTTGGTCTTCTGCTACAATTATTTGATTACTTGTAAACAAAAGACTATAGTTAGTTATATTAGTTGTTATATTAGTTGTTGTAGTCAATTTTTACTCCCATCTGTCTACATTTCTTGTTCCAATTTTTAATGCATGGTTGCACCAACAAATCTTAAGCCCCAGTTTAGCTAAGCTCAGCTTATAGATCCATAATTTTCGATTTTTATCTAAGCACGTCTTTACTGAAACGAAGTTTAATATATGCAATCCACGTGGCAATCCATTGTGGCAAGCTGAATATTGATTTAAGAATCAATGGTAGTAATCTGAGCTTAAGGCACGACTTAAGCTTAAGATATGTTGGTGCAACCAGGCATAAGTCTTTCATCTCTATAGATTTTAAAATTTTAAATAAGGTTGGAAACAGGCAGTATTTTTGTTTAAGTCCTCTATTGGCTTTAAACAATTCTGAGTAGTTTTATCCGACCTTCAGCCATGTGATGGATTACCGAAGTTATCTTTAACGTAAAGTTATCCTGTAGTTAAGTTATAATCCTCGAATTGGTGTGATGTATCATATTTAACTTAAACTACTTGCGTTATTTCTTGACAGTTCTTGAGTTATCTGATATATCAACTGTCACTTTATAACGCGATGTTAAACATCTTTATACCTGAGAGTAATCTTAACTTTAACTCAAACGTTAAAGATAACTTCGGTCATCCATCACACGACATTAATTATACATTCATTTTCTTCGTAAAGTGATTTGACATTTAAGTAGGTGTTATCTGTTCCATAATTTTTCAATGCTTTCCACAAGTTGTTGACTGGGAGACTATCATAGGCCTTTCATAGATCCACAAATACAATGTGCAATTCAGAGTTAAATGCTATTTTTCATTTTATGAGCTGTTTTATAGAAAATATATTGTCAGTACATGAGCATTTGGGACAAAAACCACTGTTCTTCTGAAGATAGCAGCTGTTTCTCCATCCTTTCTTTAATAATTTTCCCATAAAAATTACAGAATGTATAACACATATTCCCCTATAATTACTGGATCCTTTTTTGTTTCATTTTTTATGTATGGAGCTTAATGTATATAATGTTCCTTGGTGCATCAAAACAAAAGTTGTCTAAAAATAGAGTTTATTATTAATTACAAAATTATGTGTTAACAAATTATACAAACCTAAAAATAGAAAATCAACAATTAAAAGTTTATGCTTCCAAAAATCTAACAAATTATTTTATCTATCTGACAATAGCTAAATTAAAACAGAGTGACAAATATCAAATTCATTGAATAAGTGCGTCACTTGGAAACAAGCTGCTGGCTGCGTTCCGTACCTAATGTCATACCAAACATTCACAAAGCTTACATCTTCCCTCCACAAGATATAATTTTCACTATGTAGTGCAAATTATGGTATATCACTAGTTATAGGAATGAGCTTTGTGATGTGATACAAACCAATCGATCTCTTTCCATGTCCTGTGTTGATGTTATAAACTGAATCAGACACTTTTTCCATTATTTCGAATGGACCAATTCGGACTTAATCCATTTTTTTTTCTGTTTAGTTTATTACCATTGGCTACATAAACTAGATCTCCTTCTTTGAATTCATATTGTATTCTCTTCTTATCAAATACAGATTTGTTATACTAATGATACCTTGTTGATCTCTGTGCTGTTATTTTTCGATCTTGTTCTAAATTTTTTATTTCTTCGCTTTTCTCTTTTAACTCAGGTGGTAACAAGTCAGTAGATTCACCACTTAAAAGATATTTTGGTGAAAATCCTGTAACTGTGTGATTTGTCTCGTTATATTTATCTGTACATTCTTGTGCTATTTTAGACGATGCCATTTTTTTCTCTTCATTTAATTTACATCGTATTTTATTAACTAATGTCTGGTTCAATCTTTCGTTTAAACCATTTGAGAATGGTGCATCTACTGCTGTGAAAATCAGTTGAATGCTCCTCTGTTCAAGATAATTTTTAAAATCATTCGAATTTTGAGCTGGGTATTGATCTGTAAGTATTGTCTCTATTTCATTTTCTGCAGAAACCTTTTCTATCAGCTTTATGAGTTCTTGAGCAGTTTGACCTTTTGAACAGAGGATAAATGCAAATCTTGTAAAGTGATCTACTAATAGGTGTAGGTATTTCTTTGTCGATCTGCAGCCACCAAAACCACCAATCGTATCCAAAGACATTATTTGAAACGGTTTCTCAGCAGAACCTAGTTGTGACATTAAACCATATTTCTTGTTTAATCTCGTTTTATTTTTTATGCAAACTTCACAGTTTTTACATATTACCTTTATATTTTCAGTATCATTTGGTGCAATATAAAAAGGTTTAAACATTGTTTTCATTTGATTTATTCCTATGTGACAATAAGTTTCATGAATTTTCTTTAAAAGAAGTTTACTGTATTGTTCACTTAACCTTTAACTACCCGCGCATCAAGTTATAACATAACTACACGTGTGGCGTACTTTGTACGCCACAAGAAAATACACTTAAAAACAGCAGATTTGTTTAATTTTTTTTGAAAAAATACACTTAGTTGTTTGTTATAAACTTTATTCGGCATCAGTGAATGCTTGGAGTTCCTTTTCAGTAAGCCAATTGGGATTTATAACTGGAATCATGGAATAACTGGATTCCATGATAAATAAAATTACTAATAAAAAATTTTTTTAAATGTGATTTTTTACAGGAGAAAAAGTATTGTTTACAAAGAAAAATATATTTTTTGCCATAATGACTAAAAAACAATTAAAATATTTACTTATATTACGACTTATAGTACAGTGCCGGCAAAAAAATCTTTACATTGCCAAATAAATCACCAAATTTGAAGACAATTTGCATGCGTTCTGTCTGCGCTTGGAGGGGAGAGTAGGGGACGGGGATAGCGTATTTGCGACGGAAATTATCTGTAGTTTACAGACCGCTTGCATTATTTAGGGTATTCTGCGCGTTTGCACTGTAAGTAAACGGTTGCTTTTGTGCGGGTAGTCAGTGTTAAACTTCGTCTCATTTACCTCATAAAGTTTGAGATCGTCAAATTCTAAATTGAACTGACAAATATGGGTCGAAAGAAACTCACAAAAGAGGAGAAGGTTCATGCTTTAACATTAGTAGAGAAAGGAGACTCTGTAATTACCGTAGTACGTGACATTGGTGCTTCAAGAGGGACTATTTATCAACTGAAACGTTCGGCTGCAACGTTTCAGTTGATAAATAGACTCTCTTGAAGCACCAATATCACGTGTTACGGTAATTACAGAGCCCCCTTTCTCCAGTAATGTTAAAGCATGAACTTTCTCCTCTTTTGTGAGTTTCTTTCGACCCATATTTGTCAGTTCAATTTAGAATTTGACGATCTAAAACTTTACGCAGTAAATGAGACGAAGTTTAACACTGACTACCTGCACAAAGCCAACTGTTAACAGTGCAAATGCGCAGAATGTCCTAAATAAGCTAAGCGGTCTGTAAACTACAGACAATTGCCGTCGAAAGTACGCTATCCCCCCTCCCCTCCCCTGCCTTCCAAGCGCAGACAGAACGCATTCAAATTGTCTTCAAATTTGGTGATTTATTTAGCAATGTAAAGATTTTTTTTGCCGGCACTGTAATATAATCCTGGGGTATATTGTCCACCACCGGAAACAACAAATAATAAAATGTAAATTACGATCTTTTCAGAACGCCGATTATAACGAAACTAAAACCAAATTGTAAAGCACATTCCAGTGATAGGTTAGAAAAATAAGTAAGGTCAAAAATTAAATGTTTAAATATATTTCCAGTAGAATTCTTATATCTGGCGTACAAAGTACGCCAGCGCGTGTAGTTAAAGGTTAATACTATCTTTTTTCTTTTTCTTTTATCATTCTTGTAGTAAATATCGTTTTCCATAATAAAATTATTTTTTTCTTTTATTTGTTGGTTTTGTGCTTGATCACTTTTTATACATTTTAGACTAATAAGATTGACTGTCTTTAGGATATCTTCATTATTTTCATGATCCTCAAAAACTGGATTTCTACTCAGACAATCTGCTTCTGTATTTGTTTTTCCTGGTTTGTACTCTATTTTAAAATTATATTGGGATAAATAGTGAATCATATCTCCCAATTCATCATCTGTTATGTTTTTAATATTGAGTTTTTCCAGTGGTTTATGATCTGTGTATACAGTGAAGAAGTTTCCAAGCAACCAATGTGCCAAAATTTTATACTTTCTTTTATAGCCAAAGTTTCCAAAAAAATAGCTTTTCTCTTTTTTTGATATTGGTTTAATTTCTTTGAAAAGTATGCTACAGGCTTTTGATCTCCATTTAATTGTGTTTGTTTTAGAACAGCTCCTAAACCATTTATACTTGCATCAGTATAAATAAATATGGGTAATTTTGGATTAAAAATTGCAAGAATTGGCCTTGAACATAAGAGATTCTTTATTATGTCAAAGGTTATTTGACACTCATTGGACCAATCAAATTTTGTATCTTTACGCAATAAGTTATGCAGAGGTTCACTATTGTAGAATTTGGGATATATTTACCGTGAAAATTGACTTTTCCTAAAAATTGTCTTATATGTTTTCTATTTTGTGGAGTGGGAAATTCATTTATTGCTTTCAAGTTATCCTTAAGAGGTGTAATTGTATTATCTTCTATTAAATGACCCAAATATCTAACCGACTTAGATGCAAATCTACACTTCGTAAATTTCAGTCTAAGTCCTTCTTTTTGTATTGGGACCGTGCAAGTTCGGCAAAGCGACCCCTATTTCTACGCTCTGTAACTTTATTCGCACTTTTAATTATATTGTCCAATTATATTAGTCCTGGTTACTGGATAATTGTCAAGGCCATAGCCCAAAAAAATAATAAGAAGAAAATATAAGATTCAGGTTATGTTATCAAAACGTAAACAATTGTATGTAGTAAATAAAATTAGTTATTAAAAGGCAGTACTGCAAGCAAAATACAATTAATTAAATTTTCTTTTATATAATAATTGCATATCATATTCATATTGTGGAGCAATATATAATTTTTCTGCTTCAGTGACAGAAGGTATGAAATATACGTCAATTTGACAATTTCAATTGACAATATGAATTATTTAAGATAGTTGCAATATTTCTCCGCGACTCGCGCACGTTCGTTTCTCGTTTCCCTTCCAAGTACTTGCACACCGCGAATAGCATCCAGCAATTTTCTAATGTGTGTTATATGTTCAGTAAATGTTTTTGAAAAAATTAATATGTCATCAATATAATTTACTGCATTTCCAGATAAATCATATTTCTTAATAATATTTCCTAGGATCCTTTGAAACATTGCTGGGGAAGTCTTAAGGCCAAATGGAAGACATGTCCATTGATAATGACCTTCTTGAGTTACGAATCCTGTTTTTGGTCTATCTTGAATTCTTAGAGGTATGGACCAAAAAGCAGAGTTTACATCTAGAGTTGTAAAATATTTGCAATCTATAGTCTTAATCATTAAGTCTTCTATTAAAGGAAAAGGTTGACATTGAGGAACTACTATCTTATTAAGGTCTCTAAAGTCGATACATAGTCGATTTCTTTTTCCTTCATCTCTTTTTAATGCCAAAGTGACTGGTGCTGCAAAAGGACTGTATGATTCTTCAATCAAATTATGATATCTGTTTTTCTATCTCCGTTCTCTCTTCTATTGAACATCTGTATGGCCTTTTATAGCAATATTTTTCTGTTTGTAGCTCAATGAAGGCTTCATAATTCTTTACTTTGCCTACATCAAATTTGTTCTTAGCAAATATTTGTTCATATTCATTCACTAGGGCATTTATTATTTCTTTTTGACCTGATTCTAAGTGTTCTGTATTAATTGCAAATTGATTAGTGTCTATTCCTTCATTGAAATTCACTTCATATTCTTGAGATGGTTTGCCTATGTCTTCTTCTATTTCTGCGATATCTTTTAATTTTTGTATGTTTAGATTCCCATCATGGGTCAATCTAAATTTTTTTATTGCATCTAATCCCAATATGAGATCACTATCAAATTCCTTACTTTCTAAAATAAATGCATTTATACAGGGTGTAACAAAAATACAATACAGGTCATAAATTAAATCACATATTCTGGGACCAAAAATAGTTCGAATGAACCTAACTTACCTTAGTACAAATATGCACATAAAAAAGTTACAGCCCTTTGAAGTTACAAAATGAAAATCGATTTTTTCGAATATATCGAAAACTATTGGAGATTTTTTATTGAAAATGGACATGTGGCATTCTTATGGCAGGAACATCTTAAAGAAAAATTATAGTGAAATTTGTGTACTCCATAAAAATTTTATGGGGATTTTGTTCCCTTAAACCCCCCCCCAAACTTTTGTGTACGTCTCAATTAAATTATTATTGTGGTACCATTAGTTAAATACAATATTATTAAAACTTTTGTGCCTCTTAGTATTTTGTCGGTAAGGCAGTTTTTATCGAGTTGAGGCTTATTTTTCAATATGTTTACATAAAAATTTTATGGTGGTTCTGTTCTTTTAAACCCCCCAAATGTTTGTGTACGTTACAATAAAAATATTACTGCGGTACCATTATTTAAACACAGTGTTTTTAAAACTTTTTTGCCTCTTTGTATTTTTTCGAAAAGGCACCTTTTATCGAGATGTGGCTTCTTTTTTAATATAGTTCAAAATGTCCCTAAAATGTAAATCATAAATAAATTTTCATATTATTATTACCAAGTCTCCATAATCGTACTTAACCATATACAAATATGTGGTGGATTTGACAAATATTCGAAATATCTCGATAAAAACTGACTTTTCGAAAAAGTAATAAGAGGCAAAAAAGTCTTACAAACATTGTGTTTAACTAATGGTACTACAATAATAATTTAATTGGAACGCACACAAAAGTTTGGGGGGGGGGGGGTTTAAAAGAACCAAACCCCCATAAAATTTTTATGGGGTGTCCAAATTTCACTTTAATTTTTTTTTAAGATGTTGCTGCCATAAGAATGCCACATGTCTATTTTCAATAAAAAATTTCTAATAGTTTTCGATATATTGGAAAAAATCAATTTTCATTTTGTAACTTCAACGGGCTGTAACTTTTTTTATGTGCACATTTGTAATAAGGTAAGTTAGGTTCAATCGAATTATGTTTGGTTCCAGAATATGTGATTAAATTTATGACCTGTATTTTTGTTACACCCTGTATTATTTTCTGCATCTAAAATTTTTGCTTTTAATGTTACTAAGCCATTAGTTTTTCCCCTACCATTAATCGATTTTAATGTATCGCTTTGTTAATCTTTTTCTTGATTTTTTACTTGTAATAATTTGGAGTTTATTACTGTAACATTTGATCCAGGATCATAAATTCCTGTAACATTCAGTTGGTTATTCAGCAATACATCAATTTTGATTAATGGTGGGAAACTTCGTTTTTTTGGTCTTCTGTGTTTAATTCAACTTCTAAAATTGAATTTGTAAACATATTTTTATTTGTTTCTGATTTGTACCAGCATATATTTTCTGGGTGATAGCGGTTACTCTTACCTTTTTCTTCACAAATTTTGCATGGGGTTTTAAAATTTTTCTTAGTTACTGGTTTTGTAGTTTTTTTAACATCATTTATCTCCTCTATAAACTTCTTATTGAGTATTTTTTCGTATCTTCGTAATTCATTAAATAAGTCTTGTGTGTATTGTTTAAATTTTGTCTATCTATTTTCTCTCTTACAAATTTTGGTAATCCCACTGCAATTAGATTTATTAAAGTTATGGTATCTATATTTTTGTTAGTTTCTAGTAGTAGACATTCTTTCTTTAAGGTATAGTCTAACAGTGAACCATTCAAAAATTTGTAATTTATAGCATGTGTCAGTGGATACCATCCTTTATCTGCAAAGGTTTTTAAGAAATTTTCTCTCCAAATTCTCCATTGTGAATCTAGTGCATTTTTTATCAGCATTGAGGTATACCAGTCTTTAGCAGTATTTTCTAAAAACAATCTTAAAAATTTCAATTTTTTCAACATCTTTTGTAATATTAAATCGGTTACACTCACTCTCATATGTTGATAGCCACTGATTTACATTAACATTATTACCATTAAATCTATCAACTATGAACTTTTCAGAAATTTTATTTATGTTTGGATTTGTTTGCATTTGATTTTCTTCTTTATTTTTGGATAATTTTTCCAAAATCTGTATTAAATCTTCATGAGAAGTGTGTAGAGATGTGTATTGTTGAACTTCTTCTAAAAGATAATCTTCTATTGCCATATTTCCGTTCTCATCTTTGTAAATGTTTAAAGTACTTTGATTTAAATTAAACCATACATTTCGTTTTTGACCACGTTTTTTTAGTGTTGTTGAAACTCTTTTATATTCAGGTAGATTGGCAAGTTGTGTGTGATATTTTATTGGCCATATAGCCCAGTAAATGAACGGGAAATTCGGAGATACCGTGTAATTTTCAGGGGCAACTTCGAATTGCATGAAAATTTGTATTTAGGTTCTACTTACCCTCCACTTCAAAGCTGAAATTGTGCCGTTGGTTGCTTTTACTTGGGGGGTGACACTCACCCATTCTCGGGGGTGAAAAAACATACGTTCAAGATACGGAAATGGATAAATTGACTGATTTTAAGTAACTTTTGTTCTATAGAGTTTTTTACGTAAGTCCATACTTTTCGAGTTATTTGCCATTGAAAATGTTGATTTTTCGACAAAAAAAAACTACGTTTTCAGACGTTTTTTCGCAAATAACTCAAAAAGTAAATATTTTATCGAAAAAAATATCCTTAGTAAAATTGTAGCTTATAAAAAACCCAAAAAAATGGTGTATGAGTAAAGTCTATCAATCAAATAAAAACAAGGTTGTAGCTCATGAAAAAAACGTTCTTATTCGTCTAATTCCAAATCGAAAATTTCAAGGTGAAACCACCGAAAAATTAAGCACTTTTCGGGAAAAATCCATTTAAACTTTTTTAAAGTGTTTATAAAAAGCTTTGTTTTAATGGTTAACAAAAGTTTTAGCATTAAAAATAAGCGAGTTACGCTCAAAATAAAGTTGGCCCTCTTTTTTTTTGTAAAAAATCATGAAAATCTCGCCGTGTTTAGCTCCCCAAAATGAAATTAATCGCTACCGGTTTACAAACAATTTACTTACCTATCTATTCTTTATATGATCTGTCAGTCTCACCGGTTTAAAGTGTTTATTTTTGAAAAGGTTATAATTGAGAAAGCTTGAATGGGTCACTAATCACGAGTGTATGCAAATTTTGAACAGCCATATCTTAACCAATTTTTGTCTTACAGAGAAACAAAATGAAACTAGCATATTTATAATAGCAAAACCTACATTTTTTTACTCTTTAAGATTTTTCTTATCACTAATACTTTTTAAGTTATTTTGAAAAAATCAAATTTTTCAAAAATTTTTAGAAATTTTTTTTTTACTATAAAACCAAATGTTTTCCAAAATAAGCACTTCAAACCAATCAAACTTACAGATCATATAAACAATAAACCTACAGTTAAAATAGATGGTAAAGCCAAACGATTAATTTCATTTAGGGTGCTAAATAGAGGGAGGTTTTCACGATTTTTTTTACCAAAAAAAAGGCCAACTTTTGTTTTCAGTGTAACTCGCTTATTTTTGATGCTGTAAACTTTTGTAAAAAAACAAATAATAAGCTTTTTTTCGATACTTTAAAAATGTTAATAAGGTTTTCCCGAACAACGCTTCTTTCTTCGGTGATTTCGCGTTGAATTATTCGGTTTGGAATTAGACGAATAAGAACGTATTTTCCATGAGCTACAACTTTGCTTCTGCTCAATTTGTAGACTTTACTGGTACACCATTTTTTTCGTTTTTTTATAGGCTACACTTTTGCTAAAAATATTTATTTCGATAAAATATCTACTTTTTGATTTATTTGGGAAAAACTGTCTGAAAACGTAGTTTTTTTGTCAAAAAATCAACATTTTAAATCGCGAATAACTCGAAAAGTATTGACTTACGTAAAAAACTTTATAGAACAAAAGGTGCTTAAAATAAGTCGATTTATCCATTTCCGGCCTTATTTTAAACACGCGTGTATCACCCCCCGAGAAGGGGTAAATGTCACCCCCCAAGTAAAAGCAACCAACAGCACAAATTCAACTTTGAAGTGGAGGGTAAGTAGAACTTAAATCCAAATTTTCATGCAATTCGGTTGCCCGAAGTTGCCCCTGGAAATTACACTCCAAAACGGTCATTTATTGGGCTAATAGGTGATTTGGAATGTAAAATTTTTCTTTTTGTTCATTTGTTATTGATTTAACTGCTACTATATTGGATTTTTGATCTCCTGCTGCAACAGCTTCAAACTCAAATCTTAGTATCTCCATAGCAATTAATAATTAACTAATAAACGGATTTATTCTTCAGTTATATTTAAATATTGATTGTATACTCACGTATTTCTTGCACAAACGTGACAATTGTTGATTTATAATGTTCCTTGGTGCATCAAAACAAAAGTTGATTTCTAAAAATAGAGTTTATTATTAATTACAAAATTATGTGCTAACAAATTATACAAACCTAAAAATAGAGAATCAACAATTAAAAGTTTATGCTTCCAAAAATCTAACAAATTATTTTATCTATCTGACAATAGCTAAATTAAAACAGAGGTGACAAATATCAAATTCATTGAATAAGTGCGTCACTTGGAAACAAGCTGCTGGCTGCGTTCCGTACCTAATGTAATACCAAACACAGAGCCTATTTTACTTCAAATCAGGCCCGAGGCACTACTACATTCGGGCCCCTAAATATAATTAATAATAATAATAATAACTTTTTTCAAGGAATTAATTATTTAATAGAAATATAGAATTCAAATTTTTATTAACAATAAATAAAATTTATATTTAAACAATTAACCATTGCTTAAATACAGTGTGGCGCATTTAAGATGAAGACAGCTCTATATTTCGGCTATCAAAATAAATAAGTACTGATTTGCAGTTTTGCGCCGTCATACACGTTGAAGGTTCACATTTTTTAAGATAATATTCAGTTGAAATTTAAATTTTAATCGTGGCCTACTGCGAATCCACATACCAAATTGCATGACAAAATTCGCACTTTAATTTTTTCAGTATTTGTAGTCAGGGCCCTAAAATTCGTCTGTCCCGAAATGCATCTTGGGCCAGCCAATTTTAACTTTTCTGACTACAAATAATGAAAAAACTAAAAGGGCGAATTTTGTTATGAAATTTGGTATGAGGGCATCTTGGGCCAGCCAATTTTAACTTTTCTGACTACAAATAATGAAAAAACTAAAAGGGCGAATTTTGTTATGAAATTTGGTATGAGGGGTTAGAATTACATTTCAAACATCTTTTTCAAATAACTTTTTCCGATATTTTTAACACGAAGCAAAATTTCGAAAATTTACTTTGTGGAGTCGCAGTAGGTTGCGTTTAAAATTTAAATTTCAGCTGACTATCTTAAAAAATGTGAACATTCAACCTGTATGACTGTGCAAAACTTCAAATCTGTATTTATTTTGATAGCGAAAATATAGGGCTGCTTCATCTTAAATGCGACACACTGTATACATGTATGCCATTTCCTTTTATAAATAATTTGGTTGTTGAACCATAAAAGTAATGAACATTATTCTATTCCTTGAAGAACATTTTTCCGATATTCCTTTTCTTCTAAATAACTTTTTTCCGTTAATGTTTACAATTTGTCCTGATGTACTACTTCCCTTGATTAACGTACCAATATTGATGAAATATGTTTAGGGGAGTGCATTTAGATTTTCACTTCGGAAAAAATCAAACAAGATAAAACTTTCTGTAATTTCATTAAGAAATGTTTAATAAACAACATATCAAAAAGTTCTACTCGAGAAGTGGGTGCTTCATTTTTTATTAAACAAATGAACAGCGAAGTTGGATGTTTTTTTAAATAACTCCGAAAATATAATTTTTAGAAAAAAACTGACTTGACCATTGAAAAATTCAGAAAATTTTACAAAAAACCTTATATAAAGATTTTTCTAAAATTAAATCTCTAGCTTCTGTAATTTTTTATTTATAACGCTAAAGTCACCATTCTCACACACATTGGCGCACTGTAAACTAGCGTTGGAAGAAGTGCACGGTTGAGTTTTTTTAATGTAATTCTTTAACTAATGGATCAAAAGAAATTTTACAAATTGGACATGAAAGAAGATGAAATAAGCTATCTTATGGTTGTAATAAAAAGAAATAAAATGTATGGACATAAGTACGGTGTGGGCGGAAATTGAGCCTTACATGAATTTTGTTTAAAAACGATTTAAAAATGTGTAACTAATACAATTTTACTTATAAAACTCTCAAATTTGCACAACTTACCTCTCAATAATCTTACTAAACAATGTTTTGTTCAAAAAAATCTCAAAAATGTAATTCAAATAATACGATGTCTCAAAATATGTAATTTTTGAAAACTTCGTAGTTTTACAGAATTCCCACCACTTTAAGACAGTATTACTCAAGTTTGTATAAATCTAATACAATTTTTTTGATATTTTTTAAAGCTTCGGATGTAATCTTAAAAAAAACACTGAATTATTTTAGTTTAAAAATGAAATAAACAATTTCTTTTTGAGAAAACTAAGAAAGATAACAAAAATGTAATACAAAAACCGAAAATTACCAGCTGAAAAAATGTATATACAGAAGGATCAAAACTTTTTTCTGTAAAACTTACCTAAAACACATTTAATAATAAGCTTCAACAATAATAAATGTTCAACAAAAAAAATTTTTTTTAACTCTTATACAGTATGTCTGCGTAACTTGGAACCTATTGATAACTTTTTTAATATCAGTTTTACGAAAAAAAGTTATTCTTTATAAAATACTCTGCATCGTATATATAACATAAGATGCAACCATCAAATTTAAATTTTGTTAATTTTGTACGAGGTATGTCAAAAAATATGAATTTCACTCAAGAGTAAAGTACCTTTATATTTCACAATATCGAAAATTTTTATAAAGAAAAGTTGTTTGGAATTAAAAACTGTGTTCCAATATGTAATTATATCCTTCTAATCGAAAATTTGTTTTTTTTTTGTTTCAAATTAATTATACCCAACATCATTAAATTTTCACTTATTATTTATGATAACTATTTTATTTTTAATTTTATGAAGAAAGTTATACGTCATAATAGCTGTGCATGGTCTAACACTTAATATGCAAATATAAAATATTATATTTTATCAATATTATACGAGGTATGTAAAAAAATTATATTTCGCGCAATAAATATGTAACTTTATAGTTCACAATATTTCGATTAGAAGAGTGTAATTGCATATTGACACATCGTTTTTAATTCTGAACAACTTTCCATAATAACAATTTTCAGTATTATGAAAAATATAGGTATTTTACTCATAACTGAAATTTGTTTGATTGGATTCTACTTCTTTTTCATTTATATATCCGCCATTTTGGATCCGCCATTTTGAAATTTAAATTTTTATTCTTTAATTCAGATTCAACAACCTGTTGAAAATAAGGACATTTTATATGTTCTTTTTAGAAAATCCGCATTTTGGATCCGCCATTTTATAGTTTTTAATGTTAACATTTAAGTTAGGTTTATCAAAGCTCTCAAAAATAAATATATGTAGAAATAAATACATTTTGTAATGAAATTATTATTTTACAACTATTTTTTAAGTTATCCGCCATTTTGGATCAGCCATTTTATAATTAAAATTATCAAAATTTGATTCAGGTTCAACAACCTCTCAAAAATATCCACATATATGTAAACAAACACGTTATAAAAAAATTCGGATTTTACAACTACTTTTTAAGGATTTTTAGGAAAAAATCCGCCATTTTGAATTCGCCATTTTCAATTTGCAAATTGTAATGGCAGATTCGGGTTCAGCATAATCAAAACTAAAATAAAAACATTTTTTATCAAAATAAAATGTTGAATTCACCCATATTCTTAACATTATTTATACAAAACAATTGTTATTGTTTAAACAATTAATAAACAATTAGCGGAGAAATTTGTGAGTAGAACTTTTTACTTTAACATATTTATAAACTAACAAAAAAAGTGTTAGAAAAATATAACCTTGTTTGATTTTTTCCGAAACATTGTATCTTTTCGTTCTAATTGCACTCCCCTAGTTCAGGAGATCGCTCCTGTTGAATAACTGTCCTATTGATAATCTTCCAGTCATTATACCCACCGAAAGTTAGAAAAACAATCATTTTCGTGGAAATTAGTTTATAAACGTAACAATAAACATTTAGGACTGTACACTGACCACTAACGAAGAATTTTTCCCCATTATCTTTGATTTTATAAAAAATTGCACTTTGCAAATGTCTGGTTTTATTATTATCCAGTTGTGTAACACATTCACTAATTTTATCAATATATTGATTGGGTCGATTATTTTTTATAAGATATTGTGGAAATTCCAGATTTAAATGTTTTGGCCAATCCCCTATATTACTAGGAATACTAGGAAAAGAGTTATTGACATTGTTGTTTTCTATAGGAGATGACGGAAATATACATGTGACAGGTGAAGTCGCTTGAAAATCAACAGTGGAGTCATTATTTATCATTTTTCCTGTTCGTAAAATGAAATAATTTTCAAAATTTATTTTGTTATTGCAATACAAAATTTTTTTGGTGATCTTTCCGGGCCCCATTAAAATGCGGGCCTGAGGCAGGTGCCTCATGGGCCTAGTGGTAAAATAGGCCCTGACCAAACATTCACAAAGCTTATAGGCTATTGATTATATTCAAAATAAGATAGCTAAAAGGAACTACAACGTTAACGGGGTTTTATTATTTCATATGGTCAATGGACATCTATATATGAAAAAACCGCGGAGTGCTACCATTTAAAGGGGTGCGTTTTTGAGAAATGGGTGAATTAGTCCCTGGGCACAGGTTACATTAGGGTGAGTTCTATGCACTTTTGGTATAAACATACCTACATAAAAATTGTTCCTGGTTAAATTTCCTATCTAAATATCGCTTTTTAAAGTCAATGATACTTTTTTTTACAAAAATATATTCAAAAGAAAAAGCACAAAGAAACCCAAAAGAAAGAAATTTTGTTTTTTGTCCCATAACTTTTGTCCACGAGGATATAGGTATAGACATTGCTTTACAGAAAAAAAATCTACATATTTTTTCTTTAAAATGTTGTGTAGTAGAGGTAATTAGGATTTATAGTTTTCGAAATATGATTTTTCAAAGTTCGCCACTCACAGCAATTTTTGGCAATTTTCCTTGTAATTTCGCAAATATTGTTCTGTAACTTTTTTCTACGTAACTTTAGGTATATGAAATGGTACACGTAATAGAAATAGAAATCAATTAGCTTTAAAATGGTCTACTGTCTAACGTTATACGACTTTTTTTAAAGAGATTATGGTTTTTCAAAGTTTTATACTTTTAACGATTTTTTATAATATAATATAAAAATAAAATTATATTATTATATGATATATTGTATATTATATAATATTATATTATATATAGTATATATAATATAATATTATATTATATAATATATAATACCTAATATAAAAAAAATATTATTTTTTACATTTTTTACGATTATTTTTGAAATTTCTCATTATAACTTTTTTTCTTCTACATTTAGGTATATATTATATTATATAATAAAAAAAGCTTATTTTGTTTACTTTAAAATTTTGTATTACAAAAAATTCGAGGATTATTTTTGAATAAGATATTATTTTTCAAAATGTAATAAGTACTTGCAACGATTTTTGATTTTAGGATTATTTTTTAAATTTCTCATTATAACTTTTTTTTTCTTGTACATGAATATACTATATATTGCTGAATAAAGAGGGCTTACTTTCTGTTCTTTAAAATGGTGTATCATCTATATTTAAATAATGGAAACCGAGTGATTCTTTGATATTTTTTTACCTGTATTATTTAAAATTATTTCTTTTACAAAAATTACATAAACATTAGTCTTAGAAAACATCACTTTAGTTAAAATTATTTAAACGTTGACATTTAAAAAATTTCAAAATCAAAGTCCATCTCTTCGTTAGCATTAGCTTCAATATCTTCCTCTGACACCTCAGTTATCTTAGAGTCCCACAATTAGTACCCATGCACATGCACCCTTTGCAGAATATTGAAAAACTAATTCCTATCTTCCTACAACCGCAGTTTTTTGTACATCCTTTGGTACATTTACATGCTATTTTTTCAAGCAAAGCTTGTGGTGCAGGAGCTTTGACAGTAAATATTGGAATTAATCCATATTTTGAAGTTTGCCCGGCCGAGTCAAGTGGATCCAAAGTATTACCTATAAAAAATAAGATTCAATCATAACACACAATCACATAAAAAAGTTATTTAAAAAATAATCCTAAAATCAAAAATTTGCAAGTACTTATTACATTTTGAAAAAGCATATCTTATTCAAAAATAATCCTAGAATTTTTTATAAAACACCATTTTAAAGTAAACAGAATAAGCTTTCTTTTTTATTATATAATATATACCTAAATGTAGAAGAAAAAAAGTTATAATGGGAAATTTAAAAAATAATCGTAAAAAATATAAAAACTTGTTAAAAGTATAAAATCTTGAAAAAGATAACCTCTTTAAAAGAAGTCGTACAACATTATACAGTAGAACATTTTAAAGGTAATTGATTTCTATTCCTCTTACATGTACCATTGCATATGCCTAAAGTTGCGTAGAAAAAAGTTACAGAAAAATATTTGCGAAATAACAAGGAAAATTGCCCAAAATTGCTGTGAGTGGCGAACTTTGAAAAATCATATTGCGAAAACTGTAAATCCTAACGACCTCTACTAAGCATCATTTTAAAGAGAAAATATGTAAGTTTTTTTTCTGTGAAGCAATGTCTATACCTATATCCCCGTGGACAAAAGTTATGGGACAAAAAACAAAATTTCTTTCTTTTGGGTTTCTTTGGGCTTTTTCTTTTGAATATATTTTTGTAAAAAAAGTATCTTTGACTTTAAAAAGTTATATTTAGATAGAAAATTTAACCAGGTACAATTTTTATGTAGACGTGTTTGTACCAAAAGTGCATAGAACTCACCCTAATGTAACCTGTGCCCAGGGACTAATTCACCCATTTCTCAAAAACGCACCCCTTTAAATGGTAGCACTCCGCGGTTTTTTCATATATAGAGATTCATTGACCATATGAAGTAATAAAACCCCGCTAACGTTGTAGTTCCTTTCTATAGTACATAATCAATAGCCTATTACATGTATTTGATTTGGCTGGGTTTAATTACGTTAGGGCAGGTTTATGTTTTATTTGATTAATTTTTCTATGCTCTGCGTTTGCTTTGGTTTCAGAAATAGCTCTTACTATCCCAGTAAATATGTAAAAGTTTAAAATTTCAACAGTTTAAGTTTAACACTGCCTTTTATCATTTGAAGATGTATGTTTAATTTTCTGCTATTTCTATTATTTTGCTCATCCTTCTCTTCTGTAACAGACAATAAGTAAGTTACAGACCAAAAAATGTTGAAACTTTTTGTATGTATTTTCTTCTTTCTCCTCAAAAAATTTCCCATTTCGAGGATGGCTATTCCTTATTCTTATTCGCCACCCATTTCGGTTCATCGTGTCCTGCTCACCTAAACCTTTCTCTCTTAAGTTCTCTGCCATACATACCTTTTATCGTCTCGGATTTCCACCACTTCTTCTTCCGCCAACTTCCAACAGCTCTATCCTTTATTCTACATACATAGTTTTCATTCCTATGTTTAATTAGACCGGGCAGTATCGTCGCCCCCGCTAGCGAAATTATTCCGATTCGATTTTTTGCACAAACTTACTCAAAAAGAGGTTCTTATAACATATCCACAGGGTGCCGGGCGGTGCCGTGGTCAAAAAATAATGTTTTAAACAATTTTTTTTAAACAAATTCACAAAAATAATTTTTTCATTTCGAACAATTTTTTTTAGATAATTTGGGTCATTCTGAGCAAAAAAGGTCACCTGTCATTTTTCTCTAAAATTGATTGTTGTCGAGTTATATGCGATTAAAAATTTGAAAAATGCGAAAAAGGCCATTTTCAAGGATTTTAACTCGATTAAATATTATTATTATGAAATTTAAAAAATGACCAAATCAAGTTTTAAACCCCTTCTTCAAGGTTCTGAAGAGATTTTTGGCATTACATATTTTATTAAAAAGCTGCTATTTTTAATTATTAACAATTAGCGATATTCGCGGTGTGCAAGTACTTGGAAGGGAAACGAGAAACGACCGTGAGCGAGTCGCGGAGAAATATTGCAACTATCTTAAATAATTCATATTGTCAATTGAAATTGTCAAATTGACGTATATTTCATACCTTCTGTCATTGAAGCAGAAAAATTATATATTGCTCCACAATATCGATATGGTATGCAATTATTATATAAAGGTAAATTTAATTAATTGTATTTTGCTTGCAGTACTGCATTTTAATAACTAATTTTATTTACTACAAACAATTGTTTACGTTTGCATAGCATAACCTGCATCTTATTTTTTCTTCTTATTATTTTTTTGGACTATGGCCTTGACAATTATCCAGTAACCAGGACTAATATAATTGGCCAATATAATTAAGATTGCGAATAAAGTTGCAGAGCGTAGAAATAGGGGTCGCTTTGCCGAACTTGCACGGTCCCAATAGTCCCACTGTATCGTCGCCCCTGTTAGCGAAACTATTTCGATTAGATTTTTTTGCACAAACTTACTCAAAAAGAGGTCCTTATAACACATCCACAGAGGGTCGGGCGGTGCCGTGGTCGAAAAATTAGTATTAAAAATATATAACACGATAGGATACGATACGAAGTAAATGATAATACGATAAAATTCCTAAATAGCACAAACCACCGACGGCGACCGCGATCTTTAAAACCGCGTAGTTAAAGTTTCCGTGTGTATCACGCGCTTTAGATATTTTGGGTTATTCTGAGCAAAAAAGGTCTCTTGTGATTTTTCTCTAAAATTGATTGTTGTCGAATTATATGGCCATTTTCGCATTTTTCAAATTTTAAATCGCGTATAACTCGACAACAATCAATTTTAGAGAAAAATCACAAGTGACCTTTTTTGCTCAGAATGTCCCAGATTATCTAAAAATAATTTGTTTGAAGTGAAAAAATTATTTTTGTGAATTTGTTTAAAAAAAATTGTTTAAACAATTTTTCGACCACGGCACCGCCCGGCACCCTGTGGATATGTTATAAGGACCTCTTTTTGAGTAAGTTTGTACACAAAAATCGAATCGAAATAATTTCACTAACGGGAGCGACGATAAATCCTGGACTATAGCGCTAATTGTTAATAATTAAAAATAGCAGCTTTGTAATAAAATAATGCAAAAAATCTCTTCAGGACCTTGAAGAAGGGGTTTGAAACTTGATGTGGTCATTTTTTGAATTTCATAATAATAATTTTTAATCGAGTATTAAGCCTTGAAAATGGCCATTTTCGCATTTTTCAAATTTTTAATCGCGTATAACTCGACAACAATCAATTTTAAAGAAAAATGACAAGGGACCATTTTTGCTCAGAATGACCCAAATTATCTAAAAAAAATTGATCGAAATGAAAAAATTATTTTTGTGAATTTGTTTAAAAAAAAATTTTTAACAATTTTTCGACCACGGCATCGCCCGGCACCCTGTGGATATGTTATAAGAACCTCTTTCTGAGCAAGCTTGTGCAAAAAAATCGAATCGGAATAATTTCGCTAGCGGGGCGACGACACTGCCCGGTCTACATGTGACAAACCGTTGCAGTCTTTGTTCTTGAATCTTTTTTGACATTGTAGTCACCCCGGTTCTTTCTCTAATCAATGCTTTCCTGATCTTGTCTCTTCTAGTTTTATCCAACATCCACTGCAACATTTTTATTTCAGACTCTTTCATCTTCTGTTCCTGAATCTTCTTTGTAGGTCACACTTCACCGTTGTACACTTATGCTGGTCTGACCACACTTTTGTATATCTCTCCTTTCAGGCCCTCTCCAATTTTTTTGATCACAGAGTACCCCTCTCATTCACTTCCAGTTAAATCTATAAACTATGTAATATTAAAGACTACCTTGTTACCTCAAGACTATAATGAATTTTCTAGATTAAGGTTGATATGCAAGTCCTTATCAGGTCAAGCATACAATCAGTTTGTAGCAAACGTTGAACATACACTTCTCAGTAACATTAAAAGCTTCTGGAGGTTCGTAAATTCTAAAAGGAACAATAATAGCATTCCGAACACTTTAAACTTTAAACCATAATGGCCAAACCAGTTCCGATGGTCCTACCATAGCCAAGATGTTTGCTCAGTACTTTGCTGCAGTATATAGTGAGGACGAATGTCCTATTCCAAATAGTGCAAGGGCTAACACTAGTTTCAACATTGCTGGTTGTGACTCATTTAGTTCAGAGGTATATACCAAATTATCTCAGCTAAACATACATAAGGGTCCAGGGCCTGATGGAATCCCACCCAAGTTACTGAAATACTGTAGTTTTAATCTTGCTCGTCCCTTATTCTTTATTTTTCAAAAATCATTACAAACGAGTGAATTCCCTTCCGTTTGGAAAGTTAGTTTTATATCACCGATATTCAAGAATGGCGATAGAAGCAGAGTTATTAGTATCCTTAATACTATACCTAAACTATTCGAGAGTTTAATATGTGACAAAATTAAGCCTACTATACAAAACGTAGTAATTGAACAACAGTATGGTTTTGTTATGGGGAGATCAACTGAAATGAACTTGTTAAATTATACCTCCTTCTTAAATGAAGCCTTGGAAAGCAAACAACGGGTAGATGCGATTTATACAGATTTTTCCAAGGCATTTGATAGGGTCAACCATACGTTAGTGTTACATAAGATCGAACTGTTAGGTTTCTCTGATCCTCTGCTTAATTGGATTCGAAATTATCTATTAGATAGAAGGCAGATAAACCACATTCATATAGCAAATTCCCAACTATAAACAAACGCTCGTGTTACTATTCGCCGTCTCATTCGTCAAGAGGCTGTTAAATGTAATTGATTGCCCTAAACGAGGCGGATTCTCATTTTACAGGTCCAAACTGGTCAGTCTGCAAATTCAAATTGTAGGTAGCGTGTTGGTTTTTAAGATACACTTCAGGACGATCCTGTTTAACTTCCATGCGCGTTTGTTTACAGTTGGGAATCCGTAAAACGAATGGACTTTACTTCGTATTAAGAATTATTTCTCTAATGAAATTATAGTTAAATCGAGGGTACCTCAAGGCTCCCACTTAGGACCTATCTTTTTTAATTTATTTATCCTTCTTCTTCTTCTTCCTCTTTATAAGCAATTCTGCTTGTTCATTGGCGGATTGATACCTCTATGGAAGGTTGTCGCTCCATCTTTTGCGCGGTCGGCCGATACTTCTTCTGCCGATTGGTGATTTATCTCGTGCTATTTTGACCACACGTGTCTCCCCCATTCTGGTTATATGGTTGTTCCATTCTTTTTTTCTATTTAGTGTCCATTCGTTTATACACTGTACGTTACATTGTCTTCTAATATCTTCGTTCCTCTTTCGATCTCTCAGTGTATTTCCTGTAATTCTTCTCAGTACTCTCATCTCTGCCGTTTCCAGTAGTCTTTGTGTTGTGGCTGTATCGGGTCTTGTTTCTGATACATATGTCATTATTGGTCTTACACTGGCTTTATAAATTCTTGACTTCATCTCAGTGTTAATGTGTCGGTTTCGCCATATAGTGTTATTAAGGCATCCTGCCAATCTATTTGCTTTTTGTACTTGATTTCTCAGTCATTTATAAATGACATAAATAAAAGTTTCAATTTTGCTCAATTTCTTCTATTTGCTGATGACCTTAAATTATATCACATAATTACTTTTACTCGACTGAGAAACTAGGTTAGAATTAGTTGACTCAGTTATAGATCTGGGTGTTATTCTTGACACTAACTTGAATTTCAACCTACACATTAATAGCATGGTTTCTAAGTCATTAAAGATGCTTGGCTTTGTTAAAAGATGTAGCTATGACTTTACGACTGGTCGTTCTTTAAAACTTCTTTATTGTTCTTTGGTTAGACCACATTTAGATTATGCATCATGTGTTTGGTCACCTCAATATAATTGTCACATTAATAAAATCGAACAAGTTCAGCGTAAATTCTTACGTTATTAAAAATAAAAATGTATACCATTTTTATTCAGTTGCAATGCGAAGCCAAAACTGTCTTAACTTTTACTTAGATCAGAGAGTGCAGCCAGCACTCTTATCGACGATTTCACCTCTTGTTAGAGGTTCATCAGAGACTGCATAGGCTGCTTTCTCTGGTCCAGGTAAAAATTTTCGACATATTAATCCCCCATTGCAACTGACGAGAAGGTAGTAGGTGCGTAGCGGCATCTGCTAAATAAAAGACGTAAGTTTTTCAACCTAATAAAAAAAAATTCCTTCCCTTTTGTCTTCACTGCAGCATCCATTTGGCTTGCATACTGTAGAAGCCTTGAAGGTGTCACCAGGAAAATGGGCCAATAAGTTTTTCAATTAAAAATCTTTTAAAAATATTTAATTTACAAATATTTTTATTAGGTTGAAAAACTTAGTCTTTTATTTAGCAGATGCCGCTACGCACCTACTACCTTCTCGTCAGTTGCAATGGGGGATTAATATGTCGAAAATTTTTACCTGGACCAGAGAAAGCAGCCTATGCAGTCTCTGATGAACCTCTAACACGAGGTGAAATCGTCGATAAGAGTGCTGGCTGCACTCTCTGATCTAAGTAAAAGTTAAGACAGTTTTGGATTCGCATTGCAACTGAATAAAAATGGTATACATTTTTATTTTTATATTAGTATTACTAATAGAGAGTAACTAGGTCCATTTTCCGTTGGAACTTTACCACGCTGCAGACGGGGGTTGTGAATTGCATAGTGTAGAATTCCTTCCCTTTTGTCTTCACTGCAGCATCCATTTGGCTTGCATATTGTAGAAGCCTTGGAGGTGTCACCAGGAAAATGGGCCAATAAGTTTTTCAATTAAAAATCTTTTAAAAATATTTAATTTACAAATATTTTTATTAGGTTGAAAAACTTAGTCTCTTACCTTATTATGCTTATAAGATGCATTTCACTGTTCAAAGTTATGAGTCTTTACTGCAAATTATTCGACTTGACTCATTACAGAGTCGTCGTCAACATAAAGAACTTTGCTTCTTATAGGACTTAATTCATGGTCATACATTCTGTATCTCACTCTTAAATAAAATTGGTCTACGTGTACCTTCAAGAACCACCCGTTCTGTGACCACCTTCCACGAAGTCATTCCACCTGTTGATTTCTTTATGAACGACTTGGCTGCGTTTTCCACACAATTACATTTATATTTAACTTAATGTTTTAATTTCAGGACTGATTTATCAATTACTGTTATTGTCTTCGTTCTAAGATAAGTTGTATTTGTCAATTGCAAAATGTTTTAGATATTTAGATTTTATTACTTTATATTATAGGACTAGCTATCAATTGTTAAATGAGAGCAAGTAATTGTATTATTGTTTATTATGTATTTACCAATTTTGTACTAGATCTTATTTTGAATTGTTTTTCTAGTTTGTATGACATTTTAATTGTATTATGTACTAATGGACTTCAGTCCGTCAATAAATAATAAATAAATAAGTGATTTTAAATAGGGATACTACTAAAAACGATTGGTTATTTTTGTAGGTCATGCCTTTGTCACTCTTGTTTACAACAATGATCTGCACCAACAATTTGTGTCTAAAATATGCATCTGTTGCTTACTATTATATAGGAAGATCATTAACTACCATATTTAATGTTATGTTTACATTTCTAATATTGGGAGAGACCACTTCTAAAAGTTGTATAGCTTGTTGCGCAGTGATCATTTCTGGATTTTGGCTAGGAGTAGATCAAGAAAATCTTGCAGGTATGTATGCCTAAAGTTAATTTGAGTAATAAGTTGATTCAACACAAAAATGAATTCTCTCATATTTATGTGCCTTGTATATAGAGTCAACATCCCATAGAGCTTGTAGAGTCATCATGCCCAGATGGATGACGTCACAAGTATGATATATTATTATGCTCTGTATTTTCTCTCTGCTATGAGATTGATCAGCATTTTATTAATTCAATTAACTAATTAATTATTTTAATTGCTACTCATGGAAACAAAACCAAAATTAAATAAAACTTTCCAATAAAAAATATTCTCAGGGCTAATTGATTTTAATTTATTACCTTGTTTGTGGCTTCTAGTATTTCTCGTTGCTTACTTTATCCAGGACAAAACAGTGAAAATAAATATAGGGTGAGGCAGATAATTGGCCTATTAGAAATATCTCGAGAACTAAAGGCAACAGAATCATGAAAATTGGAATAAAGGGGTTTTGAAGGATGATCTATTAAATGAAAATATTTTCATCTCTTTGCAACTTCCGGTTATACCGGAAGTTGCTTATAACTTCGTTTTTTTAAATGGGACACCCTGTATATTTTTACATTTTTGGATTCTCTTCGATGTCTTCTTTCTTAAAATATAAGGTTTTTTAATATTATACAGGGTATTTTAAAAGATAATTACGTTTTTTTATTAATTTCGTAGCAACATTCACACCCTGTAGAATTGTAGTAGTTTGACATCTAAACCTCTACTTACGTTCAAATGATTTTTAATATACTCTACTATTGTTAAGAATCATTAGTATAGCTAAATTTTTAATTTTAGTATACAGGGTTGGTCGAAACTCGGAATGAGTATTTTCTGAGTTTTCTTAAATGGAACACCCTGTATTTTTGTATTGTAGTGAAATGATATTTTATAGTACTTTTTTATTTCTTAAGCATTCCCTATACCTAACTGCTTTAATTTGTGAGTTATTGGTGATTCAAGCTAAACATTAATTGCAACAAAAAATACGTAAAATTTTATTAGGTTGGCCGTGAAAATACTCAATCCCAAATAATTTTTCAGAAATAAATACATATTAATCCAGACTGGTCCTTAAAATTACCAATAATGGTTTAGCTATCGAAATACCTACTTAGTTAAGATTGTTGGTGTGTGTGTGTGTGTGTGTTTTGTTTTATGGCACTGGAACTAAGCCAATTAGCCAGAACAAGTGTGTAAAAGTTATAAGGAAAATGCTTCAGGTAAGTATTAATTTTCACATAATGTGTATCTTATATTATCTTATATTTAATGAACAACACATATTATTGTACATAATACTCAATATTATATTAATGGTTATCCTTATAATGTACCTAATTGTATCTTTTTTAAAATTATTTTTTTTTAATATAGGTACGTATATTTTTTTTTTTATTTTTTTTTTATTATTTTTTTTTTATTTTTTTTTTAATATTTTTTTTTTATTTTTTTTTTTATTTTTTTATTATTTTTTTTTTAACTTTTTTTTTATTTTGTTTTTTATCATTTTTTTTAATTAATTTATTATTTTTTTAACTATATTGGTTACTTTTTAATTATTTTTTTTACCATTCATATAAATTTGTTAGTTATCACAAAGGAGATTTAGAAGGAGTGCTAATTTGCCGAAGGGTCATCTCGGCGGGGTATTGTAACACGGGGGAGGGGACCCCTGGAATGGATACAAAAGAGTAGGATTTATGTTAGTGTGCTTATAATTTAAATTTACATTTAACCGTATGTTCATAAATAACCTCATATACTCGTATATCCTCAGTTGCTAGTAAGCTCGACAAGTTAAAAGGTGTGTCTACTTTTAATTTATATAGATTATTAAGTAGTGTAGAGATCTCTTGTTGAATAGACGGGCATTCTAATATAATATGTTCTAAACTACCATGTTTTCCGCATTCGCAGTAATCTTCGTTTTGGATACCTAAACGGTGTTTATATTCCGGACACATTGCATGGTTACTTCTGATTCGTGAAATTGTTTTTATAAAATTTCTATTATGTACATTAAAAAACCATGGTTTTGTTTTTATTTTTGGAAGCAACAATTTAAACTTTTTCCCAGAGTTGGCTTTTTCGTATTTTTCCTGCCATTTAGTTTTCATAGTTATTTCCATTTGGCTTACGTGATCGTTAAAAGGTAGCTTCATGTTAATCATCTCCCCTTCTGTAGTAGCTCTTTTTGCTAATATATCTGCTATCTCATTATATTCTATCCCACAATGACTTTTCACCCATGATAATGTAATTATCTTTCCATTTTTATTCAATTTTGTAAGTACTTCATATACATCTTTCATTAAATCGTCATACTGGTCAGTTATGTTAATATTTTTTATCTTTTCTAATGCACTTCTGCAGTCAGAGAATATTACTATATTAGTGCCGGATAGGGATTGAGCATAGATTAGTGCATATTTAATTCCGACTATTTCTGCAGTGAATATTGACGATCCCTTAGGCAGTTTATACAGTCGCTTTATCTTTTTATTAACGTGGTAAAGAGCCAAACCGGTATTTCCGTTAATTACAGAACCATCAGTAAATATGTAATCATGATTTTCCCATTGATGATGAATTTTATTAAGAAAATATTTATTTAGTAATTTTTCCGGGAGTCTAGGGTAGTCATCGATTAAATGGAATACAGGCCGATTATCGTAGTGTTTAAATGATGTGAAGTTGTTAATAGTCAATATATTGTCCTTAATTTCTGGGTAGTTATAATAACTTTCGATCAATAGAGGAGTTTTTTTATATTTCCAATAACGATTTGTTAAAACCTCGATAGTTAACTGATGAATTGTGTGTGTAAGATTGTCATTTTTTGCGTATATCTTAAATAAGTTTTTATTACTTAGGAATTGTCTCCTTAACAGAAGTGGAGGTATGCAACTTTCCGCCTCCATAACAACTATGGGTGTAGATTTCAGATACCCATTACAGATTCGTAGACATTTATTTTGGATTTGATCAATCTTTTTAAGATGACATTCAGAGGCCGATCCATATAATACGCACCCATAATCGATTATTGACTGGATAAAAGATTTATAAAATAGAAGACAAATATTCGGATCTGCCCCCCACTTACTATGGCTGAAAACTTTTATGATGTTTATAGCATTTTCAATCTTAGATGTTATATAATGAATATGAGATTTCCAGTTAAGTTTCGTATCTAGAGTAATACCTAGATACTTAATTGAAGCTAGGTACGGGACTGTGTAATTTTTTAGTGTTATGGAAGACGGATGATGAAACCTCTTCCTAGTAAATGTAACAGCTGCTGACTTATTTTCTGAAATGGAAAGTCCGTTATTCTTTATCCACTTTTCTAATGAATCTGAAGCTACCTCTAAGTTTTGATGACATTTTTCTATATTTTGTTCCGCCGTATATATACATATATCATCGGCATATTGTAATGTTTTTATATTCCTATGGAATATAGTATCGAAGTCAAATGCGTATATAATGTACAAAATAGGACTTAATATGTTGCCCTGAGGAAGGCCTACAGCGGCTTTTTGAGGACCTATTAACTTGTCTACTGTACGAATATAAATATTTCTCTCGTTGTACAATTTATAAATATTAAAAATAAGTAGTTCCGGTAGTTTTAGCTTTTTCATCTTGTCCATTAAAATGTCTAATTGAATATTATCGTACGCTCCTTTTATATCTATGAATAAACAGGTTGTTGAAAAATTGTGTGAGAATCCACTTTGTATGTCAGTAACTAGAGTAGTCACATTATCTAACGTTGAACGATTTTTTCTAAATCCGAATTGGTTTTCGGGTAATAATTTGTTGAATTCTAAAAAATGTTCTAGTCTGTTTTTAATCATTCGTTCAAAAGTTTTTAATAAACAAGATGCCATAGCTATAGGTCGATAAGAATCTGAATTATTAGATTTTTTCCCAGGCTTTAATAAAGGGACTATAATATAATCAAGCCAATCATTGGGAATTGGTATTTTATTAAACCATATATTATTATATATGTCCAACAACGCATTTCTGCCGGAATAAGATAGATTAAATATCATGTTATACTGAATTTGATCCTTTCCAGGGGATGTATTACAATTTTTTTTCATAGCTCTATTCAATTCATGCATGCTGAAAGGCGTTGTTAAATAATTATCTGAATTTCCAGAGGAATCATATAAACAAGGTTGCAATGGTTTAGAAATGCAAACTTTTGGACATAATTTATTTTGAAAATCCTCTATCCATTCAGCACTTGATTCTATGTAATGTGTATTGTTTTGTTTTCTATTTTTATAACTATTTACTTTTTGCCAAACTTGTTTCATAGGCGTGGTTTTATTTAAGGACTGACAATATATTTTCCATGATTCTTTTTTAGTTATTTTTATCGTTCTTTTTGCTATTGCATCAGCTCTTTTATAATTTATTAAATTTTGCAGGTTTGGATTGGTTTTGTATTTTATAAATAATTGTTTTCTGTTATTAACTTTTGCCTGACATTCATCATTCCACCAGTGTTTATTTTTTTTATTTTGCTTATATTTATATCTCTGTGGTATTGCTTTTACAGCTGCATTATTAATTGCATTAATAAATTGGCTGTAATTATAATTATTATCATTATTTATAAAATGTTCGTCCATTTCGCTTTGAAATTTATTCCAATTGGCTTTTTTTGTTATCCATCTACTATACACCATCATTTCATTACTGCTCATTTCACAATTAAATTTAATTAAAATCGGAATGTGGTTAGAACCATGTGGATCGTCCATAATTTGCCACTCAAAAAGATGTGCTATACCTGATGAACAGAGTGTTAAGTCTATCGCTGAGGAGTTACTGTTTAATGTGGGCACTAATGTATGACTGCCATCGTTTAATAATACCAAATCCGTATTGTCTATGGCATCTTGTAACCTGTTGCCCTGAGAATTGGTTGTTAAACATCCCCAAGCGGTGTGATGAGCATTGAAATCGCCCCCGATTACACATGGCTTCGGGAGAGATTCAAAAAACTCGCCCCACTCATCCGTCCCTATGGAACTTCTTGGAGTAACATAAATGTTTACAAAAAATATACTGATTTTGTTGGTTGATAGTAGTTGGATACAGTTTGCTTGCAATTTATTGGAGTGTCTTACAATAATCTCATTATATTTTAAATTTAACTTTACCAGAAAAGCCACCCCGCCGTACCCGTCAGGGCGGTCTTCCCTAATAACGTTATAACCTGCAAAATTTACATATTTTGATGGTTTAAACCACGTCTCTGAAAGCATAGCAATATCTATATCTTCATTTATTAACATATTTTGAAGGTTTTCTTTATTAGATATAGCTGATCTACAATTCCACTGCCAGATCTTAAAACAACTCATCATCAGATATTGCATTAAATTTATCTTGAATAATACTAAGTAAAGTTGATTCTTGAATTTCAAATTTATTTTGTTGTTTTAAGATTCCTATAATGGATAAAATTAAACCTACTAAAGCATTCTCCGTAACAGTGACACAAGTCTCTTGATGAGACTGATTCAATGTTAAGTTTGATTTGTAATTTTGATTTTCGAAAACGGCTGTCGATGAACTCGGTAAATGAATTGGTGATATAATTTTTTTATGTAAATTCAGTGTATTATCCTGTTCTTGAGACCTCACCAACCTAGGTCTTTTGTGAGAAACCGCAGAATGCTGGAAGTGCACCGAACTCGACTTTTGCCCGCTTGACTGCATTTGGGAAGAGGGAAATATATTAGATTGTAACTGAAGGTCATGAGAATTATTGTTTAAACTATGATTACTGTCGGCTATATATTTATTGTTTAAAATTTCGGTCGGTCCCGGATTTTTAACGACCACTTGTGCATAAGTAACTTTAGGGGTTTTTGTGTTTGCTTCTGCATAAGATAAATTTTGCTCAGTCATTAATTTTTTAATTGATTTTTGTCTATCGAATTCTGGACACTCTTTTATTTGATTTGTATAATGTTTTCCACTGCAATAGAAACATGTTTTTTCTACTAAATTTTTTTTTGCAGTCTTTTGTCTCGTGTCCATCTTTACACTTTAAACAGCGAACGTTACTTTTACACTGCTTAATTAAATGTCCGTACCTATAACAATTGAAGCATAAAAGGACCTTTTGCTCGTAGGGTTCTACCGGAATTCTTACATGATTAATGCATATATATTGTGGTAACCTAGATGCTTTAAAAGTAACAAAAAAGGTTTTTGTAGGCACGTATTCTTTAGTACCGTCCTGTTTAACTACTTTTCGATTCATTCGTTTAACCGCCTCCACACTAAATTTACAATGCATATCAAACGGATTTATTTTCCCTCTAACATACTCTTCACCAAACTCATAGTCTATATTTCTTATTATACCAAATTTATGTGTAATGAATTTAGGGATATATGCCAACAAATTATATTTTTTTAAATTAACCGATTTTAATAAATTATTTGCCGATTTATAGTCTTTTAATTTAATTCTCAACCTATTACGCCCTATAGAATCTATGCAATTAATTTTGGAATCCAACTCTGGATGTTCTTTGAACAAAATATCTCCTATTCTAATAGCGTTTAATTTACCATCGAATTTGTCTAGACTATTTTCAATATACACGTAGTAAGGTGCGATATCGACATTATTATAAAAAGTTGCAATACGTACTGGTTTCTGTTGTATATCTGTTGTTGTCTCCGTATGTTTTACGTTAGAAATATTATTTGTACTTACATTTGGAATGTTGATATTTTCTATTGTTTTTTTGTCTAATACATTACGTTGTGATTCGACGTCCATCTCCCAATTATTCGGGACATCCATGTCACCACTGCTTGGAGAATGAGTTCCAATTTGGGGGGCTTCACCACCCCCCTCGGTGGCACTCATATTATACACTCACTGTTAATTAAGTTTTTTATAAAATCTACTACACTCGAAATTTTAACAAAATTATTCGAAATTGGACACTGGTATTAATTACTTCGCACTCGATAAATCGACCGGTCGATTCAATGATCACGAACGAACTGAAGATTGTTGGTGCGATTAACAATTAAGCACAAATTAAAGCAGTTAGGTATAGGGAATGCTTAAGAAATAAAAAAGTACCATAAAATATCATTTCATTACAATACTAAAATACAGGGTGTTCCATTTAAGAAAACTCAGAAAATACTCATTCCGAGTTTAGACCAACCCTGTATACTAAAATTAAAAATTTAGCTATACTAATGATTCTTAACAATAATAGAGTATATTAAAAATCATTTGAACGTAAGTAGAGTTTTAGATGTCAAACTACTACAGAAAACTCAGAAAAACTAAAGAAAACTCAGAAAATACTCATTCCGAGTTTAGACCAACCCTGTATACTAAAATTAAAAATTTAGCTATACTAATGATTCTTAACAATAATAGAGTATATTAAAAATCATTTGAACGTAAGTAGAGTTTTAGATGTCAAACTACTACAATTCTACAGGGTGTGAATGTTGCTACGAAATTAATAAAAAAACGTAATTATCTTTTAAAATACCCTGTATAATATTACAAAACTTTATATTTTAAGAAAGAAGACATCGAAGAGAATCAAAAAATGTAAAAATATACAGGGTGTCCCATTTAAAAAAACGAAGTTATAAGCAACTTCCGGTATAACCGGAAGTTGCAAAGAGATGAAAATATTTTCATTTAATAGATCATCCTTCAAAACCCCCTTATTCCAATTTTCATGATTCTGTTGCCTTTAGTTCTCGAGATATTTCTAATAGGCCAGTTATCTGCCTCACCCTGTATACTCAATATCATATAAATTTTATAAATATTATTTATTTATATACTATACCATAAATATAAGATCCAAAATGTATGCTAAAACTTTATTCTGTTGTCAAAATTTCTTATCTAATAAAAATAATCTTTAATTCTACTATCTCCTTTTTCTTTTAACAAATTTTCATTTAAATGATTCGATAGACTGTTCTAATTATTATAAAAAAAACAATATTTAATTCACCTTTTAAATATACTATTTATCTCTTCTATGAATTTATGAATGAATAAATTATGCTGTAAAACTGTTAAATTGACAAAAAACAAATATGGTAAGTAATATACAACAACTCTCTCCTTTTCACAAATAATTTGACTAACCGTTTTTTTTATCTTCTTTACTTCTTCTCATGGATTGTGTTGTCCTCGGTTCTCCCACACATGCTCCTCGGATGCTGCTACGGTCTTTCTCTTCCAAACTGTTTCATCAACAAAAAACAGCACTCGCTCGAACTCTCTCCTCTATTTAGTCTCCGACTCGATACAAACAATATCAATCTTTTTAATTCCAAGATTTTTTCTCTCAGCTCGATATCTTGTGCAAAATTGATACAAACCAGCTACTTGTTCCAGATAGAAACTGGAATCTATTCGGACACGAGGAGATTGTACTTCTCGGCTCGATCACGATTTCGTCTCAACAGGAATCTGCTTACACGGTCACCAAATTCACCACTTCACACAAAATTACTATTTTTCAAACTGGACTGCTCCCTTCCGATCTTAATTACACAATTAATCTTTTTCCTTCATCAATCTGAGACTCAACCACTCTATTCTCCCTCCATCAATCTCTTCGCTAATCACAAGCATTCTGTCTACACATTACATCCATACTCTCATTTATTAAGAACAAATAGTGTTGTATACAAATTTTCTGTCTTGTCAAATTTCCAAGAGATATTAAAATTAAATGTTTTCTTATATCCTAGAAAAACCCTATATTCTAAAACTAAACAAATTTTACCGTCGTTTTTTTCTAGGAAACCATTTAGAAACATTCTATTGTCTACTCCAACCGCGAGTACATTCACTTTCTAATCCGACCGTATTTTAGTTTATTGTTTAATTTGTATAAGTTCGTTCGTAGAATCTTTATCACTAAACATTTCCTCTTTCCACGAAACACTGCTTACGGCTAAATTATATGATTTACAACTTTTGGCTATATACAGGGCAATGAAAATTTACGATCTCGTGGTCTTTGACATAAAATTAATTCTCTAAATTTTCCCCATAAAATTTATTTAACAATATATATGTCAAAAAATCGTAATTTAAAAATAAAAATCGACCTGTTCCAGGATTTTTCCTCAAAGCTTACGACGTAACGAATTTATTCCAAACATTTGCACCATAATGTATGATTATAAAACAAAAATCAAGTTATAATAAAAAATATACCAGCATTTTATGTATAACAATTACATATTTTGAATAATTTTTAAAATACTTACGAATACAAATGGATTTAGTTTGAAATTTGAGTCTTATTTACAAAAAGATAATAAAAAGAACAGTAACAAACATTTTTAAATTTTATTGACATAGATTTGAAAAATATTTGTTTTTAAGATTTGAGTTTGATTCCTTGACTAACAAATAATATAATTAGATAGAGAGTAGACAACAACTATCTCTTTAGTTTATTTAAAAAAACAAAAATTCAAGTTAGCGCCAATAATTGAAGAGTAGAGTTGAATAAGAGGGTAAATACTAAAAAGAGTAAAAATAATTTTCTGGGAATTCAAAATCAACATAATTTAACCATTTATGAATAACAATACAGTAAAACCTCCCGTTAACTGAAACCTTTCTAACCGAAACATCGTTTAACCGAAACAGCTGGCAGTTTAAATAATTTCGTCAATAAAAAATAAATTTTTATCGCAAAACGAAAACAATTCGATCTTAATTTGTCAACATTGCTCTCATACAACTAAAAAACCCAATTAAATATACAACACATTACGACATCACCTCATAGTATTTTTTACTAACAACTTTTAAAAATACTATGTAAATTGATACAAGAAGAATACAAAAAACAATGTTATTTTTAACCGAAATTCTTGTTATCCGAAACGGCCTCCCCCCGCAATTATTTCGGTTAACGGAGGTTTTACTGTATTTGTATTTTGACTTTTTTCGAATATTTTCAGAATAAAAAATGTATAAAATTAGGTTGTTTAAATTATATATACAGAATGTTTAGAATAATTAGGTTCATAACTATTTTCTGTCCATTAAACTACATATTTCCTCTAATATGTTAATGAACCTTTTCCTTTTTTAGGGAGCCTATCGATACCAGGATTTGTTTTTGGAATCCTGGGCTCACTATCTCTTTCATTATTCTCAATTTTTACAAAAAAAGTTTTGCCAAAACTAAACGGAGAAGTTTGGGCATTATCATATGTTAATAATGTATACGCCAGTATTCTTCTTTTGCCTGTAATGATATTAAACAATGAAATTAAGGAGCTGTATAACTATACTAATTTCGGCAGCCCATACTTTTGGTCTATCGTTGTAGCAGGTGGACTATGTGGATTTACCATTGGATTTTTTACCACAATGCAAATAAAAGTAAGTAAATTTACCTTCACTTATATATCGCCTGTTGAAGGTCTAGTTCTTTCAAATAATTTTTTTGACATAACTAAAAACTTTTAAGGAGATAGGTGCAAACTTTCGGCTCCAATGCTATTTACATGCATTCATTTTTTTGGAAACCTGAGAAAACTAACAAGAATTTTTGAAAAATTTAAACGCAGAATGAAAGATTACGTTATTACGGAGGGCCGAAAATCACTGAAAACTTCTATGTTTATTTTAATAATGTTTTATTTTAATAACGTTATTACGGAGGGCCCAAAGTCACTGAAAACTTCTATAATGTTTATTTTAATAACCTACAGGGGTAAAAAAAAACAGAAAATTTAGTGTGACTTTTAATTACAAATATATCATTCAAAAGAAACTTTTTACTTATTCTAAGGGACTTTCGGCCCTCAGTACCTAATAATTTAGTCTTTCATTCTGCCTCTAAATTTTTCAAAAATATTTATTAGTTTTTTCAGGGTCTAAAAAAAATGAACACCATGTCCGTGGTGATATTTTCCAAATCGAACATTCGCTATCTTTGTCATACAACGCACTCAGTTGAACAGAATGTGGTGACAAGACAGTGACAAACACGGCTACTAAATATTTGGCATAGCTTCAGGAATATATTGAGTTGTTTATTAAATAATATTGATGTGTATTTGATAAATAATAATTGATTTAAGATGTGGAAGTAATAAAAATTTATTTATTGTTTATTATTTATGGAAGATCCAAGTAGAGATACACCAGGATATATTCTGCAATCCAAGTATTTTGTTGTTAAAGATGTTCAGAATTTATCTAGGGGTTCCATAGCAACAATATATTACCTATTAAAAAATCACTTAGTTAGTGAAAAAATAACCATATTAATTAACTGCATTAATAATTTAAGCGATTATGCAAGTAACGGTTATCCAAGAACATTGAAAAGCCATCTCTAAGTTAATGATGACGATGTCATTGTCAACTAATGTTTACATCTCCATACCAGTGAGAATTTTACTACACGTAATTTGCTGTGTAATAAAAGAAAAAGTAGGGATAGCCGTAGTATATTTGCGCCTACGTTCTTAACTAAAAACTCTAATATTAATATTATTCTGACCATACCACATTTGAAAAGCTGTTTTATTACTATTAGCTGTTGTAGAATAGCAGCAAGCAAAGTTAGGATAGCCATGCTGATCGCCAACATCCGGAACGGAAAGGCACCTTAAGAAGAAAAAGAAGCTGTTATAGGACTCCTGTTATATTAATAAGCTGAATTTTTAATCCATTGATTTAATCCTTTTTTTTGCAGTATACATCAGCACTCACACATAATATATCCGGTACTGCTAAAGCCTGCGCTCAAACAGTGCTGGCCACTTATTGGTACCAAGAGACAAAGTCATTTTTGTGGTGGAGCTCGAACATCATTGTCTTATTTGGCAGTGCCTGCTACACTTGGATCAAACAGAGAGACATGGAAAAAAGACATAGAGAAAATATTGCCTACCAAAGGGTCTGAGGTAAGATTATTCGTATTCTTATTCTTTTTATCATGATTTTCTTTCATATTTTCAGATATCAGATTTATTATACAGTGAGGACGTTTAGAGTTTGCATAAATTCATTATCTCGAGAATGGGCAAATTTAAAAAGAAATTCTGACAGGCCGATTTTTATTTTTAAATTAGGACTTTTTGACATATTATATATAATACTAGTGACGTCATCCACCTGCGCGTGAGGACGTAATCGATGATTTTTTTAAATGAGAGTAGGGGTCGTGTGATCGCTCATTTGAAAAGTAATTTAATTCTCTATTCAGCAATATAAACAATATCCTAATTTTTACGGGGTGGCCAAATTTTTTTTTTAATTAAATTAATTGAGACAAAAAGAAGCATGTAATTTATTTAATGCAAAATACATTTTACTGCTGTCAGAAAACAGAAAAAAATGTTAATTTGGAAAATAAATATTGCTTTTCGCTTAAATTAAAGGTTCAAACTGCTAAGAGGCAGGTGGGTGCCAGCTTTAATATTGAATTTAAGCGAAAAACAATATTTATTTATCAAATAAACATTTTTTTCTGTTTTCGGACGATAGTAAAATGTATTTCGAATTAAATAAATTACATACATTCTCCTCTTTGTCTCAATTAATTTAATTCAAAAACATTTTTTTTGGCCACCCTGTATAAATAATTAGGTTACTGTTTATATTACTGAATAGAGAATTAAATAACCTATCAAATGAGATATCACACAACCTCTACTCTCATTTAAAAAAATCATCGATAACGTCTTCACGCCCAGATGGATGACGTCACTAGTATTATATATATTATGCCAAAAAGTCCTAATTTTAAAATAAAAATCGACTTGTCTGAGGATTTCTCTTCAAATTTGCCCATTCTCGAGATAATGAATTTATGCAAACTCAAACGTCCTCACTGTATATACTAGCTTGACTTGGCTTACTCAAAATATCTTCATCTTCAATCATGCCTATGGTTCGAATATCTTCAATTAATAATTATTGAACTGTAATTTCCTTTTAAAATTTAGAACTTCTTAGCTTCATTCTGTTGCTTTTATGGTATCTTGATTTTGTCGTTTTCCAAAAGTCTTTCGATAGAGTCACAAACGAAGTTATTTGAATCTTTACACAGTATTTGTGTGGATAGAAGAGATTTACGGTTAATAACAATCCTATACTGGTATGAAGGGAGGTAAATGAGAAGTGGTGGACAAATAACCACCAATGAATAAGAGAGGACAGCAGTGTGTCATCTCTGTTATATAGTTTGTATTGTTATTGTTAATTTCTAAATTATGTTGGTTTAAAACATTTTAAATCAAGTGGAAAATGTTTGTTAACTCTTTCAGCTCCGGTGACGCGTACGCGCGTCCAAATATCACTGTAGATTAGTGCCATGGACGCGTAAGCGCGTCTAAGTAAGACTACAGAATATTACAGTGGACGCATAAGCGTGTCAGTGGCACGTAAGTTTATAAACGGAATTATTTCTGCCGGCACAGGAGTTGAGGTTGAAAATATTAAAGCGGAGCTGAAAGGGTTAAGAATTGGTAGTGAAAATCTGAATGAATATCATATAGCGACCATCCCTACATAGCTGAACATTAGACTGTTGGTTTACTGTCCTAGAGAAACCAAAATGAGTGTGGAAATACCTCTGGAGGGACGATATCCAATATATCGCTGGAAAATATGACTCAGGTGTGGATGAGTAAGGGCCGAGATATGAAAGAGGGAGAAAGAAAGTGAGAAAAGAAAAGAGAGGGTCCGGTCATTTACAGGTGACTGACGTAACATTGTTAACACATGTATGTATCGTTAACACATGTATGTATCGGGGGGCGTTCAAGTATTACGTAACGCAATTTTTGAAGATTTTTGACCCCCCTCCCCCCAACCTGCGTTACGTAATACTTGAACGGCCCCTCGTTAACATGTATAAAATATTAGTCTAGTAAAATGTAAATTCGTACAGGTTAAAACAAATTTTATATCAAAGTTTAGGTGGGTACAAAAGATATTTTCAAGAAAGTTTCCAAATCATACAAGGGGATCATTGTTTAAATAATTAAAAAGGGGTCATTTTTGCAAAAAACTTACTTTTTTAACTGCTGAGGTCATTCAATTACTAATGAAGGTGTATAGGATTGTTTTTTGCAAAGTTGAAGGGTAAATTTTTCACATAAGACTTACAAAATTAAATTTGACCCCCTATTTATTTAAATAATTACACATAAAACTTTAAAAACACATTTGCAAAAAAATTATTTTTAGCGTTTTAAATAAGCACTATAAAATATCTTATTTTACAGGAGAAGTTGCGTTATGTTATCAGTATTAATCAAAAAAAAAATTGGTCCAAAAATATTTAATATTTTTTGAGATATTGAATTTGTTTATTAAATGTTACTCTATTTTCAATTGCAAAAACGCGGTTGTTGCCAAAGAAGTATTCACCTGTATTCAATCTTATTATTTTTATTCTTTTGTATATGTTCGATAAATGTATTGATAAATTCAAATTTCAATTAAACTTCCCCCTAAAATGGCATTTGAAAATTATTCAAATTTGTTTATAATTTGTTTTTTTAATAACGTCGCGGGGATTAAACATTTTCAAATACCGTTTCGATAATTGGATTCCTGGGAATTTTTCACTAATTAACAAACTTTTGTCTTTCTTTTCTCTTCTTTTTTTTTCTTGGAGTTATATTACTACGGGCCCTTTTAGGGTTAAGCTTCGTTAAGAATGTCGAATCTCTAAGTTGTAGATTCTAGACCTAAAAATATTAAGATTGGTCTAAAATCACTTAAATAAAATGTGGCTACTTACTGAGTTACAGGGTGTTTTATTTAAAAATTTAAACCAAGTACTTTTAATAAAATAATTTTTACCAAGTACTTTCAAACTATTTGACGTATCCTTATCATACTTGGCAGAAAGTGTGGGTACCATACAGTCTACTAAATTGTGATAAACAAAAGTTTCTAGCTGCTACCAGAGGCGTATGACAGGGGATAGGTAATGGTTGACCCTTCTTTAATTCTACGCCACTGAGGGAATTACTATTTTAGCGAAATTTTTCGTTTCTCTAATACTTTCTATGTAAATAATATACTCTTTACTGGTAACGATTAAGTCATTAGTTTTCGAGATATTGGACGTTAAAAATGAAACGGCATAGTTATTTTGATTCATTCATTCATTAATTTTAAACTTCCAATATCTCTCAAACTGATGACTTTATCGATACCAATAAAGTTATTTACATACAAAGTATTGGAGAATCGAAAAATTTTGCTAAAATAGTAATTCACTCAGTGGCGTAGAATTTGGGAAGGGTCAACCATTACCTATCCCCTGTCGTACGCCTCTGGTAGCAGCTAGAAACTTTTGTTTATCACAATTTAGTAGACTGTATAGTACCCACACTTTCTGCCAAGTATGATAAGGATACGTCAAATAGTTTGAAAGTACTTGGTAAAAATAATTTTTAAATTTTTAAATAAAACACCCTGTAACTCAGTAAGTAGCCACATTTTATTTAAGTGATTTTAGACCAATCTTAATATTTTTAGGTCTAGAATCTACAACTTAGAGATTCGACATTCTTAACGAAGCTTAACCCTAAAAGGGCCCGTAGTAATATAACTCAAAGAAAAAAAAAGAAGAGGAAAGAAAGACAAAAAAATTTGTTAATTAGTGAAAAATTCCCAGGAATCCAATTTTTGAAACGGTATTTGAAAATGTTTAATCCCCGCGACGTTATTAAAAAAAAACAAATTATAAACAAATTTGAATAATTTTCAAATGCCATTTTAGGGGGAAGTTTAATTGAAATTTGAATTTATCAATACATTTATCGAACATATACAAAAGAATAAAAATAATAAGATTTAATACAGGTGAATACTTCTTTGGCAACAACCGCGTTTTTGTAATTGAAAATATAGTAACATTTAATAAACAAATTCAATATCTCAAAAAATATTAAATATTTTTTGACCATTTTTTTTTGCTTAATACTGGTAACATAGCGCAACTTAGTTTGTAAAAAAAGATATTTTATAGTGCTTATTTAAAACGCTAAAAATATTTTTTTGCAAATTTGTTTTTAAAGTTTTATATACAATTATTTAAATAAATAGGGGACCAAATTTAATTTAGTAAGTCTTATGTGAAAGATTTTCTTTTCAACTTTGCAGAAAAAAATCCCATAGACCTTCATCGATAAGTGAATTACCTCAGCAGTTAAAAAAGTATTTTTTTTGCAAAAATGACCCCTTTTTAATTATTTAAACAATGATCCGCTTGTATGATTTGGATACTTTCTTGAAAATATCTTTTGTACCCACCTAAACTTTGATATAAAATTTGTTTTAACCTGTACGAATTTACATTTTGAGTTTTTTTATTTTATTAGGCTATATATTATGTATCGTATTACTACTGTTATGATAGTGATTTTATTTGTTTTCTTTTCAGGCTACGACGCCGACGTGCCGATTTTCTTTGACTGATAGATATTCCACGCCAGTAATTTTATCTGATTTATTTTTTATTGTGATATGGACAGAGTTTATATTATACTATTTAAAATAGATTTATATACTTGTATGTATATTAAACAACCAGAAGTTTTATTTCGTAATAATACAGCCATGTATAGATCATAGAGTTGAAACGGTTGAGAACGTGGAAGCTAATATGGATACCAACAAATCAGTGGGAATATATTTGGAGCCGTCATAAAAAGGGCTAACACAGTTCCTACTAGTGTTGGAAAATTTTCGGGAATTAAAAATCAGAGAATATTCTCGATATGGAGAATTTTCTGAGAACGAACCCTATGGCGCACTTAGGGATATTGTTGAAGATGAAATAGGGCAATAGGGTATTAAAAATCATGAAATTATATACAGAATTATGAGACTAAACAACAGTGTTCTTTATATATAAACAAAATACAAAAACAACAGAGAACACAAAATTTATTTGATAAAAAATTGAAAGTTTCTTCTTAACAACAAATAATGCAAGTAATGGATGTGGTGATTTAATCAGAAAAACATGATGCCTCAGGTTCAGAATATATTTCTGTCATTAGCTCATCCCGATCATCTACATTTTGCATTTCAATGTACTGATGAGAAGTTGTGGGATGTTATTTTTCACGACTCATCAGCTTAGCCATGGATTGGTCTACGTCTAAAGGGGCATTTAGACGGGCGAGTTTTTGAAGCAATATGTTGCCGAAAATATATATTTGGTATGTTTCTGGCAACATTACAGCCATCTAATGAAAATATCGCCGTTTGGCTGAGCCATGTGGCCGAAATCTCACTAGTACTTGAACACTATTGCAGTGCCTGATGCGTTGCCGATAAAGTCGAACTGATGTGGAAAATTTTGCATGTTGCTCTGTATTTTCTCTTTATTTCCTGTACTCTGTTGAAATTTAATTTGGTTGTGTCAAAACATAAAAAGAAAAGATGAATTCGTGGTCAAATGAAATCGCAATAAGGTTTATTAATGCAGTACATTTACGTACAGAGTTGTGGAACTTGGCATACTTCTGGAACTATGAGACAAATGGAAGAGTATTGCACCCTGAATAAATGCATTAAACTAAAACTGTTGCTATATATAAATAACAATCGCTAATCTTGTTGAGATTGGTATGGCGTTTCTCATATGTTTGATCTTTCTACTCTATTCTTGGCCCTATCATATTTATTAATAGTTCGAAATCACTTTTTGACATTCTTGTAAAATTCTTAAACAAATAATTGTCTAGCATTATTTCCATGGTTAAATTACTCATTGTTTCGCGTATTACTTAGAAAAGAAGTATCCCCATTTTCCGTTTTTCATTTTTCATTTATATGCATCGTCTTATCACGATTACGGACGCAGCAACTCTCAAGAGAATATTCTCGAGAACGAGAATATTCTGGCCGAGAGTATTCTCTTGAGAATATTCTCTTCTTACATCACTAGTTCCTAGATAACTAGTAAAGAGTCCATTGCACTTGGTTATTACAATTATACACAAAAAATTGAGAACAACAGGTCAACGTTCCAGCCAGTGGCGGCTCGTGGCCTTGGAGACAGGGTCGGCAAGGTTTTTTTGTCTCCTCATATAGGTATACCATCAAACTAAAAGGCTTAATTCATCATAGGAGATTTTGTTGTTTTTTGCTTTTTTTTATTTGATGTACTTGACATTCTCTCTTGTTTCATGGTGTTTCGACAATACGTGTTGATTCTTTTGAGACAAGGTAAATCCCGTTTTTTTTTAGGCAGAAATTGGTGGTAATAAGAAAATTGATAAACAGTTTGTTGTAATGAATTGCAGTACTTACTACATAGAATTATACATACATATTGTGCAACTTATCCCACTTTCTGAAAATATTTGGACCAGCATAATTTTTAAGTACCTAACTTGTAATAATAAATATCTTGGAAATTCTTTGGCGAACGTAACTTTTAAATTTTAAATCGTCAAAGAGGTCAAAAATTTGCAAATCTTCAAAATTCGAAGAACGAGTATCTATTTGCATATAATAGTAGGTATCCAAAATTTCAAGATATACTTACTCGTTTTTCGAGATATGTATCATGTCGTTGTCTTTTTTGGGTGGTTCGGAAATATCAAGCGAATCCAAAACGTCACTGCGTATATATTGGAAACTACTATCATTACGAAAATCTCTGAGATTTTGCACCAGCTTTCGTATTCTATTTTTAGAATAAATAATGTCAGTTGACTGATTTTGAACAACAAGGAATATCTTGGGCAAACTCTGTCTTAAAAATATTTAAAAAAATATTGAAAGAGTCATTAGTATTTAATAAAGTTCTCAAACCGATTGCTTCACGGATCGAGGTATCGCCACTTTCAAAATTATCGCCTTCGATAATAAAATCAAAAACTTCCAAAAGCTGTTCAAGAAAATCTGCTACAGATACTAAAACTATAAGAGATAATCTGCTTAGATAAAACTAACCGAGATTTAAAATTTCATCGCGTCTGACAAACTGTTCGCTTTTTTTTTCGAAACAAATTTGTTCTAAAGCAGTAATCCGTTTAGGTTAGCTAAACTGGCAAGAAAAGTCGATATTCTTTATTTTTTTACACGTATCATGTAAAACTAAATTCATTATATGCGCATAATAGTGAGTAAATAAAGCTTGTGATGCAATCGTTTTAACTTTTGCCTGGAGACTATTCAATTCACCACTCATCACAGCAACGCCGTCATAAGATTGCCCCAGTTTGCCCTACCAATTTATTTTTGGTATAAAAAAAGTTGAATCTGTTCTTTAAAACACCAAAAATATATTCTGCCTTATTGCTTTTACTCACATCTCTAAAACCTAAAAACCTCTCATAAATATTACCACGTAACGCGTATCGAACAAAATAATTGATAATAATTGTGAATGACATGATAATCAGAAGTTTCATCTACTTTCAGTGAAAAGCAAATGGTTTTCTAAATCTCAGATTCAGCAACGTTATTCAAAATTTAACTATTTGATTATAATATGTATTATGTAGTTCATTCTGTATTACGAATACACTTCGAATCAGAAAGTAAATAGGTATTTCTAAAACAGTTTTATTAATTCTCTATAATTACTTTGATTTTTAACAAATGCTTCGATCCATCATGTCCACTAAATGATAATTCCTGACAACTTAAAAAAATTACAATATCAATTAAACGACGTAAAACGGCGTGATTATTTTTGACAATTACTACCGATGCATGCTTCCAAATGAAACACCGACCGGCAGATCGAAATGTGCCGTACTTGGCGCGTAACCTGCCATGCCGTATCTTCTATTGCCCACGGAGAAAAGTAATGTTCGCTTGCTCATCGACTTGTTACGTCGTCGTTGAGTTTTACGTGTAAATTGTCAAGCTACGGATGTTAGGGACGGCTAGCCGAAAAGTCAGATAAATGGCTCGGATCATTGGTTTTTTGAGAAGTCTGTTATGCGCAGGGATCACTTAACGCTCGGATTGATCAAATTCTTTTAAAAACCATGAATAAAATTTAGTCTGTATTATCTGATAGATTTTTTTATTTCAGAGGTACAAATATTTAAAAAATCTATATCTATAAATGTGTGGGTCGGCACTGCCGACCCTGACCGGCCGCCACTGGTTCCAGCAGCCAGTTATAAGATAATATTATTGATACTGAGAAATTGAAAAAGTAGTAATAAAACTATACAGAAAAATAGAACGAACGAACAATAACAAGTTCAAAATCGGACCCAAAGACTTACAGAGGCCTAACGTTACTTATAGTAATACTAAAGTTACCAACAACAGTACTATGGAGCGTTTCACATTTAGAAAAGAACATTGCGGATATAGCCCCATGTATTTCTTACGGACGATAGAAGCGCGCCGATGCCACGCCGTACTGACTAGAATGAATCGTATATCGGCAGTCGAGTATCCACCCGTACGCGAGAGGTTTGGCAATACATACTCATCTCCGTAAGCGTAACGTTCTATTCTTAACTTGAAATAAAGAATAGCAAATAAAATAACTGCCCATATAGGAATCTCCAAAGAAAAGCATGGTTTGCGCCCAAACAGGTCTATGATACACTCCTGGCCAAAAAAACCTGGACACCTTAAAAATAGGTCATTTTTGACGTCACGTATCTCCTAAACCCGTGGTCCGATTTTAGTGATTTTTTTTAATATGTCATAGCCTTATTTTTTAACAATATCGCTGTGATAATATTGTTGCTAGACCGGTACATTGTCATTGTATACAGGGTGTATCAATCAAACTGTGTTTTTTTCTCGAAGTTCGCCACACCCTGTAGAATATTCTAGCAATTATAAAATACTAAAATTAAAACCCAACTATAGCCTCATGTTTTCTTAACATTTTGTTGTTTGATTCATTTTCTTATGTTGGATAATAAAAAAGTTAGGTACTTTAACAGCTGGCCATGTTTTTCATCAATACAGGGAGATTTTAAATAAGTATAACAAACTTTAAGGGATAATTTGCATGAAAAAATAATGACAGTTTGCTTTATAAACGTATGTTCGCAAATGCTTTGTTTCTGAGATACAGGGTGTTGCAATTTTTCTTACAAACTAACGGTTTATGTATTGCTCTAAAACCGGTTGAGATATGAAAATTAAATTTGGTGGGTTTTAAGAGGTAGCTATTTCGCATTTTTTGACATACAACTAAGAATTTTGTATTCACCAAAGGCGCGCATGCGGGTAATATGACCCGTACGTGTAATGGTCTGAACTTTTTATAGAAAAAATTAGTAAACCACTGAGATATTTTAAATTAAAAATCATTTTTCTATTCCTCGTTAAATTTTCAACAAAAAACCTTTCTTGCCTTTTTTTTCATGTGAGGCGCTGTTTTTATGCAAAAAATTAAAACATTTTAACATTTACACAGTACCCTCCTGGTCAAAAAATTCCGGACACTTGCATTTTGTACGTTTTTTAAAATTCTCTATCTGTTAAGGGGTTTAAATGGGGGGAAATAAATATAAATAATAAAAATAATTTATTTAAAACACTAAAAAGTAATAATAGGGAAAATAAGTAACCCACAAGAAAGTAATAAACAACGCAAAAAAATTAACATTGTTGGAAAAATTAAAGAAAAGAAAAAATAACATTTTAATTGCCCACAGTTGACTATTCTTTTGGTTTAGTACCGGGTATTGCCTCCTCTACATCTGCGGAGGCTTTCAATCCGCCTAGGCATACTTGCAATAAGTTGCTGAATTTGAGCTTGCGGTATATGCTCCCATTCTTCATTCAACGCTATTTTCAGCTCTTGAATTGATACTGGCAATGGTTGCCTCTTTCTAGTCTTTTTCCCTAAAACGTTCCATAAATGTTCTATTGGATTCATGTCAGCACTACAAGCGGGCCAATCCAAAACTGATGTCCAATTTCGACAGTATTTAGGTAGTCCATGACGATTCGCGAAGTATGTGGACGCGCATTATCCTGCATAAATAAGAAATTATCGCCAACGAAAGGGGCGTAGGGGACAACATTCTCCTCCATATATACTGTCGTATATATCTATCTGCTGTGAGAGTTGCATGTTCGATAAAAATTAATTCGGTGCGTCCGTGGAAAGAAATACCTGCCCATACCATAACACCTCCGCCACCAAACGGCGTTCTGGGTGAAATACAGCAAGGTGCAAATCGTTCTCCGGGTCTCCTCCATACACGTTCGCGTCCGTCTGGAGATCGTAAGCAAAAACGGGACTCGTCAGAAAACATTACATCACTCCATTGCTGAACAGTCCAGTCTCTGTGGTCATTCGCAAATCTCATCCTGTTAGCCCGATGAGCTGCTGTTAATTTAGGGCATGCTACTGGCTTATGAGAGCGTAAACCACTTTCATGCAGAACTCTTCTTAGAGTTCGTCCAGAAATTTGGGTTCCTCGAGCTTGTAGCAAACCACTAGCGAGAACATTTGACGTTAAAGAGCGGTTCCGTAATGCGGAAATCTGTAAAAAACGTTCATCACGCTGACCTCTACACCTTTTTCTGCCTGATCCTGGTCTTCTAGTGTATTCTCCAGTCTGACGATACTTAGTAATAGCATTATGGACGGTACTTTTGGTAATATTCAACTGATTTGCAATATAACGTACACTGCGACCATCTTCATGTAACGCCACAACTTTTGCATTATTTTCGAGAATCATACTAACACGATAATATGGAAAAACTAATAAACAGTTATCTGATTTTACCCGAATAAACGTCAAGCTTATCGTAAACGCAATAAAAAATTCAAAAACTCTATCGCTGGTACACAAGACAGAAGTGTCATTTTTTGACAAATGTCAAAATTTTGTTTCTATGGTAACGCGGTCATTTAAAAACATTACAAAATCGTTTAAATTGTTGTGAATGAACGTGTTTTATCATCACTGTTTATTTCCTCCCAATTAAAACCGCTATACATTGAGAAAATTTTAGAAAATAAACAAAATGCAAGTGTCCGGATTTTTTTAACCAGGAGTGTATTTGAAATAAGTTTCATGCATATGGAAACTACCTCGAATACTTTGTAAGCGTTAAGATGTTTTATTGTTTTGCATAAACACGGTGCCTCATATGGAAAAACGGCAAGAAAAATTTTTTGTTGTAAATTGAACGAGAAATTCAAAAATTATTTTTAATTTGAAATATCTAAGTGGCGTACTAATTTTTTTTAAATTCAGACCATTACCCGTTCGGGTCATATTACCCGGATGCGCGCCAATAATGAATATTAAATTTTTAATTGTATGTCAAAAAATGCGCAATAGCTACCTCTTAAAACCCACCAAATTTCATTTTCATATCTCAACCGGTTTTAGAGCAATACATAAACCGTCAGTTTGTAAGAAAAATTTCAACACCCTGTATCTCAGAAACGAAGCATTTCCGAACATACGTTTATAAAGCAAACTGTCATTATTTTTTCATTCAAATTACCTCTTAAAGTTTTTTATACCTACTTATTTAAAATCTCCCTGCATTGATGAAAAACATGGCTAGTTGTTAAAGTTCCTAACTTTTTTATTATCCAACATAAGAGAATGAATCAAAAAACAGAATGTTAAGAAACCATAAGGCTATAGCTATGTTTTAATTTTAGTATTTTATAAATGCTAGAATATTCTACAGGGTGTGGCGAACTTTGAGAAAAAAACACAGTTTGATTGACACACCCGGTATACAATGACAATTTACCTGTCTAGCGACAATATTATCACAGCGATATTGTTAAAGAATAAGGCTATAACATATTAAAAAAATCACTAAAATCGGACCACAGGTTTAGGAGATACGTGACATCAAAAATGACCTATTTTTAAGGTGTCCAGGTTTTTTTGGCCAGGAGTGTAGATAGATTTGATGTTCATATTATGACAACTGATTACATGTTTCAAATTTAAAGAAATAATAAAAAACTTCAAAAAAGTAATTACCTACTCAAAAATGACAAAAGACAATAAGAGACAACGAACTATTCAAAAACTAAAAATAGCTGACACAATATTCTACGATTAATGTTTACCTTTACGTTAACCAAATCCCAGTAGAAAGAGTGAAGCACTACAACTACATCGGCACCATAATAAATGAAGAATGGACCAACAACCAAGAGATAAAAGCGTGCACCGGAAAGGCTAGATAACCGGATGGGGGCCTATTTCAAGAGCCACAACCTTTCTCTTGGTATAGAAGTTACACTACGGCCAGACAAGCGACAATTTACGGCGCTGTAAAAGCAGCAAAATGAAGCGCGAAAATGGGTCCCACATGGCAATGGGTATCGCGCAGCAACATCGAAGGGGCCAATCTTCGGCATCGTGTCACAAACGAATGGACCTGGCTCCAAATTTGTAGCTCATCTAGCCACAATAACGACCAAAACACTGTACATCTTGCGACACGCCGTAATGTACATCCCCGTCTGGCCATGCTTTTTACTGCAGCTACTGCCCTTACAGCGCCGTAAATTATCGCTTGTCTGGCCGTAGTCTAAGAATGCTGCGATGCTACGTCTTCTCTGTCCTTTTTTTCTGGTGTTGAATCGTGGACCTTGAACAAGATTGTGAAGAAAACCTTTTATGTCTGGCGACCCACTTTCTGGTATTTTTTCATATTCGCGACCCATCCCTCACCCATGATGATACGCTATTCTGTACTCTGTACGCCACTCAGCTACTGTAAAGCTGGGTACTCACTTGAGCACGAATGCGCATGAGGCAAGCCGAGGCCGCATCGAATGCCTCGAGTCGGAAAAATTGTATGAGGACACGCTCCCGCATGAGGCTTGATGCAGCAGTGATCCATTTATTCGTCCTGAGGCAGCGAATATGTCGAATGAACAATTGTCTGAGGCTTGTGCTAGTTTTATAATTACGTATTTATAAATATTATAAAAACTAAAAAAACGTAAACAGTAGAGACGTATATGGTCCTCCCAATTTATTTAAAAAGAAGAGGCATGAATAATATTAATACTTCGTTTTTGTTAATCGACCTGTTAGCTGATGAAACTGACAAGTTTAATAATTTCACGAGAATGTCCCAAGAAGATTTTAATTTTATTTTGGATGGCATAAGAAACATAATAAGTAAAAAAAAATACAAAATTTAGAAAAGCTATTCTACTATTCCATATTTTTATATTTATCAATAACTTCTAAACATAACTCTTGGTAAATTTTACCATTTTTATAGGTAAATTTATAAATTTGTCTTAAATTTTTAAGTGTATAACTTTCCAAAAGAATGAATATTTCAAGATAAGAAATAAAATTCAACAAAATCCAAATCTTTTAACACCGTTATGTAAATTATATAGTCTACATTTATTGCTTGCACGGTTTGTTTACAAATGAAGAATCGAAACGCAACCGCATGTTTTAAAAAATACTTAAAAAACGTCCACACTGAGGCACGAATCCCTTTGGACTGACAAGAGACGAATCGCTCCGAGGCGTGCGGCGAACGAATTTGAGCATATTTGCCGCGCCTCGGATGACGTCCTCAATTACTGCCTCGTACGGCCTCGGCTTGCCTCATGCGCGTTCGTGCTCAAGTGAATACCCAGCTTAAGAGCCACGCCGCGATCCACCGATTGGGAAACGCTGCTATAATACATTGGCTAAATGGTTAAATTTTGGCAGACTGGCAGTGTCTGTAAATTAGTATACAAACAAACGAGTGCTCATAGTCATTAGTAGGTAATGATTTTATGCAAGCCCAGTTAAAAATAAACAACCAACTTATAGAGTTCAGAAATTTAAGTAAGCGGGACTGAGACGAAGAAGTGAAAATACTAATGGGTGATCCATTTAGAGGTACTTTTTTGATCGGGATTTGATGGGAGATCGTGCATGAAGCATACCACCTGACGTTGCGTTTTTATTCAGTAGGTATTCAGTATTGTCTCGACATTTCATCCTGGAAAGACTTACATCGGCACAACGTCTAAAAATTATTTAGCTGTATTACGAAAATAGGCGTTCAATGAGGGATATGTTTCGTGAGCTTAGAGCAACTTATGGTCCACATAATTGGTCCATTTTTGGCTTAATGGGGACGTGAATAACCAAAATGCCCATATTTGGGTTGATGAGCAACCTGATGAGGTTCAGGAGTTGCCACTGCATTCAGAACAACAACTGTTTGGTGTGGTATATGGGCCGGTGGAGTCTTCGGTCCATATTATATCCAAAACGTCCGGAGGCCTTCCAGAATGTTACTATGCCCCTCGAGAGGGTTACTTGAAAATAAGCCTTTAAAAAAGTAGTATTTCAAATAGCCCCTTTGTAGGGGCTACTTGATATAGCAAAATGAAATAAAAACCAATTGTGTCTGAGTTTCCTTAAAATCGATAAAAAAACACGGTTTTTAGAAATGGTCGTAATTGACGACAGCTTCGGGAATCATATTATCTTCTAATACTCTTGACAAATTCTCAAAATATGTATTAATCGTTTTATGGTCGACTTTAGCTAGACTTTGTTTAATTGACTGCGACATTCTCATCGACAGTTGTTTTTGGTGCCGATTTAGGAACTTCTCCATCCAATCTGCGCCAGGTCGATTATTTTTAAAAGTTTTTACTTGCGCACCTTTTCTATTGAAATAGTTTTCAACCAAACTCTGTATGTCGTTGGGCTCAAAGGGGAAACCTTATTCTGAAGCCTTTACCAAATAGCTTGAACATGGGCTTTTTCATCTGCACCTGATAACGCAGTAGGATGACCAGGATTTTGGGGGTGCAAATTGTTAATTTTTCTATATAAAGTTACATAATTGTATTCTTCGCTTAGTTGCATTAAATTTCCTTTTTCATACCTTCGCACGGCATTGTTTAAGTCCCATTGACTATAATTCCGATAGGATCTGCTTCCGACTTTTCTTTTATAAATTCTTACCATTTTCAAATACATATCCCCTAAAATGACATTAAATTATAAAGTCGCCGCCACTGCGGTGCACTGGCAAAGCGTCCATGTAACCACTGTTACCATTGGTAACAGTTAAAAATCTTGCAAATAAATATTTTATGACGATGAATAATTCTATTTACCAATCTTTTTACCAATAGAAATATATTATTATATTATGTGGTAATAGTACCTAACTCAGTAAATAGCCAACTACTCGTAGACACGAAAATATTGGCGAGTTTATGTAACTCAGTTGCACTTTATTATACTCTGTTACCAGACTCATTTCTGGTTACAATGGTTATATACCCAGGCTGGCGCTCGGGACCGGCTAGTGACTGCAAATTTTGAAGAAGCGACGGCATAAGCGCGCTGTGTATCAGTAGCGCTGTTACCATATTTAAAATTGGTGACAGTACCTATAAAAAGTGTGCGTGCAGTTAACCATGGATGAGTGTCGCTTCTTAATTGATCAACTACTTGAAAAGTAATTCTCCTTGATGTATAATTTTGAAGAAAAAAATGAGATTAAAAATGAAAGACCTATTTTAAACAATTTAAAACGGGGAATCAACAAAAGTAGTTCGATATTTTAAATTAAGTTGGTACAGTGAAAATCCTTGGTTATATTATGGTTGCAAGAAAAATATACTGTATTGTTGGGCATGTCTTCTGGTTTCTACAGAAAAATGGGTGAACCAGGTTCACGATTTAAATAGTGTTAGATTTTTTTAAAACTTCAATATTTGGGTCATATAACACGTGGTGACAGATATGAACTCCTAAAATTAATTATACAGGGAAGGATTCAAGGAAGGCGCAGCATAGGTAGGAGAAAAATGTCCTGGCTGAGAAATCTCAGAGAATGGTTTGGATGCAGCTCAACTGAACTCTTTCGGACTGTAGTGTCGAACGTGAGAATAGCAATGATGATTGCCAACCTTCCTCGCGGAGATGGCACGTAAAGAAGAGATTTTTAAAATGGAGACATGAAATTTCTTCGTTACCTACATGTAAGATGTATACCCAATTTGATTCAGTTTGGCAAAACAAAAATCAAAAGTTCTCTTAACCAAGCTTTTAAAGCAAATATTGCTAGACATAATGAGTTTGTTAAAAAATAGATAGGTATATCCTTAGCACACTTATAATAGATTATTATATCCAGATTTAGCCATACGGCTCACACTCCCTCTAAGTGGAAAATTGACTCATCCCAGATACCTACGGTATCAAAAGGATAGAGCTCTGGTGGGACTCTTTCCGTGTTATCGAGCCCTAGGTGACTTGGAATGCAGGTGTATCTCCCAAAAATTTTCGTACACTTCTGGCCGTCGCGAGTAGTACAGCTTTCTGCATGGTCTTATAAAGATGTTCATTCAGACCCAGCTTTTTGATGCTTTCGAGGAGGGTCTTCGGAATGACTCCAGTAGTAGACATGATAATCGGTATCGTCTGGGTACTTTGCATTCTCCATTGCCTTCGTATTTGAATTTCCAGATCTCTGTACTTGGCGATCTTTTCAGTAAATTTACTACGTAGATTATTGTTGTTAGGTATCGCCACATCAATTAGTGTTGTTTGTTTTGTTAATTTATTAACTAGTACGAGATCTGGTCTATTGTGTGCCACTGTTTGGTCTGTGAGCACAGTGCGGTCCCAGTATAGCTTGTAGTTGCCATCCTCAAGCATACTCTCAGGGACGTATTGATAATACGGGAGATGGTCCGTTTGGAGAAGTCCCAGCTTGATAGCTATCTCCTGATGAAGGATTTTTCCCACTGCGTCATGCCGTTCCTTGTATTCAGTTGCAGCAAATGCCTGGCAGCCCCCTGTAATATGTTGGATGGTCTCTTGGGCTTGACATCCATATCGGCATCTGTCGTTTTGAACCTGAGGGTCTTTGACGATATATTTCAGGTAATTTCTGGTTGGTATAACCTGATCCTGAATGGCCAGTAATGAACCCTCCGTTTCAGGGAACATCTTTCCTGATGTCAACCAATAGTTCGACGCTGTATTGTCGACATAGTCTTGGCTGACCTCATTGGGATGTCGCCCATGCAGAGGTTTACCCATCCAGGTTCGCATTTTTTCGTCTTTAGTGAGGTGGTTTATGCGCATTTCTGGTTCCCTCAGTTTGATCGGTGTTGTGTCATCTACTGCGCAAATAGCGCGATGTAGAGTAGATGTCTCAGCTTGCAACTGAAAATAATTTCTTAAATTAGCAATTTGTTTATCTAATTGCTCACCTATATCCATAAGTCCTCTTCCTCCTAGATTCCGTGGTAATGTTGTTCTTTCTACTGCACTTTTAGGATGGTGTTTTTGTGCCTTTGTGAGGTGTGTTCTTACTTTTCGCTGAAGATTCTCTATGTCCGTTTTTGTCCACTTAACAATGCCAAACGAATAGCTAAGCGCGGAACATGCGTAGGTGTTTAGTATTATATTATTATTATTATTATTATTATTATTACATAACAAGTAAGGGCAGAGGAGCAAGCTCCTATTATGCCCAAAAACAAAGAAAAATAACAATGTAAAATAACTACTGACAGTTACATAAAATAAGAGATATTAGTAAAATATCCATAGAAAATTTAACATCGTGCAATTTTTATGTATGAAATATTGTCGTATCCAGTCTGTTTTTAAACGTATTCACTGTAGTTGCTGATATGGTGTCTCGATCTAAATTATTCCAAATATTAAATATCCTGTTAGGCAAGAAGTTTACTCTGGACCGTGCTATTGCCTGCTCCTTCTTTAATTTGTATTGGTGGCCTCTTAATCTATCATCTCGGTTTATGGTAAACATGGTATTTAGGTTTCCAAAGTTGTATTTCAGAATTCGGAAGCACAAAATTAGATCACCTCGAAGACGTCGACGCTCGAAAGTCGTTAGATGAGCCATGGTGAGTCTATCTTCATAACAAGGTCTTACGCGGCCGAATGCGAGTCTTGTAGCTTTACGCTGCACATTTTCGATTAATACCTTGTCACGAGCGAGATCTGGATTCCAAACCGGTCCTGGATAGATACCGTATGTTTTTGGGCCAAACAAGAACTAGCGTTTCGTGGTCATTTTGAGTGCGACGACTCTGACAATCGAGGCAATTACAGGGAATTGTTAACATTAATTGCCAAAAAAGATCAAAAATTTTATCAACATCTAGAAACATCTGTTTTTTCGAGAGTTTCAAGTGATATACAAAATGATATTATTGAAGCTACACTCACCGGACAAAATTCCGCCACCCAAAATTGTTGATTAAGTTTGACAATTTATAACTTTATTATTTGTGCTCCGATTTTCAAGATTTTTACACCAGTTTGTAGGTACATGTATTCATATTGTTTTGTATTATTCCGGTAACAAAAAATTTTGCTTGCATGTCATTGTACAGGGGTGAAAGAAGCTTTGTATTTTATCCTAATTTTAAAAAATTCTGTGGAAAAAGTGGAATAGCTTATTTTATTTTATAGTCCTGTCATATTTTCCCGGAGGCATCACCAACATTTTGTTTTTTGAATTATCCGAATATCTTTTTTCTTGTAAGAGCTGTACCATTTTTTGTAAATAAAAACACTGATTGACTCATACAATTGAGGTTGGATTGATAAGATTAGAATGGCCCGCATGCAGCCCAGATCTCAATCATATTGAGCATTTATGGGTTGAATAAAAAAGCTATTTGCCGTTATCTTAGGCCTCCAGAAAATTTGGTACAGTCATGGCCCTGGTAGAGGAATATCGGGCTATTCCCCAGGCAAGGAAAACACATATTTATTAGATGCTAAACAGATTGCGAGCAGTCGTTGCTGCAAGAGGTGGACATAACCGCTATTGAATTGTTTTGTTTTGTTGTTAAATTTATTTTGTTTTGTTAATTTTAGTGCGTTTGATATTTTTAATTAAATAAACCTTCAAAAGCAGTGTTTTTAATTACAGCTCTTACAAGAAAAGAGATAATTCAAAAACAAGACCTTAGTGATATGTACCTCCAGGATAATACAAAAGGAGTATGGAACAAAATCAGCCCTCCAATTTTTCCACAGAATTTTTTAAAGTTAGGAAAAAAAACAACGCTTACATTCACCCCCGTATAATGCCATCTAAGCAAAAACTTTTGTTACCGGAATAATAGCAATTGACATCAATACATGTACCTACAAACTCGGCAAGAATCTTGGAAATCGAAGTACAAATAATAAAGTTATAGATTGTCAAACTTAATCAAAAATTTTGGGTGGCGGAATTTTGTGCCGGTGAGTGTATATATACATTTAGCCATATCTTTATTTTTTTAAATAAGATTTTTTGCATCTGGTTTTGGTAACACTTCAGAAAAAGTCACGCGTCGTCACTGCTGCGGTGTCAAAATTTAAATTAGGTGTAAAGAAAGGCTTGATTCGGGATTAGAGATTAATGCAAGTTAGGCAAACGAAATTTCAACAACTTACCGATAGAAATAGCATTTCTGCAAATGGAAGTATTCAGGTCACAAAAAAATGCTTATTTTTGTAATACCGGTAAATACAGAGCAAGCATAAACAACAATGATAAGTCGTGGGCAGGCATGCTTTTTCAAGTGACACTGGATACGATTAAATCGGGCGAATCGTTCAGTAACAGCACTTACGTACTTAAAAAGGTGATTGCGTTTATTTTCAAGTTACCCCGCTATTTTCAAGTTCCTGTTCAAAGCCCCGTTTTACTTTTATAAAATGTAGTAAATATTGTAACGGCGCTAACAAATTGGTGGATGCGTTTCTTCTCAAAAACAAATTAGAAATTCATTAAATAAACATTCGTGTATTGTATAGTATAGTGTGTGTATAGTAAATTTTAAACAAATGTTCCATCTAATTATAAACGTCTAACTTTAACAGTTTAGGATATACAACTATTTGGCATACGTTCATAAATAAAAGCAAGCCAATAAAACCATTAATTTGATCCCGTACCATAAAATCAGTAGTAGAGAAAATATTTTGCCTCAGATTAGTATCATTATATAGTTAAGGCGATAACATCCGATCGATTCAATATATATACATATCTTATCACCTAATACATTATTACTTATCTCTCCCCCAATGTGTTAACTCAGTGTGTGTTTATTCAGATACGTGCAATCGTCAATATTGAAAATACAGTAGGCAGTTACTTGTGTCAAACACAATTATTTTTATTTCCATCTTACCAATAGTATGTAGTTGTGTCTCATGTTTTGTTTACGCACTTCACGGAGATTAGGCTGCATTGAGATTGTGGAATTCATTCAAATTTGTAAACGTGTTTGAGAGCGATCTAATCAATCAAGTGTTGGAAGATTATAAATAGCGTATCATGGTAGTGATCAAAATCGTCAACAAGTTTAAAAAGTAAGTAGATATTTCTGCCATAATAACGATTTTATTAATATTAACTAAGTGTTCCACTAGTGTATTGAGCCATAGAAAAATCCTAAATTGGGTAAGACCTCCTGACAAAAATTACTTTTCATTTATATGAACATTTCTTGATCATTATTCTCTTGCCTTTATCCCCATGCAGGGTCGGCTTCCCTAATTACATTCCTCCATAAGTTCGTATCTTCGGTCATACCAATATCAATCCCCTTTACCGACATGTCTTGCCTAAGCGTGTCTTCCCAGGTATTCTTTGATCTTCCTCCCCTACTTCTTCCACTAAGGAAACCATCGTAACTTATACTCTCTCATTTTGGCATCAATTGGTGCCGCCCCTACAGACTTTCACAAATATACCCATTCTCAATTTTTATTTTTTTTGTCACTCCACTCATCCATCTAAGCATTCTCATTTCCACCACAGGCATTCGTTGTTCCTCTTTCTTATCAGCTGTCCAACATTCCGTTCTGTACATGGTTGGTCTTACGACTCGTTTATAGAAGAGTCCCTTCAGCTTCAATATAATTTTTCTGTCACACCACATACCACTCGTTTCCTTCCATTTCATCCATCTAACCCTACTTCTACTGGATGCATCTCCATCTATTTCCCCTTTACTCTGTAATACTGTTCCTAGCTACGTACTACTTTTCACAATCATTTTACCATCCAAAGATATCATTTTATTTACAGTAACTCCATCAAATGAATATCCCAAATACTTCCAAAATACTTTTGTCCTACCAAGTTTTAAACCTGTTTCCCCAGCTTTGGGGAAAAAGCTTGTCTTTGTCTTGTCTGCACTGTTCCAGTTTTTGTGGTAAGTCGCTTTTACTATTTCCTACCAACATTACATCATCAGCATACATTCAACACCAGGGAATGTTTCGCTGTCATCTCTGTCGTCACTGTCATCTTTCGCTAATCCAAATTAGTAAGAATAAAAAATAAGGACTGCACTGATTCTTGGTGCAATACTACTTTCACATTAAATTTGTTAGTCTCTCGCACACCTATCCTAACACTAGTTGTTATTCTGTCATACATGTCTCTCACAATCTTCACATATTCACTCAGGACTCCTTTCTTATGGGGTTCCCACCACATAATCTCTCGAGGAACTCATCATATGCTTTGTTAAGATCAATGAATGCCATATGAACGTTTGTTTATATATGCTTGAGGGTTTGATGGGTAGTTTTTAGGTAGGTACGATTATCTCCAATTTGGATAGAGGCTACGTGACTGTAGTATATAGGCCAGGAACCGAAGCTTTTCACCTCGCAATTTTTACAGAATGGATCGATTTGCTTGAAGTTTTAAGAATAAGTAGAGGATAGTCCAAGGATCAAAATCTATATGATTCCGAAAGGCGCTTTTACCATGGGGGTGGTTGCCACCCCATCTCGGGGGTGAATTTTTTTTATATTTTGACCGCAAAAGTTGATAAAAACATTCATTCTAAGCAAAAAATGTTCTATACATTTTTTTGATAAAATTAATAGTTTTAGATTTATTCGTTATCGAAAGTGTTAGTTTTGTATAGAAAAATCAATGTTTTTCGATATTACAATTCACTCAATTTTTGCCGTAGAAAAATTGCTTTCAATCCAAGTTATTGGGAAACTACAAAAATTCGTTATTTGCTTTTAACTCCAATTTTTTAAAAACTAATCATTCTAAGCCAGTGAAACTTCTAGAATCTATTAATAATACCTAATTGAATAAGAATTAATAAGACCAATGACCAAAAACACCGTCAACTTACTTTATTATGCTTCCAACTGGATTTCTCCTTTTTTTTTCAAAAAAAAATATATATATTTTTTAACCGTAATTTTTTATTTTTTATCTTAGAAAGTTTGTTAAAAATGAATTTTTTAAGTTTTTACAAGATCTATAAGCCTATTAATATTAAATCTTTTTAAAATCCTCAGTCGCAAAAAGAGGTGACTTTGAAAGGGTTTGTAAAGGTGGTTTTTGCATGTTATTACAAGTTTTAATTGTCAATAGCTCACTCAATTTTTGCCTTAGAAAAATTTTCTGCAAACCAGGTTTTTGGGAATTAAATAAGCTACAATTTCATATTTAAACATTTTTTCGGTGCAAAACTATCTTTGCTATTTTGAGGAAGAGGCCATTTTTTCTAAACTACAAAAAATCGTTATTCGCTTTTAACTCCATTTTTTTCTAAACTAATCATTCTGAGCCGGTCAAACTTCTAGAATCTATTAATAATACATAAGTAAAAAAGACAAAATAAGGGTTCTTACTAATTTTAATTGGAGTGGTGATTAGGGAGTTGCTTGCGATCACTTTTTCGCTGAAAAAAAAAATGGGGACTGACATTCTTTTCATTATAAGTTACTTAATTTTTGAGATAGAGACTTTTTTATTTCTGGTGATAGACATTTTTAAATATTTTAAATTAGTTTGAACAAGTTATCATCGAAAAATGCATAGTTTTCCTGTCTTTTGACTTTGAAACTACAATATTTAGCATTTGACGAAGAAGTGCCAACATAAATAAAGTATAGCTCGATTACTATTGATCCAAAAGGAAATTAAAAAAAACGGTTTTGTTTATTTTTTCAAAAGGTACATTTTTGTTAAGAAAAGTTGTTTTGATAAGACGAAAATTTTTGGAGTTATTAGCAGACAACTTATTAAAAACATTGATTTTTTCGATATAAAACTAACACTTTCGATAGCGAATAAATCGAAAACTATCAATTTTATCAAAAAAATATATAGAACGTTTTTTGCTTAGAATGAACGTTTTTACCAACTTTTGCGATTAAAGTATAATAAAAAATTTTCACCCCCGAGATGGGGTGGAAACCACCCCATGGTAAAAGCGCCTTTCGGCATGATATAGATTTTGATCCTTGGAGTATCCACTACTTATTCTCAAATTTTTAAGAAAATCGATCCATTCTGTAACAATTGCGAGGTTTTGTCCTATTTTAAGCTTCATTACTTGGACTATAAGTATTTTATCAGTTTTATATCGTAGTGGTCAAGTAGCCCTAAGGTAATCGAAAACTGTATCGTGGACTACTCAGTCAAATGCCTTCTCGGAGTCGATGAAATAAACATAAACATTCATTCGGAACTCACAACTTTTTTGGTAGAGAACGCGCATACAAAATAGTGCCTCTCTATTTATATAGTTCCTAGACCATAATTTTAAATCCAAATTGCTCATTACCTATTCTATTTTCGCACAGAAGGAATACTCGGTTTTGAAGAATTCGTAAAAGTATCTTAAGTATGTGGCCAATCAAACTGATTAGTCTAAAATCGCTACATTTTTGTGGCTGCTTTTCTTTGCTAATGTTATAAATCAGTGACTCAAACCAAGCATAATATTATTTTCCTTCGTTGTAAATTTTGTTAAAGAAAGTGGCTAAGTAGAAAGTAGGTAATGTTTTCTTCGTCCATAAGTTATAAGCTCAGCAGAGATTTGATCTGGGATCTGGCCCTGGTGATTTATTATTTTTGGCTTGCTGCATTACTTTTCTGACTTCTGATTTTCCTATACTGGGACCTCTGTCCAACTCGTTGTCATAAGTGATTTATCTCTTCCACTCTTTGCACTGTTCCGGAGGTATACTATTTAAGTTTTTTTGAGTAGGTTGAAACTCATGTTTCTTTGGAGGTTTTCTATTTTTTTATAGGCGAGGAAATGCAGCACTAAAAAAAAGCATCAATCCTACCAATTTTCCGCAGTAAGATGAATCGCTATTAAACTTTTTCGATGGGGGAAAGGGAAAATGTCAGGAAATTTTGTGAATAAAATTCATGGTGGTAAAATGAAAATTGCATTTTGTGCAGAAGGAATAAGCATCTCCAAAGTAAACTCCATATAGAAAATGAAAAATTTGAAATTCGGAAAATATCGACAGAAATGAATTTACTTGTGTTACTTGAGAGTTTTTGAGGTCGTCTTAATTTTGCATTAAATTTTACTTCAGACGGATTACAATGCAAATCTTTTTTATTTTGACTTAATAGACTTAATGATATTTGGTTTACTTTTATAATGCTCTTGCTATTTGAAATGTCAATACACAATGTGTTTTTCCGACAACTTGCTTTACTTACTAATTATTCACCGAATAATTTATTTGTTTGATGATTTTATTAACCGCAGCAAACATTCTAATGTTTATTGTTTGACTTTTTTTTTAATTTGCTTTTAACAATAATTCTATGCAACTATTAATTAGGAAAAAATATGTTGTAAATTTGAATGTTACATATTGAGGCAGGTGGCATAGAAAAATATATAGGTACTATTGTAACATTTTTTAAATTTAAGTGTCACTGGTAATGGCATAGGGGATTTGGTAATATTTTGAATCGAAAAGAGACACTTCTGGTGTGGTGGCCTAAGAGATCAGACCTACCTTTCTCTCGCAAGCTAGTTTGATTTCGATATAATTGTTATAAGCTTATGAGCCCCTTTTCAAACGATTTTTTAAATAACAATTTTGAAAAATGTTGAATTTTTTTAATATACTTTAAAATTGAAGCCTCTGCGATCTGACAAATACCTCCCTAGACACTGTTTGAGCAAGTACAGTTAAATAATCGCTCTCAGGAATAAACAAATTGTATAACTTACGCTTCATCGTTACGCCTCGACCATCCACCTAGATGTTCCTGACGAGCGGTTGATATTACTGCGAAACACGTCGTGTAGGACATCGGTGGTGGTCGGAGTGTAATGAAATGCAATCGTCGTCTCTTTCATATCACGGTTTCTCCGTTATTGACGAATGTGTAGCGAATAACGTGGCTTTGTAGGCAGTGGCGAAGCGTCCATGTAACCACTGTTACCAATGGTAACAGTTACAAATCTTGCAAATAAATATTTTATGACTACTAGGAAATAATTCCATTTATATTTTTTATCAACAGAAATACTTGTTAATAGTACCTAATTCAGTAAATAGCCAACTAGACGCACGAAAATATTGGCGAGATATGTGAATACATGGCACGTTATCATATGCTGTTACCAATACTGGCACTGGTAACGGTACGCAGGAGAAACCTCGCTATCGCTCGGGACTAGCTCTGAAAATTTTGAAGGAGCGACGCATCTAGAGACGGCGCGCGGGCACGCTGTGCATATCAGTACTGTAACCATTTTGAAGATTGGTAACGTTGGTTTAGTACCTATTACAGAGATTACAGTGTGCGTGCATTTAAACATGGAAGAGTGTTGCTACGTATTGCGTAATTGATCAACTACTTGAAAAGTCATTCTACTTGTATATTTTTTTATATATTATTTTAAAGAAAAAAATGATATGAAAAATGGAAGAATTAAAATATAAACAATAGTTTTCAAAATCTGTTCTTTTTCCTACTTGTTCATTTTTTTATGTTAATTTTATGGTAGAATAATATGTTTAGTTTGTTTATTATTTATTGTTATACCTGTTACATATACATAATTACTTACATAATATATAATTTGGGAATAGTGATTTGTTTAATTTGATCCCACAGGATTGAAAACAAAAACTTATATTTGGGAGGTTCAAAATATTTTTTTAAATAAGATTTTTTAACATCTGGTTTTGGTAACACTTTAGAAAAAGTCACGCGTCGCCACTGTTTGTAGGCAAATCTGTGATACAAAGAGGTATCTTTTGCCGTTTCATCGTCTTTTATCAAGACTTTGAATTTACATTTTCACGTCCGCTGCGGAAAAGATTTCTTTTGTATACCAGAGAAATCTTTTCGTTTATTTCATATATATATATATATATATATATATATATATATATATATATATATATATATATATATATATATATATATATATATATTGATGCACGTTAAGTTGTGACTTCCGGTATACAGAAGAGGCTGTCCGACTTCCACCTTTTCTACTAGGAATTATTTTTTAAAAATTGTGTATTTGGTAAAAGGGGGGCTTATAAAATGGGTCTACCTATTGAGGGGAAAGGATTTACCAAAATAAATTTTGTATATATATACGTATATACCGAAGCGTACAGCATACGTTATGGCTTCCATATATAGGGTAGTTCAAGGTGCGTTGTCACTTCCAGCGGTGTTGTCATATTTTGGAAGTCACAACGACTCGTCTGCTGATTTACCTCTTACTTTAAGCGTAATGTGTGATCTTTTGAAACTTTTACTGTGAATACAGTTGTGAATGCAGTTCTATGTTTTAAAGTTGTCTATTTAAATTAAAAGATTGATATTCTTTTGATTAAACAGGTTTAAAAAAAAATACATTTCGGAATATTTGACGAAACCATATGACTAGGGGGTTTTTGGGGTCGCTGGTCACGAATCCGGGGTCCGCTGACCTCTATCACGTCAGGTAATGGTAATCTCAAGGTCAAATCAAGATAAACCGACAGTCGCTCTGAAAAAGTATATTAGGGGGTTTTTGTGGTCGCTGATGACGAATTTGTGTCCGCTGACCTCTATCACGTCTAGTTCAAGGTCATTTCGAGGTCAAATCAAGATAAATGGACACGATCGCTCTGAAAAAGTATATTAGGGGGTTTTTGGGGTCGCTGATCACAAAACTGGGGTCCGTTGAGCTCAACCGCGACAGGTAAAGGTCATTTCAAGGTCAAATCAGTTTTGTGGACTTGTCCTGATTTGGCCTTGAAATGACCATTACCTTACGTGGTAGAGCTCAACGGACCGCAGTTTTCATGATCAGTGACTCCAAAACACCTATATTTTCAGAGCGATTGTGTCGATTTATGTTGATTTGACCTTGAACTAGACGTGATAGAGGTCAGCGGACTAATGATTCGTCATCAGCGACACCAAAAACGCCCTAATATACTTTCTCAGAGCGACTGTCGATTTATCTTGATTTGACCTTGAAATGACCTTTACCTGGCGTGAAAGAGGTGAGCGGACCCCGGATTCGTGATCAGCCACCCCAAAAACCTCCTGTAACATGGTTTCGTCAAATAGTCCGAAATTTAGTTTTTTTTTGTAAACCTGTATTATTTATGATATGCTTGATATTTATTTTACAAATACTAATATTTTATTATTGCTGCAAAATGGATTTTTTGGAATTAATTAAAAAAGTGTTATTAGTAAGTAATTTATTTATGAAAATTATATCAAAAATTTTAATAAATAAATTTGAACTTATAGGAAATTTTAATATTTATTATTTTTCTTGATTAAATTTTGAATTTTAGATTTTATTACAGGCACCGTCCTTTTAATTTTTGATGTACCAATAATAATGTGTAATAAGAAAATTAAATGGCTAAATACACCAGGTGGGGTTGAGCTGCTAAAAAGCTATCTAGGTCCATCTTTTTAGAGCAGATTAGTCCCAGTCTGCTACTCGATACTATTGACTGTGCTTCTCCAGTTCTTTCTATCCTCTGTCTTTTTCTGCTAGTCTCTAATTCCTGCCCTATATAAATTTTCCTTTACTTCCTGTAACCATTTATTCTAGTTCCTCCGCGTCTCCTTCTAACTCCGGGTTTCCATTGTAAAATTGAGTTTATAGTTGTTACGCTACCTGCTCTCCATATATGCCCCAACCATCTAACACTGTGCTGAAATCTGAAAATCTGGAATAATATCTACCCGGGTCGAAACATTTTTTTTAATATATGAAAATAGTTATTTATGAAACAGTTCGTGAAGTATGCTTTTTACGAATGCACGTGATGTTTAGAGCACAAGCGACAACGGAGCGAGTGCTATACATCGCTTAAGTTCGCAAAAAGTACTTCACGCACAGTTTCATACAATATTTTATCTACGATAAACAAATAAAAAAACTGTAACTCTTCATCACTGGAATTCATCCCTATTCTACAATTTTTAGAACTTATTTAAACATTCTAATTTCTTTCAAACCACAAAACTGTCAAATTTTTTTTTGTAATTTATTGCTCATTATGTCATCACCATGACAACGCGAAAGTTAAGGATATTTGATTATATGAAAGTGTGTCAAAAACAGTGCGAAAAAGTAAATCCCGTTTAAAATACATTGTTACTTCACGCACACGTTATCCATTAAATAGATCGATGCAGATCGGCCTTATATCGGATCCTCTACTATTAGTCCGTTCGCTGACGGTAAAATATTGCAAAACCCATAAATTTTAAAAAACCGCTTAGATCAGGGGTGGGCAATTACTTTTAAGCGCGGGCCAAAATGAATGTTTCAAAATGTCTCTCGGGCCGGAGGACTATACCGGATATGTACGCTGTGCCCACGCGAATTTTTTTGGTGTAGTTTATTCCCTGCCCAAGAAATAAATACTATAAATATTATTTTAAAGCATTTGGACAAAGAAATTTGACTGTTAATAATTAGAAAATGGTAATAATAAATTGTCCTACTTGGGAATACATGCGAAAAACTTGTGCCCAGTAAAATATGTCACGTAATTGAAAAAAAAAAATGGTCATTATATTAAATCATAAGAAGATCCAGAAAAAGAACCAGATAAAAAATGAAGATATTGAGCAAGTGGACAAAATGAAATACTTAGGAGTCTGGATTACGGAAGATTTAAATTCGAAATCATAAATTCGATCAAGAATAGAGCAATTGAGGGTAGACTTTTTGAAGATGAGGACATTTCTGAGTCACCAAAGACTCAATCTGCAAATCTGATATTAGTTGATAAAATGTTGTATATCCACTCTATTCTTTTTTATGGTGCCGAAGCTTGGATTGTTAATGCTGACTTAATGAGAAAGCCGGAAGCTTTTGAGATGTGGCTTTTTGGGAGAATTTAGAAAATACCGTGGACCGATCATATACGAACAAAATGATGTTGCACGAAATGGAAAGAGACAGAGAACTTTTGACCTCCATTAAAAGGAGACAGACAGCATATTTACGGCACATGCTCAGAAATGATATGTACGAGTTGTTCGAAGGAAAAAGGGGTCCTGGTAGACGACAAATATTCTGACTGAAAACATTTGAGACTGGACCGGGTTAAACACGCTTTTAAGAAAAGCAGAAAATAGAGACGAATTTGCAATGGTGTTTTAGCCAACCATCATTAGTGGAGTCGGCGTTAGAAGAATAATAATAAATTAATGGTAATTAAATAAATCAGTTATTGAAAGATTTTATTTTCTTATTTATTTATATTTTAGCGATACAAATTAATTTATATTGATACATATTTTGTAAATATACCTAATATTAAATAAAATTATAAAAAAAAGACAAACATTAAACGTTAAAATTAATAGAATACTCATTATAAGTATAACTTCTATAATAATTAATGCGAAACGTGAAATCGCGAATGTTCATGTGATATTATTTCTTCAAAATTGGGATCCAAATCACCTGTAGCAATCCTTAATACCGAGTGTAGATTTTCGTCAGTAATTTGTGATCGATATTTATTTTTCGTGGAAACCATCAACGAAAAAGTTCTTTCACAAATATATGTCGAACCAAATAAAACTAGGTATTTTTGAACATAGTTTAAAAAATGTTTAAAATGTTCTGTATTCAAAGCACCGTAGAAAGCACTCAATTCGTTTGATTGAACATTTTCTTTTAATAAATTATTTGCCTGTAAGTCAATTAATTCTAGCTGAATTTCAACAGGAGCTTCTTGCACATCGAAATTGAAAGGTTGACTAATTAATGACAAAGGTTTTTCAATAGCTTTGAAATCTTGAAATCTTCTTTGGAATTCAGTATGCAGGTCTTGTGTTACTGAACTATATTTAAGAAATTCAGAATTTTTCAATAATTCTCGTCGTGTTTGTAATGATGGGAAGTGGTTTAATATTTTTTTATTAAAGTTCTCAGCAAATAAGTTTAGTTTTATCATAAATGCTTTGACATTTGAGTGCATATTGAAAGCGAACTGGTTTTTCCCTTGTAAATTTACATTAAGTTCATTTAAATATTTTACAATATCTACAGAAAACGACAAATCGTTTAGCCATGCCTCATTTTGCAATTCAGGAAAATCATGTAGTTTTTCTTTTATCGACAAGAAGGATACTATTTCATCAAGCAAATATTGAAATCTGTCCAAAACTTTACCGATGCTAAGCCATCTCACCTCAGTGTAGTAAGGAATTTCGTAAAAGTCACTTTCAATTTCTTTCAAAAATTCAACAAACTGTCGATGATTTAAGGCACGTTCCCGGATAAAATTTACAACTTTTGTCACAACAGTAACGACGTGATTCAATTTTAAAACTTTTCTACATAACACTTTTTGATGAATAATGCAGTGTAAAAATAATATGTCTTGTTCTGGCTGCAACTGTTTTACTTTGTCGCTGATTCGTTTTAGTAAGCCCACATTTTTCCCTGTTAAACTAGGACAGCCATCCGTAGTGATGCTTACTATTTTGTTCCAAGGTAAATTTACTTTAACTAAACACTCTTCAACAGCGTTAAAGAAGTCTTCACCGGTAGTTGTATCTTTCATTGGATGCACACTAAGAAGTTCCTCGCGAATTTCACATTTTTTGTTAATGCCCCGAATAAATATTAATAATTGACTTGTGTCAGTAATATCGCAGGACTGATCCAACGCCAGAGAACAATATGTAAAATCAGCAATTATTGTTTTTAGCTGGTCGAGTAAATTTCCTGAAATATTTTCGATCCGTCGTACTATTGTTCTCCTTGACAGGCTTAAATTTTCAAAAATATGTTTTTTTTCAGGACAACATATCTCCGACACTTCTACCATGCACTGTTTAACAAATTCTGCTTCAGAAAAAGGTTTACATAACTTAGCAATTTTGTGTGCAATAACATAACTTGCTTGTGTGGTAGATTTCTCGACGGTCCAGGACATTAAGGCGCGGCCACATAGGCGCGGCCGTTTAGGCGCGGCCGTTTAGGCGCAGGGACATTTAGGCGCAGGGACATTTAGGCGCAAGGACATTTAGGCGCAGGGACATTTAGGCGCAGGGACACTTGGGCGCAGATACATTAAGTTAAGAGGGGTATTCAGAAGTGGAACTTGTAGAATGAATATACCTACTTAAAATATAATAATATAAGGTATGCAGGTAAACAAAATTTGTATATAATCCGGCTCTGCCCGAAAAGGTGTAAACTTTTGGGACATTTTATGGCCAGAGGGATTATACAAGTATAATATTTCCCCGAAAAAAAAAACCACTTAGTTTCTTTTGTCCTCTAAAAGAAACAATCCCACAATAAACATTGTATATTTTTTTTTCTTAGAAGGCAATATACAGTTTAAATATTTACAACCCCCATCAGTAGATTACAATGGTACTTACAGGTAATTAGCATCGTGATTGGCCGCCGTAGGATTATTACAGGTATATAAATACTATAATAAATACAGGTAAACATGCTCTCATTTAGTTACTAGTGTGCTAGCTTTCTGACAGTATAGCTGTTTGTGATATTTTTTGTGATTATTGTGGTGTTTTGTGAAAAATGGAAGTAGTTTCGCAGAAAGGAAACAAGAAATTTCATAGCAATGGGTATTGTTATATTTTTGATAGACTTAGTGCATGTGAAACAAAACAATTTTGGCGATGTGAGCAAAAAAACAACGGTTGTAAAAAACGTATTCATACATTGGAAAATGTGATTGTGAAGGAAATTCATCAACATTCACATGATAGTAATGCGGCTAAGGTTGAGGCTGATGTTGTGCGTACAAAAATGAGAATACGTGCTGAAGAAACAATGGAACAAACATCTCAAATTATTAATACTTGTCTAAATGAAGTTAACTTGTCGCAAGCCGCCCAAGCAGCTTTACCTAAAAGTACATCGTTGAAGAAAATGATACGAAGAAAGAGGAATCTAATAAATGCCGCACCTCCAGTTCCTCTACGGATAGAAAACTTGATTATTCCCGAAGAATATAGAACCTATTCAAAAAATGGAGCGGCAGAAAATTTTTTGCTAGCCGATAGCGGTCCAGACGCAGACAGAATTTTAATATTTGGCCGAGCAAAGAATATCGATGAGGTGAGATATTTTGAAAAACTGTTAAGGTTTTGTCTCTTAATGGGACTATCCTTTTGTCTTTTGTCGGGAGGTAAATTAAAAATTAAAAAATTACCTTTATATTTAAAAAAAATGAAAAAATGACAGGAGTAAAGTGTGCTTTGGAATGGTCAAATTTCTACGTTTTTTTGAAATATCTTGGTAATTATTAAATATTTTTAAAAAACTTTAGTATAAAAAATGTAGGTTATAAAGAGAAGTAACTTTTGTTTGTTTAACATTTTTTACGAGATAGGTACACTTTTGTCCTTTTTTTCAATATGCGTGAGCTCATGTGTTGGACCACATCAGATTTTTTCTACTTAAGTTATTTTAAAATATTTAATAATTAAGAGGATATTTCAAAAAAACTTAAAAATTACACGAGTAAGTGCGCTAAAAATGATAAAAGTGGACTTATCTCGTAAACCTCACTATATATACTTCGTATATGCGTGAGCTAATTATATGGCACGAGTTTGTCAAGTACCACACCAATTAGTGTTTATTTTGTTACAGATATTGGTACCATCGCAGCATTGGTTTGTGGATGGCACATTTTCAACGGCACCGCCTTTTTTTCACAAATATATGTAATAATGGCCAAAAGATTTGGTGGAGTTCATCCTGTAGCATATGCATTATTGCCAAACAAACAAGGTATCACTTATAGAAGAATGATAGAGTTGCTCAAAAACATAGGGCCAAATTTAAATCCAAATAAAATTTCTTGCGATTTTGAATTGGCAGCCATAAATGCCTTTCGAGATGCATTTCCAAATGCTCAGATGCTGGGTTGTTTGTTCCACCTTACGAAAAACTTAAGAAAACATTTGGGCGAATGTGGTTTGATGGGTCGTTATAATAATGATGCTGATTTTGCTCTGCACGCGCGTATGATAACGTCGTTAGCGTTTATTCCAGTACATGATTTGGATAACGCCATTGAGGAATTATCCCATTCATTGCCTCCAGAATTAGAACCGTTGCTGCAGTGGTTTGAAGATACCTATGTTGGACGTCCAAATCGCCGCGGGAATGGAAGGCGGCCTGCCATTTTTGGCCCAGAATTATGGTCCGTTCACAATCGTGTTTTGTCTGACACAGACAGAACAAATAATCATGCCGAGGCGGCACATAGGCGACTACAAATAGAATTAAGTATGAATCATCCTAGTATTTGGAAATTGATTGATGGCTTAAAAACAGTACAGCGAGGTAGGGACATGTTTTTTGAGCAACTGGTTGCTGGTAATGAACCTCCAACGAAAAGATCCAAATATACTCTTGCCGACGTAAGAATAAAGAATCTTGTACGAGACTACGAAAATAGAAACATTATTGAATTTCTTAGGGGCATCTCTCATAATTACGAGATGAACGCATAATAGTACTGTTATTATCATTATTTTAAATATTATTATTGCTACAATAGATTGTTATTAATTATTAATTAGGTTTTACTAAGTGCGGATTACTCTTGCTATGTACATACCTATACGAGTAGTTTGTGTTGAATATGATTGTGACCTTTATTGTATAGAATAATAATAAACTTGTGCTTGAAATGAACTAATTCTACTTTATTATTCAATAATTTTCCTAATGTATCTGCGCCTAAATGTCCTTGCGCCTAAATGTCCTTGCGCCTAAATGTCCCTGCGCCTAAATGTCCCTGCGCCTAAATGTCCCTGCGCCTAAACGGCCGCGCCTAAACGGTCGCGCCTATGTGGCCGCGCCCTAATGTCCGGCTCCGATTTCTCGATGTTACTTTGTTTGCTAAAAATATTTTGTTGTTTATTTAAGTTTTTTGCTAAGTTGTCTGCAGCATTTTTAAGTTCTTCTAAAGAAAACGATGCATATTTTGGATGTTTTGATGTAAAATGCCTCTTTAAATTATATTCCTTGAAAACAGCAATGGTTTAATGGCAAACTAAACAAATTGCTTTCTTACCAATGTTCGTAAAAAGGTATTTTTCTGTCCATGCTTCATTAAAATTTCTGCATTCCAAATCAACTTTTCTTTTTTTAGATTGTATCATTTTGCAAATGCTTACAAATAAATATTTTAATACAATAAAATAAAAAAAATGTTTTCAAGTTTTACTTACAAAATGTCCTCCACTTTTTCAATTTATTATATATTTGCAAAATAACACACACTGTATCAAAAGAAATATGAGGAGTAATAGGAAATACGACCAGTGCTAAATCAAAATAAACTTATACGCGTCTTTCGAAGTAGTTGTAAAACTTCGGCAAAAATCGGTAACAATGAATTTTATACTGAAGTAGGTATTCCAAACAACCATACTTAATTCAGATTTAATAAATAAAGAATCATATTATTGGGACCAAAGTGCTGAGGTATTTAGATCATAAACTGTCAGTGATATGGTTGAAATAGATACCCAAACACCGAGTGCTTGTCTTGAGACCTTGAGAGTTAAATACGATTATTAATACCGAATAAACAATTATGAATCTCCGGGGATTTCCCTATATTTTAAAAGAAATTTAAAGTAAATAGTAATTAAACAGTTTTTAAAAATATAGTTAGCTAAGGCTGTTCGTAATTATAATACTCTCTATTATTTATATATTTAATAATTTATGTGAACACTATGCAAACTATTACTGTTGATTTCAACAAAATCACATAAAAGGGATTAAAAAGATTAGGTACTTGCGGGGTTTTTCAACGGGCCGGACAAAGTAAGCGAAAGGGCCGGACCCGGCCCGCGGGCCGGCTTTTGCCCACCCCTGTGCTATAGCCTTATTCTTTAACTATATCGCTGTAATAACATTGTTTCTAGACAGGTAAATTATCATTGTATACTGGGCGTACCAATCAAACTCGTTTTTTTTTCAATTTTCACAACACCCTGTGGAATATTCTAGCCTTTATACAATATTGAAATTAAAACCCAACTATAGCCCCAGGTTTTCTTAACGTTCTGTTTGTTATTCATTCGCTTATGTTGGATAATAAAAAAGTTAGGGACTTTAACAACTAAACATGTTCTTTATCAATACATGGTGTTTCTAAATAAGTGCGACAAACTTTAAGGGGTAATTCTGCATGAAAAAATAATGATCGTTTACTTGATAAAGCTATGTCCGCAAATGCTTGCAAATATAAAATTCTTTTGCCAAACGATCATTATTTTTTCATGCAGAAATTACCCCTTAAAGTTTGTCGCACTTATATTTAGAAACACCTGTATCGATAAAGAACATGGCTAGTTGTTAAAGTCCTTAACTTTTTATTATCCAACGTAAGCGAATGAATAAAAAAACAGAATGTTAATAAAACCTGGAGCTATAGTTAGGCTTTGATTTAAATATTTTATAAAGGCTAGAATATTCCACAGGGTGTTGTGAAAATTGAGAAAAAAAACCCAGTTTGATTGGTACACCCGGTATACAATGAAAATTTACCTGTCTATCAACAATATTATCATAGCTATTTTGTTAAAGAATAAGGCTATAACATATTAAAAAAAATTACTTAAATCGGACAACAGGTTTGGGAGATACGAGACATCAAAAATTACCCATTTTTTGGGGTGCCCGTTTTTCGTGCCGGTGAGTGTAGATTAAATTAGAAGTTCATTGTAAAAAAGGAAGTAAACAAAAACACGAGAAAAATGAATTTATATAAGTAAATAGGTAAGTAAATATTATAGATTAAAATAAGTACAGAAAATATATAATTATAGAGATATATAATCACTTATTGTACCTTCATTTAAGGCTAACTTTAAAAGTAAAGCAGATCTGCTATTATTCATGTTTAAAAACAAAAGGCACACAAAACACTAAGTACGAGTAGGACCGTGAATCTACAACAGATAAATGTGTGGAAACCGTTACACAGGGTTGCCAAAAAACGGAAGTCACACCGAGCGGTGTGGTATACGGAAGACGCTACGCGTTGTGTACATAGCCTGTATAGTAGCACGGGAGCGACACTAGCGCTGGTGATATACCGTCGAACTAAAATCTGATCTTATGAGTATGTTAGATACGATATGACTTCCAGCGAAATTTTTAATATAAGCCTTCTGATACCATCTAGTAGCCAAATTCGTAAAAATATAGGCAAAACGTTGTGACTTCCGAAATCGGAAGTCATAACGGTATATATGAAGTAAGAACGTATTACGAGAATCTACTTTGGAAGTCACATGGATACATGTATCAATATATATATATATATATATATATATATATATATATATATATATATATATATATATATATATATATATATATATATATATTGATACATGTATCCATATGACTTCCAAAGTAGATTCTCGTAATACGTTGTTACTTCATATATACCGTTATGACTTCCGATTTCGGAAGTCACAACGTTTTGCCTATATTTTTACGAATTTGGCTACTAGATGGTATCAGAAGGCTTATATTAAAAATTTCGCTGGAAGTCATATCGTATCTAACATACTCATAAGATCAGATTTTAGTTCGACGGTATATCACCAGCGCTAGTGTCGCTTCCGTGCTACTATACAGGTTATGTACACAACGCGTAGCGTCTTCCGTATACCACACCGCTCGGTGTGACTTCCGTTTTTTGGCAACCCTGTGTAACGGTTTCCAGACATTTATCTGTTGTAGATTCGCGGTCCTAATCGTACTTAGTGTTTTGTGTGCCTTTTATTTTTAAACATGAATAATAGCAGATCTGCTTTACTTTTAAAGTTAGCCTTAAATGAAGGTACAATAAGTGATTATATATCTCTATAATTATATATTTTCTGTACTTATTTTCATCTATAATATTTACTTACCTATTTACTTATATAAATTCATTTTTCTCGTGTTTTTGTTTACTTCCTTTTTTACAATGAACTTCTAATTTAATCTACACTCACCGGCACGAAAAACGGGCACCCCAAAAAAATGGGTAATTTTTGATGTCTCGTATCTCCCAAACCTTTGGTCCGATTTAAGTAATTTTTTTTAATATGTTATAGCCTTATTATTTAACAATATAACTATGATAACATTGTTGATAGACAGGTAAATTTTCATTGTATACCGGGTGTACCAATCAAACTGGGTTTTTTTTCTCAATTTTCACAACACCCTGTGGAATATTCTAGCCTTTATAAAATATTTAAATTAAAGCCTAACTATAGCTCCAGGTTTTGTTAACATTCTGTTTTTTTATTCATTCGCTTACGTTGGATAATAAAAAAGTTAAGGACTTTAACAACTAGCCATGTTCTTTATCGATACAGGTGTTTCTAAATATAAGTGCGACAAACTTTAAGGGGTAATTTCTGCATGAAAAAATAATGACCGTTTGGCAAAATAATTTTATATTTGCAAGCATTTGCAGACGATTTATCAAGTAAACGATCATTATTTTTTCATGCAGAATTACCCCTTAAAGTTTGTCGCACTTATTTAGAAACACCATGTATTGATAAAGAACATGTTTAGTTGTTAAAGTCCCTAACTTTTTTATTATCCAACATAAGCGAATGAATAACAAACAGAACATTAAGAAAACCTGGGGCTATAGTTGGGTTTTAATTTCAAGATTGTATAAAGACTAGAATATTCCACAGAGTGTTGTGAAAATTGAAAAAAAACCAGTTTGATTGGTACGCCCAGTATACAATGATAATTTACCTGTCTAGAAACAATACTATTACAGCGATATAGTTAAAGAATAAGGCTATAACATATTAAAGAAATACTTAAATCGGAGAATAGGTTTAGGAGATACGAGCCATCAAAAATGACCCATTTTTTGGGGTGCCCGTTTTTCGTGCCGGTGAATGTATCTATTAAATAATCTAAATTATTTTTAAAAATTTTATTAAAAGCTTAAATACAAGAAATGTAGGTAAATGTTCTCATTTAACGAAATTTCCGAAAATTGTGTATTTTTTGACCCAAGTAGGCTGAAAAATCGATTTTATAGTTATTGTTATTTCGAAAGTAATGAAACGTGTAAAAATTACAAAAAAATTGAATGTACAATTACAATTGAATGGAATTAAATACACGATAAAATGAATCAAGAGCGATAAAAAGTTTAAAGTAATAAATTCTAGTAATAATATAAAATACAGTAAACTCTCTCTTAAGGGGGTAGGCGCAAAATATCTGTCCAATGATATTTAAATACATTTATTTTTTTCGAATCCTGAGAAAACTAATAAATATTTTTTAAAACATACACCCAGAATGAAAGATAACATTATTACGGGGGACCGAAAGTCCCTTAGAATAAAAAAAAGTTTCTTTTGAATGAAATATTCGAAATTAAAAATCACACTAACTTTTCTCTTGTTTTTTCATCCCATTATCTTTATTAAAATAAACATATATTAGGTATATAAGTTATTAAAATAAACATTATATAAGTTTTCAGGGACTTTCTGCCCTCGGTAATAATGTAAGCTTCCATTCTGCGTTTAAATTTTTCAAAAATACTTATTAGTTTTCTCAGAATTCGAAAAAAATTAATGCATTTAATTAGCATTGCACTAAGATTTTGCGCCTATCCCCAACGAGCACCTCCTCTATACGGACGGTATTTAAAACAAAATTCATTTGCCGATATGTTGAGCCTGTACTCTTTCGGACAATCCCTTAAAATGATGTGTACCTAAATGAAAAAAAAAATACATAGGTATTTTTTCCAAATATTTTAGAATACAAAACTAAAATATTTATATTTTATTATTTCAAATTAACACAGAGATGACAACGAGTGATATTTGACAACTCTTTACCTTATCAGCAGTAGGTAATAAAAATCTGGTTCTCTTAGTGTGGGATCCGTCATTAAAATATTTTGTGTGTCGGTCATTAAAAGAAATGTGACACCATAACGCGTTGCTCTAATAATACTTTAACATTGATATTATGTTGTGACTAAAAATGTTAACGGAATGTCTGCTTGATTGAACATATCCAATAAAAATTGTATTTTCGTTTAAAAATGTTTGGGATTGAAGGGAGACTTTGACTCTATGATAAAACAATAATTATACAAACAAAACAGTCAAAACAAACATAATTATCAAGATTTTTGCTGTAAACTCGTGGAGAAATACATTAAATTAATAGAGATCGGGAAATATGCACTTAAAAAACCTTAAATTATGCAAAAAACAGTTGAATTGAAATATGCACCAAAATATTATGCTTTTATGCATTTATAAAAAACGCAATAATTATTATTGGTGTATTGAAAGTAGGTATTCCAGGTTGTATCTTAGTCGATAGGAAAAATATTCTGATTCGTTTTTTACGATCTTACGGAGATAGTATAGTTCATTAACGGTTTTTGCTCCAAATTTTAAAGAACGGATTGACGTGAAATTTAGCTTACACATAGGACCTATGTAAAAGAAAAAAAGTGAAAAGAAAACTTTGCCCTGGGGGTTGAGTTTCTCCTCTAATCGGAGGTGAGAAATATACGTTCAAAATAAGTTCGGAAATGGATAAACACACTCAGTGCCGGCGCTAGGGTATAAGGTGCCCGCCTGCAAAACTAGCAAAGGCGCCCCCCCCACATACACACAGATACTCGTACAACCCCAGCCTCGGGGACGTTATGTGGGTTCTAATGGAACAGTGAGACCCACATGTACGAAAATCAAACCGGTCACACTGCGTAACCTAGAGTTGTAACCTATCTGACCCCCAAGCTATACCACTATCCCCCTTCGCAGTATATAACGAATGAGGAGACTTTGTACTAATCGTTACGTTGGATGCCCTCGCATTCCCTTGCTAGGATGCCCTTGTTTACCTCGGTTTACTTTATATGGTTAAACCACCTGATTTTAGGGGTAGCTAGAAGAGCTTTTATCTCTATTAATGCTTGATTTTGGATTATGTCCTAAAAATGTGTGTTCCGGGCACCGACTAAGTCGGTGTCCCGCTATCCGCAAATGTCCCCGGTAAATAAAGTTCCGTACAGATTTATTGAACCCATCATCTGACAAAACAACTTCACTTTAACTCTTTTAAGAAATTAGCTAAAAGAACTGAGATTGTCTTTTGTCATTTCTTCTTTTTCGGCTTTTCTGCTAATTTTTTTTTGAATGCATTTTTATTTACCTACGTAAAAATAATAACTTTAAAACCTCAAGATTATGCTTCTGTAGTAATGTGAAAGTATATTTTAATAATAGTACTGAGTATTTAACAAATATAATTTTATATTAATTGAATACAACACTGGATTCTTTAACTGCAGATGAAGAGTATACAACTGACAAACTATTCTGTATTATAATCACATGAAACAATACTAAAATGTTTATTTTAAATACAAAACATTATGTTTTTATGGAATTAATCCTTAGCTCGATACTTAAATTAAGAGGTAAAATACATAATACTTAAATTAGACAAGCCGCAAGAAAGCAGTATCACAATCTTGTTTATTTTACTAGAAATGATTCACTTCCTCTCATAACTGCTGACTAAACTACAACTTGCAAGAAATTTGGAGAAAATAAACAAAGCATTCCCATTAAGAGCAAGGTTGTTTGGTTGAGATATAATATCTTTGACCAATAAATTATATTACTACACGGAAAGAATTCTTTGCCGCATTGCATATTTTTGTATATTTTACATGTTGTGTGATAATCAAAATTAACAAACACAGATTAGGGTATTATGACGAATTTAAACCACATTTAAAAAATGAATTTTTTTATCTTAGTATTTTACATAACACCAGCAGAAACAAGCTCATTTTGGCGCCCACCAAACAGGGGCGCCCGCCTGCAGTGCATCCCTTGCAGGCCCGTTATCGCCGACCCTGAACACACTAATTCTAAGCAACTTCTGTTATATAGAATTTTTCACTAAGTTAATACTTTTTGAGTTATTGGCTAGTCGATATGTCAATTTTCCAACAAAAAACACTTTTATACGGTTTTTTGCCAATAACTCAAAAAGTAAGTAGGTATGTTATCGGGAAAAACATTAAAAATATAGCTTATAAAGTAACAAAATTGATGTACGTATAACTTTTTAGAATCAGTAGAAGCAAAGTTGTAGCTTTGTAGCTAATGTAAAACAGGAAACAGGTTCATATTCGTCAAATTTAAAAATGAATAATTTCACGTGAAATAACCAAAAAATGATAGCAACTAAAAAATGATACACTGTTCTGAGAAAACTTATTACAACTTTTTAAAGTTTTAAAAAATCTTTTTTATGTTTTCTAAAAAAGTTTCTAGCGTTAAAATTAAGAAAGATACTTTCAAAATAAATTAGGTCCTATTTTTCTTAAAAAACTCCGAAAATCACCCCTTAATTCGGGCTAAGTAAAGGGCTAATTTTTGAAAAAATTGGGTTTTAAAGTAAAATTGTTTAAATTTTGAAAGAGATGATTTTTTTTTTCAAAATGACATAAAATTTATTAGTGCTACCAAAAATTACAAAGTGTAAAAAATGTAGGTTTTGCTTTTCTGAATATTTAGGATTATGTTTTTTTCTTTGAGACAAATATTGGTTAAGATATGGCTGTTCAAAATTGGCATACACAGTTGGTTAGTGACTAGTTCAATCCCTTTCAATTACATACCCTTCAAAAATAAGCACTTTGAACCAATGAAGCTTACAGATCATATTTATAAACAATACATACACGAGTAAATCAACTTGTGAAGTGGTGACGATAAATTTTATTTGCTAACTTCCTTAATTTAATGCTAAAAACTTTTTAACCTTTTTTTAAACACTACAAAAAAGTTGTAATGAGTGTTCCCCAAAAAGTGCTTTAGTTTTTGACACTTCACGTTGGAATATTCAATTTGAAATTTGACGTGTATGAACCTATTTGTCATTAGTTACAACTCTTCTTTTACTGGGTCTAGGGATCTCATACATAAGTACACCATTTTTTTATGGGCTGTATTTTTCTTAAGAATGTTTTTTTCGATAAAATACTTACTTTTTGAGTTAATTGCAAAAAAAACCGTTAAAATGTGTTTTTTTTTGTTGAAAAAAGAACAAAAAAGAACAATAGTTCCTTAGAATTAGTCAGTTAATCCATTTCCGGACTTATTTTAAACGTATATTTTTTCATCCCTAGACGAGGTGAAAGTCACCCCCATGGCAAAAGAAAACATCGGCACAATATCAATTTTCTTCTTTGATATGTTACCTATGTGTATGCCAAATTTCATGTCAATCTTAAGTCGTTTTTTAAAATTTATGGGTTTTGCAATATTTTACCGTCAGCGAACGGACTAATAGAAGAAGATCCGATATAAGGCCGATCTGCATCGATCTATTTAATGGATAACAATAATTATTGGATATATGTAATTTAGTATGTTAACAATTATAAAGAACAAGGGGTGCATGATCTAATTTTCTTCTGACTATAATCAATTAATAATTAATAAATGACTTTTGTCTACTCTATGTCATATTATATATAAATTTTTAGTTTGTGAAAACTGTCATTATAGATAGCAGTGCTTTAAAGTAAGCATGAAGTAACAATGTATTTTAAATGGGATTTACTTTTTCTCACTGTTTTTGACACACTTTCATATAATCAAATATTCTTTCTTAACTTTCGCGTTTCATGGTGATGACATCTTCTTTTTCTTCAAGTGCCATCTCCGCGAAGGCGGTCGGCAATCATCATAGCTATTCGGACCTTGGAGACGGCTGCTCTGAAAAGTTCGTTTGATGTACATCCGTACCATTCTCTCAGGTTGCGCAACCACGATATTCTGCGTCTCCCTATGCTTCTTTTTCCTTGAATCTTTCCCTGCATAATGAGTTGGAGCAAGTTTCTCTCCACGTGTAATATGTCCGAGATATTCCAATTTTCTGGTTTTAATTGTATTTAAGACTTCCATTTCTTTATTCACCTTTCTCAGAACCTCTTTGTTTGTGACGTGTTCTGTCCATGATATTTTTAGAATTCTTCTATATACCCACATCTCGAATGATTCCAGTTTTTTCATTGATGCCGCATTCAAGGTCCAAGCTTCCATTCCGTAAAACAGAGTCGAGAAAACGTAGCACCTAGCCAACCTTATTCTTAGTTCTAACCTTAGACCTCTTGTGCAGAGCACAAGAGAGGTGATGACATAATGAGCAATAAATTACAAAAAAAAATTTGACAGTTTTGTGGTTTGAAAGAAATTAGAATTTTTATATGTCAAAGTTCTAAGAATTGTAGAATAGAAATGAATTCCAGTGACGAAGAGTTACAGTATTTTTATTTGTTTATCGTAGATAAAATATTGTATGAAATTGTGCGTGAAGTACTTTTTGCGAACTTCGCGATGTATAGCACTCGCTCCGTTTCATAAATAACTATTTTCATATATTAAAAAAAAATGTTTCGACCCGGGTAGATATTATTCCAGATTTTCAGATTTGGGCACAGAGTTGGATTGTTGGGGCATATATGTAGAGCAGGTAGCGCAACAACTATAAACTCAATTTTACAATGGAGACCCGGAGTTAGAAGGAGACGCGGAGGAACTAGAATAAATGGTTACAGAAATTAAAGGAAGATTTATATAGGGCAGGAATTAGAGACTAGCAGAAAAACAAAAGAGGATAGAAAGAAATGGAGAAGCATAGTCAATAGTATCGAGTAGCAGATTGGGAAAAATCTGCTCCAAAAAGATGGATCTAGATAGCTTTTTAGCGGCTAATCCCCACCTGGAGGGTTTAGCCATTTAATTTTTGATTACATATTATTATTGGTACATCAAAAATTAAAAGGACGGTGCCTGTAATAAAATCTAAAATATTAAAATTTTCTATAAGTTCAAATTTATTTATTAACATTTTTGATATAATTTTCATAAATAAATGACTTACTATTAACACTTTTTTAATTAATTAAAATAAATCCATTTTACAGCAATAATAATATATTAGTATTTTTGTAAAATAAATATCAATCATATTATCATAAATAACACAGGTTTACAAAAAAAAACTAAATTTCGGACAATTTGACGAAACCATATGACAAGGGGGTTTTTGGAGTGGCTGATCACAAATCCGGGGTCTGCTCACCTCTATCGCGTCAGGTAAAGGTAATTTCAAGGTCAAATCAAGATAAATCGACAGTCGCTCTGAAAAAGTATATTAGGGGGTTCTTGGGGTCGCTGAAGACGAATCCGGAGTCCGCTGACCTCTATCTCGTCTAGTTCAACGTCATTTTAAAGTCAATTCAACATAAATTGACACAATTGCTCTGAAAGTATAGGGAGTTTTGGGGTCGCTGATCATGAAAACTGCGGTCCGTTGAGCTCTACCACGTCATGTAAAGGTCATTTCAAGTTCAAATCAGGAGGAGTTAACAAAATTGATTTGACCTTGAAATGGCCTTTACCTGACGTGGTTGAGCTCAACGGGCCCCAGTTTTGTGATCAGGGACTCCAAAAACACCCTAATATACTTTTTCACAGCGATTGTTTTGATTTATCTTGATTTGACCTCGAAATGACCTTCAGCTAGACGTGATAGAGGTCAGCGGATCCTGGATTCGCTATAAGCGACCCCAAAAACCTCCTAATATACTTTTTCAGAGCGACTGTCGATTTATCTTGATTTGTCCTTGAAATAACCTTTACCTGACGTGATAGAGGTTAGCGAACCCCGGATTCGTAACCAGCGACCCCAAAAACCCCCCTAGTCATATGGTTTCGTCAAATAGTCCGAAATGTATTTTTTTGTAAACCTGTATAATCAAAAGAATATCAATATTTTAATTTAAATAGACAACTTTAAAACACAGACAACTGTATTCACAGTAAAAGTTTCAAAAGATCACACATTACGCTCAAAATAGGAGGTAAATATAGCAGACGAGTCGTTGTGACTTCCAAAATATGACAACACCGCTGGAAGTGACAACGCGCCTTGAACTACCCTATATATGGAAGCCATAACGTATGCTGTACGCTTCGGTATATACGTATATATATACAAAATTTATTTTGGTAAATCCTTTCCCCTCAATAGGTAGACCCATTTTATAAGCCCCCCTTTTACCAAATACACAATTTTTAAAAAATAATTCCTAGTAGAAAAGGTGGAAGTCGGACAGCCTCTTCTTTATACCGGAAGTCACAACTTAACGTGCATCAATATATATATATATATATATATATATATATATATATATTCCAAAAAATTTTTCCCAGCCCGAAATGGTGGATGTGTGAATTATTCGTAAGGGGATTTTTCCACATTCTCTATTTCATTTGTTTATATATATATATATATATATATATATATATATATATATATATATATATATATATATATATATATATATATATATATATATATATATATATATATATATATATATATATATATATGAGCAATATTTCTACTTTTCGGTGAATTTTGTGGGGAGGGTCCTCGGATTTTCTTCAAATTTTAGTATGTTATTGGACCTATTTAAAAAACGTTATCCTGAGAGTTACAGACCCCTAGGGGCCTTAGAGCCCTAGTTAGGGCCCGTCAAAGACCCAAAAAAGGTCGTTTTTGCCGTATATTTGACAGGCGGTATATCGGCTCCCATTTAACCGATTTTGACTTACCAAACGTCATTGTCTTTGTAATTTTAAGTAGTTTTTTCAGTGACAATTTCAAGGCTTTAGTCAATAACCCTGATTTTTGGGACCATTTTAAGTAACGCTAAAAATTTCAAAAAATTACTATTTTCAAAAATTTATCAAAAATCTAATTTTAATCCGATTTTCATTTTCTGGACGACAGTTAAAAGGTATTAAAAAGGGCTTTAAAATGGTATTTTGTGAGTTAAAATCCATTCAGTAGAAGTGGAGATAAAACAGATTGAAAATAGACATTTTTGTAAAAAGGGGATTTTACGCATTTTCAAAGTGCTGGCACCTTTTGGGGTATATATTAAATTGTACAAAAATTTTTTTACAGGCAGTTTTTTATATAAATAATAACGTTTCATTGGAGATTTTCTTGGCCCGAGCCTCTATCTACCTTATATAGCCCTCTAAAAATGAGTATTTTGTTACTCAAATGAGGCAACTTAACAAACAACTTACGGCTTATTTCTATCAATCAGATAGCCTGAAGACTTTATCTGTCACAGATTATAAAAGTACAGATTAAAACCTTTTATTTAAGGGGTCATACAAACTTCTAGGTAGCCTAGAAGTGCAGTTATGGTATTTCAAAGTCTTAACTAAAATCAAAGTATCAATTCTGTGAACGCTACTTTTATAGACTAAGAGCCGCTATAGATGAAATTTGATAATTATTTTAAGCACGATAAAAGCCTAAAACTTAAATAGTAGAACCTAAAAGAAAAGCTATGAACACTCTGCCGTCACTTTTTAGAGGCACACACCTCGACAGTGGCGCATCAAACATTCTACTTATGGAGGGGATAAATAAATTAAAAGGTACCCTCCCTCACTCCCAGAATAATTTTTTTTATTTTTTAAAGTTATACGTGATTCAAAAATAAGACTCAGTGTAATTTCAACCCGCCTCCCCTGTTTTCCTACCCCCACCATCAAAAAGTTCATTTCTCGTTTTTTATTTTTTTTAGGTGGGATGTAATCAATTTTAAAATTTCAAAAAATTCACACGCATACTTGTGGCTTTTACAAAACATGCCTATTTTTTATAGACACGTAGGTTGAGTGACGTAACCTAAAAAAAATTATTTTTTATTTTTATAAACTTTTAAACGAAAAACTTTTTTTGGGGATGGCTGTTGGACTATTTTGTTTAAATCTTGTGTATTTTATCAAATGCTATATTTCTAATTTATTTCAGAAGTTTCCGTAAGGTTCTCCATCTTCAAAAATCCAAAAAATTGTTTTTCGAGGGGGTTTTTGGGGGTTGCAACGTATTTCTCCAATTTTTAAATATTCTACAGGACACAGTTACTTCAATTTACATATAACCTGTAAAAAAACATTAATTTAATCTATTTTGAAGTCTATAAAATAGGGAAAATCACCAAAAATCCCCTAAAAAACAGTTTTTTGGATTTTTTGGTGGTGGGGGAAGGGGGATGGGGGTGGTGTGTTAAAATTACACTGAGTTTTATTTCTTAATAACGTAGAACTTTAAAAAATTAACAAAATTGAATTCTGGGTGTAAGGAAGGGTACCTTTTAATTTATTTATCGCGTTCATAAGTGGAAAGTTTGATGCGCCACTGTCGAGGTATGTGCTTCTAAAAAGTGACGGTATAGTGTTCATACGTTTTCTTTTAGGTTTTATTGTTTAAGTTATGGCCTCTTATCGTGCCTAAAATAGTTAACAAATTTCACCCATAGCGGCTCTTAGTCTATAAAAGTAGCGTTCACAGAATTGATACTTTAATTTTAGTTAGGATTTTGAAATATCATAACTGTACTTCTAGGCTACCCAGAAGTTTGTGTGAGCCCTGAGCCCTCAAATAAAAGGTTGTGATCTCTACTTTTCTAATCCGTAATAGTTAAAGTCTTCAGGCTCTCTGATTGATAGAAATAGGCCGTAAGTTGTTTGTTAAGTCACCTCATTTGAGTAACAAAATACTCATTTTTAGAGGGTCATATAAGGTAGATAGAGGCCCGGGCCAAGAAAATCTCCAATACGAAGTTATTATTTATATAAAAAGCTACTTCTAAAAAAATTTTTGTACAATTTAATATATACCCCAAAACGTGTCAGCACTTTGAAAATCCGTAAAAACGCGATTTTTACAAAAATGTCCATTTTCAATCTGTTGTATATCCGCTTCTACCGAACGGATTTTAACTCTTGAAATATTGCTTTAAAGACCTTTTTATTACCTTTAAACCGCCGACCAGAAAAAGAAAATCGGATTAAAATTAGATTTTTAACAAATTTTTGAAAATAGCAATTTTTTGAAATTTTTAGCGTTACTTAAAATGGTCCCAAAAATCAAGGTTATTAATTAGAGACTTGAAATTGTCATTGATAAAACTACTTAAAATTATAAAGAAAATAACGTTTGGTGAGTTAAAATCGGTTAACTGGGAGTCGATATACAGCCTGTCAAATATAGGCTAAAAACGACCTTTTTTGGGTCTTTGACGGGCCCTATCTAGGGCTCTAAGGCCCCTAGGGGGCTGTAACTCTCAGGATGACGTCTTCTCAATAGGTCCAATAACATACTAAAATTTGAAGAAAATCCGAGGACCCTCCCCACAAAATTCACCGAAAAGTAGAAATATTGCTCATATATATATATATATATATATATATATATATATATATATATATAATATCCAGTATTTCTTATATATATATATATATATATATATATATATATATATATATATATATATATATATATATATATATATATATATATATATATATATATTATAGGTAATAAAACTTTCACTTTTAACATTCAACATCCGTACCGAACACTAACACAAAATAAAATTTATAGCAAAGAAATAATATACAAAAGCAAACAACATAACTCACGAACATCAGTTACGTATGTTTAATTTATTAATAATATAAATCGTTTAGAGTTATTTTAAAATTGTATAAAAACTACATTCTCTTTCATTCTGTTGAAAATATCTCTTTCATTTGAGAGCATCGGGCTATTAGTCCGGAGGTTTACTGGTCAAAAAATAATAGTTTTCACTATGACAGTCATACATATCTATGTTCAATTGTTTATTATCCTTTTTCAAAAGTCCACTGCTGAACCTCGTCTATCTCGCGCAGCTCTTATCCAGTTTTTATTAAACCTTCTTAAATTGTCAGTCCATCTTGCAGGTGGTCGAAAGACGCTTCTCTTATCTTCTTCCTTGGTCTTCATCCCAATAACCTCTTTATTCATCGCCCATCTGTCATTCTGGCTGTGTGTCCCGCCCATCTCCATTTTAGTCTGGTTATCTTTTTGAAGACTTCTATTGTTTTTCTGTTTATCTCTTCGTTTTTTATTGTCTCGCAGAGTTATTCCTAACATGAACCGCGGCATTGTTCTCTGTGCGACTCTCAGTTTTCTCTCTCAGATGCTTTTGTCGTGGTAAGTGTTTCTGCTCCGTACGCCAAGACTGGGAGGACGCACCTATCAAATACTTTTCTCTTTAGGCATGTGGGCAGCTCACTTTTAAAAGTTTCTCTCAGTTTTCCATATGCTGCCCACCCAAGACCGATTCTTCTCTTCAGTTCATGAGTCTGATGTCCCTGCCAATCATAATTTCATGTCCCAGATATTTGTTTATATTCTATCTACGAGTTCTATTTCTTTCCCACCAATACCGATGTTCTGGTTGGGTACCAAATTTGTCATTACTTTTGTTTTCTACATGTTTATATTTAAACCTATTTTTTCTGTAGCCACAACGAGTTCCTGTACCATCTCTCTTGCCATACCTAGATCCTCAGCTATTATGACTATATCATCGGCGAAACGTAAGTTGTTTAGATATTCTCCATCTTTATTCCCTTTGTCATCCAATCCAAATCCTTAAAAGTATGTTCTAACACCGTATTAAAAATTTTAGGTGACATGCCTTCTGTTTTTGTAGTTATATGTCCAAAATATCTCAGTTTCGTTGATAGTTGTGGTGAATCTAGTTTTTATGTTAAGTTCTGCTAGAATTGAATTATTTGTGCGATATGTGGTCCATGGTAGTAGGCGTTGGCTTAGTTAAACAAAACCAAATAGAAGAAGTGAATGAATACATATACTTGGGACAAATAATAAAATTGAATAGAGACAACCAAAGAGCAGAAATAAAGAGACGAACGAAGTAAGCATGGGCCTCGTTTGGTAAGCTCAGCTTCATATTGAAGAATAAAAATACCCTCAATATCTAATAAAGAAACTCTACGACCAATGTATTCTTCCGGTCCTTACATGGACGTCAAACATGGACGTTCACAAAACCGAATATGGACAGAATTGCGAAAACACAAAGAGCAATGGAAAGACAAATGATCAACATAAGACTGTCAGATAGAAAAAGGAATTCCTGGGTAAAAAATATATCACAAAAGTTAAGGATGCTACTCGTCAAACAGCTAAACTAAAATGGGAATTCGCCGGTCATACTATTAGACAAAAAGACGAAAGATGGAATAAAATTATTACAGAGTGGAGACCATGGACATACAAACGAAAGAAAGGGAGACTACAGATGAGATGGGTAGATGACCTAAAACACCAAGTCGGCTCAAAATGGATGCACATGGCTCAGGATAGAGAAAGATGGAGGAGTGAAGGGGAGGCCTATGTCCAATATCGGATGTAGCAAGGCTGATAGATAGGTAGATAGTGGTCCATGGTATGCGCAACATTCTACGGTAGACCCACATTTCAAATGCCATTATACGCTTCAAATCTGCTTTTTTGATCGTCCTGGTTTCTGAAGCGTAGGTGGCGATAGGAAATGTCAATGCTCGAACGGCATAATTTTGTGTTTTTTGTAATGTCAGTCTTCTTCCATGTTTTTGTGAGTTTGGCTGTTGCCGATCTGGCCATTGTGATGCTTCGATGGATCTCGTCTTCGAATTCTCCACTGTTAGTAATAACGGGCCCTAAGTAGTTAAATTGTCTGACCACTTCGTAACCTGCCGTATTTCTTATCTCTACTTGGTTGTTTCTGATTCTATCGATGATCATTACTTTGGTTTTATGTATATCTATTTATTTTCAAACCATATTTCGTACTCACCGTGCCTAGTCTATTCATAATTTATTCCAGTACTTCTGGCGAAGACGACAATATAACATGAATATAACAGTTGCTATCAGCATAACGTAGGTTTTTGATTTTTCTTCCGCTTATCGTTGCTCCACCTTGCCATTCTTCAAAAACTTGACCCATAATGTGTTCACTATATACAGTAGAACCAGAACCTCGGTATAACGAACACGAAGGGTCCAAAAAAAATTTGTTATATCGGGAATTTTTCAATAACGGGGTTCGTTATATCGAGGTTAAATGTGGCCAATATTCGTTAAAAAGGGGTTCTTAAAGCTGAATTCAAACCTCTATATTATAACGAATTTCTAATCGCTTACCCTTGGTTTAAAAAATGAGTTACAGAATAACTGTAGACCCGCGTCTTAACTTATAAAGTATGCTATCAAAAACAGGAGAAAAAACGTAAAAATGGAAAATTACTAACAATTTTAAACTGTGTTTGCTAGACTGTCCAACGATCTTTGCTGTTTTTGCCCCTGTTGCAAGGGTCTCCTTTCAACGCTAACGTTTTGTGCGGTAGGCACTTAAAAAAACCCTGTCTCATCAGCATTGTAGATATCATCTGCATTGCATCCACTGATCATCCACGGCAGCACTTTCGCCACAAACTTTGTTGAGACTAATTTCGTGCCTCTTTTTGAACAGATCCAAGTCATTGCTTGCTCGAAAGTCTGCGTGCCCTAATTGTTCTGCAAACTGTTGAACCTTTTCTTGGAGTATGGAACCTCTAACGGGTACATTTTTATCCCGGCACTGGATTGGTTGTTGGGTAGGGGGCGGGAAGCAGGTCCGATTGTTTTCATGTCTGGACTTGTCTGTGAGTCGCCACTATCTATACTCAACTACGCTAAACCGAGGTTTGGAACGGAGAAATGCGTAATATAGGGGTTGCGTGCGTTATTTAGGGGTTTGCTACCCCTCAATATTCATTATACAGGGGTTTTAATTAATCTCCGCAAATCGTAAAAATTCGTTATATCGAGGGTTAAAATCGAAATAGTTCATTACATAGGGGTATTTTTTACATTGAGTGTTATGGATGTTTGAAGGGGATTTAAAAAAATTCGTTACCTATATCGGGGAATTCTTTATATCGGGGTTCGTTATATTGGGACTCCACTGTACCTATATCGAATAGACTGGATGATATGATAGATCTCTGTCGAACTCCAGATTTTAATTTGAAGTTTTTCGAAACTTATCTAGCACACAGGGCCGCCGAGAGGGATGAGTGGGCCCCGGTAAAAAGTGCAGGGCGGGCCCCCGGCAAAAAGTGAAGAGCGAAAAAATTGTTTAATTTTTATAGAAATAAAATTATTAGTAATAATAAACATTTCAAATACAAATTTTATCAAATTTTGATTATATTTATAACAGTGAAAATATTTATAATACAGGTTCTTTTCGAATTTTCTGATTGGCAAAAATGTCTCTAATTTTCGAAAAATCGCATGATATTGCCAAATCATTCTCAATTCACAAACTTGATAGGTAGCTAACCAATCCTGCTTCAATGTAGCTATCATTACCTCATAGCATTTTTTATGCGAAAAAGAAAACTAAAGGATCTTTCTTCTTCTGCGACTGTCACCGGTAGTGTGCAGAATATTCTTAACGCAATAACGATTCAAATTTGAGATGTTTAATTTTATAAAGCAAATCTATTGGAGAGAGTTGAGATTCACCAATAGTATCCTTGTATATCGCTCTCAAATCAAAAATTTTATCTATCAATTCTTCACTGATGTCTTCATTATAAAACTCGCGCATTACATATATCAATTTTTTCTTAATATTGTCGTCATCTTTATCTCGGAATATGCATAAAATATTAAATAGCGAATGAATTTTATTTTCCGCATTAAATCTTCTGGTTAAATTGCTTATTATATGACAATATTAAAAAATATTTCCCAGCGAAATATTGCTCCGGGCTCAAAATTTTCAGTCGCATCAATACTAGGCAAATCATCAAAAATCCATAATTGCTGGTAACTAATTTAGATTCTTCAACATTGATTCTTCTGATTTTTTGTAAATATTCTAGAAGCCCTGATATATTTTTAATCTCCATATCCATACCATAGTTTTATCTGACTGCACTGTAGTATTTGACTCCTGTGATTTATTGCTGTTAAAATTTTAAACAAAATCGATTAAAGGTCATAATATTAAATATAGCTCTAATTTCTAATTAAACGCAATATGGACATAAAGTGAAGAGCAAAAAACGGGAAAAATTACGTCTTTGGTCTGGACGACGCCGGGCCCCTTACATCGCCGGACCCCGGTAAAATGTACCGGCTGTACCGCCCTCTCGGCGGCCCTGCTAGCACATGCAGCATAATGTGGCATGTGAATAAGAAAACTGCAGAATCAAAAAATAAACCTCTGTAAAAAATAAATGTATAGGTTATATTATGTATATTGTATCTATATCTTTTTGTTCTTTTGCATTTGAATGTCTCAACCCGCTGGACTACATCGTTTACATAGTAATTTCGTATGTTAACACTATCAATAAAATCAGATTATACACAAACAACCTCCCAAAATATCGAGTATAAATGTTGTTGTGACGTTTTCCGTAAATGTTTGGATTGTTTGATATAACACAGACTTTTACCGAGCGTATTTTAAAATAAAATCGATTATTTTCCACTTAGAAAGCATCGAACAGTCGGCGATATGTCCTAGAGGAGAGAGAAGAGAATCCAGAATCCAGAGATTTATAGTGGGCCGTAAAAGTGTGTTTGTTTCCATGGAAATATGATCACCTCTGCTTATTGGCGTGTTTGTTTTTTGTTTGCCGCGTGCGGATGTCAAAGCCTCGTGTTGAATGAAGGAGGTGAGTATTTATTTTTTTCTTTTTTCTCTAAATTTAAAGGTAGCTATATAAAGTAATCGGGATGGGTATTATTGATTGGATTGCAAATGTTTGAAATTAATAAAATGTTGAGCCAAGAATGGTTATGCTAAACTAGAGACCGGAAGATATGCAACAGAAAACAGAGCAGATATGCGCATATACCTAATGCACAAAATTGGCAAAATTGGCGCAAATATGCAAACATTTTTAAAGAATATGTATATATGCAAATATGCAGACGTTAATTATCTTATTCTACTAGTATTTAAAAAGAGTATTTTTTATATATGTTACAGTTCAAGTTGATTATTCAGTTGGAGTTGACTTTTACTAGTTCGAGTCAACTCTAACGGCTGGTTTCAGTAAAAGTTGATTATAAATATAAAATGAAGATTTATATTCAACATTTACTAGTAAAAGTAGACTCCAACTAGGAAAAGTATACTCTTCCCAATGCCATTTAGTAAAAGTTGATTCTGATTCACACAAACAGCCGATTCTAGAAATTAAATGTTACTGAATATGTTCAAATTAGTCTAGGCTGTATCGTCGCCCCCGTTAGGTAAATTACTCCGATTCGAATTTTTTGCACAAACTTACCCAAAAAGAGGTCCTTATAACAAATCTACTGGGTGCCAGGCAGTACCTTGATCGATAAATTGTTTAAACAATGTTTTTTTAGACAAATTCACAAAAATAATTTTTTCACTTCGAATAATTTTTTTTTAGATCATTTGGGTTATTCTGAGCAAAGAAAGGTATTTTGTGATTTTTCTCTAAAATTGATTGTTGTCGAGTTATACGCGATTTAAAATTTGAAAAATGCGAAAATAGCCATTTTCAAGGCTTAATAACTCGGTTAAAATCCATTATTATGAAAGTCAGAAAGTGACCAAATCAAAGTTTATAGCTCCCTCTACAAGATCCAGCAGAAATTTTTGTCACTATTTTATTACTAAGCTGTTATCTTTAATTATTAACAATGAGCGCTAAGTGCGTATTAGGCGGCCGTCAATGGTGAGTGCTAAAGAGATGCACCATTCCGGCCGTCCAATGGTGAATCTCACTCGCACTCACATTGACGGCCGCCTCAATACACGCTTAGCGCTCATTGTTGATAATTAAAAATAATATCTTATTAATGAAATAATGACAAAAATTTCTTCAGGATCTTATAGAGGTAGCTTTGATTTTTTTAGTTTCTGACTTTCATAATATATAATATCGTATGGCTTTTTGCCTTTCGGACAGTTCCGGCGCCAATTACATCTTTAACCCTGTTTCAAGTAACTAGTGTCGATGTACACTAACCCAGGGGGACCGACCGCTTAACGTGCTCTCCGAGGCACGGTGAGACGGCTCGTGTCATTATTGGAAATGAAAATGGTTTGTCTTTGGTCATACGTGCACTGGCGTATGAGGCCAGCGATAATGCCGTTACTCCACTTTCACAATAATTATTTTTTTTTTCTCTGATTCTGGCTTTGGTTTAGAACTAGAACCTTTAGCCACGTAATTGTATAACTTATCACTAAGTCAGGGGAGTAATGTGTAGTGTGTGTGTTGAGTAAGCGTCTTGTTACTTTTGCAAAGTCGACGTCATTGTCTTTGCAAAGAGACGCTAATTGTTTCCGAACGTCTGCGGTCCCTCCGGTGAGTACCGATCCCACAAGGACAGAAACTATTTTTCATTTATTAATTTATAAGCAATAATTATCTTTAACCGAGTTATTAAACCTTCAAAATGGTTATTTTGGCGTTTTTTAAATATTAAGTTGCTAATAACTCGACAACAGTCAATTTTAGAGAATAAAAGGCCCAAAGGATCTAAAAAAAATTGTACGAAGTGAAAAAATTATTTTTGCGAATTTGTTTAAAATCATTGTTTATCGCCAAACGTCACTACAATCATTCATTATTGTACTCATTTGTCCTCATTTTCGGCAGTAAAGTAACACTTTGTTGTATTGAAAGAAGAATGTTACTTTACCTGCCGCGATTATTAATCAAATTAACCGAGATTGAATGTAAGTGGTCAATGGCAGCAACCGATTATTTATTTGAGTGAAATTAAAATTTATTTACTTTAATTATTAAAAATATTGTACAAAATTTATCTTGCGATTATTAATCAAATTAACCGAGATTGAATGTAAGTGGTCCATGGCAGCAACCGATTATTTATTTGAGTGAAATTAAAATTTATTTACTTTAATTATTAAAAATATTGTACAACATTTATCTTATTATTAATAAAATTTATGTCAAAAAGTAGAATTCTGTAGTGTTTCGCAATTATATTCATACATAATAAATCAAAACTTTACAGATTTAGTAATTAGGTAGGTATAAAATATTGATAACTATCGATTAAACATCAAAAACGGCCATCATGCAAAAGTCATCTGTCATTACTGTCATACGAATTTTTTATTTCGTCTAAAATTAAAAAAAAATCCTCAAAGTTGTAAGTTAGTGTTAATGTTTTTTATGATTGACGATACAATTTTGTACGCACCACCTCAATACTCTTTATCGAACGCGTCTGTTGCTCGCTTCGCTTCCTCTGCTCGTAATATCAGACTTGTTCGATAAAGAACCACTTTACTGACTTGGTACATAAATAACTATTAAACAATTTTTTTGCCGCGGTACCGCGTGACACCCTGTGTATTTGTTATAAGGATTGTTATACGCATGTATTTCTTTGAGTAAGTTTGTGCAAAAAATCAAATCAGAATAATTTACCTAACGGGGACGACGTTACAGACTATACTAATAAGTAGTTGAAACGGTCAAAACAAAGAAACGCACACTCATCAAAAATGCACTTGAGATTCTCGTATAATCAACATTTACTGAATCGATCCAGGAAGAGTCAACTCCAACTAGTAAAAGTTGATTAAAATTTTTAAAATCAACTTTTACTGCTCGTTTCAGTTGGGGGGTCAACTCTAACTGAGAATCAACTTGAACTGTAACATATACATAGATTAAAACTGCAGTAAGATTGAAATTGAAATACAATTTTGAAATTTATTTATATTAATATATATCTACAAAATAACAATATTTTAACTGCAGTAATAGTAGATAGGCAATTTTACAAACTAATGTTATCGTTATCAAAATAATTGCCAATAATTTTGTTTTTCAAAATTTGCAATTAAAATTTATGCTTTTTATCAGTGCATACCTAAATGTTTATAAATCGAAGAACGTCTTCCAACATCAAAAGAAGTTATTGGTGCATAATTGCATTTACAGTGCATAAAATGCATCCAGGAGTGCATAAACATGTGAAAATCAGTATATTAAGGTCCAGATTTGGTTACTCGGGGGTTTTTGGAGACGCTGAACAAGAATACGTCATTAGAACTACTTACTCCCGGAGCACTAGATGCCCAGGTTTATGGCTAAGGCACGTCATCTGGAGTTTCGATAGTTTTCGGCCCTTACTTGATGCAAATATCTTATTCGGGAGTTTTTGGGGTCGCTGAATACGAATAAGTCATCAGAACCGACATCCGGAGCACCTGGTGCCCAGAATCTTCTAGAGTATCGGGGTTTTTAGCACTAAATTGGTGCAAACAGATTACTCGGAGGTTTTTGAGGTTGCTGAACACGAATATTACATCAGATCCCACCCTCAGAGGACTAGTTCCCAGGGTCATTGATGTGCATGTCCCGGGCACCAGATGCACTGGGGTCGGTTCTTATTGATGTATTCGTATTCAGCGACACTAAAAACCCCCCGAGTAATTTGTTTGTATCAATTTAGTGCCCCGAAATTTCAAAAGATCACGTGCCTCAGCAGTGACTCGGGGCACCAAGTGCTCCGGGGATCGGTTCCGTTGTTCAGCGATGATTCACGTTTAGCGGACCAAAAACCTCCGAGTAACCTTTTTTGATGCAATTTAGTGCCGAAAATCCTCGAAACTCCAGATGACGTGCCTCAGCCGTAACCCTGGGCACCGGTTGCTCCGGGGGTCAGTTCTGTTGGCATATTCATGTCAAATTCAAATTCAAAATATCTTTTATTAAAAAAATTGTAAACAACACACTTAGAGCAAATTGCCACAATTGAATAATAACTGTCTAACATACATACAAAATTACAATTACAACTACTATGAGTTAAAAGTTAAAATGTGTGATTTAAAAACTCATACAGAGAATATGGTTCTAAATCCAATAAAATGCTTTTTATTTCAGTTCTAAATATACAAGAATAAAAAACCGCTAAACGCCGTAAAAATGAGTGGCGCATAAAATATTCCAGCTAAAAAAGATCTGATATGAATATTACGTGGCGCGAAAATGGATTTTCATTTGATGCAAAACAAAATTCTAGTTTTATTTTAAAAGATTTTTCCATAATATTTGCTAAATTTGAAGTAAACGCGCCACAAAAGAGTAACTTTGATACAGTTTGAATTTTTAAACTCTTTTGTGGCGCGTTTACTTCAAATTTAGCAAATATTATGGAAAAATCTTTTAAAATAAAACTAGAATTTTGTTTTGCATCAAATGAAAATCCATTTTCGCGCCACGTAATATTCATATCAGATCTTTTTTAGCTGGAATATTTTATGCGCCACTCATTTTTACGGCGTTTAGCGGTTTTTTATTCTTGTATCAGGAGTTTTTCAAAGTTATTTATAAATTAAATGTATGAAGTTGAATGCAATGTTCCCCTATTACACGTCAAGCTTTATAAATGGTCATCTTTGTTGCATTATATCCCAGATGATCTAGTATCCATCGAATGTACACTAGATTTTTTTCTATTCGAAAATAGATTGAAACAAAAATATTGAGATGGCCGGTAAATGAAGTCGGATTGCCCGTTGCCAGATCAAATTTAGCGTCGTAACCACTACAACTACATAAACCATTTCGGGAATAATCGTTAATTGGATTATACTTTTGAAGCTTAATAACTTCTAAACGGCTTAACGGATTTTGATCAGTAAACATGAGTCTGAAACGTATTGACCAGTAGTATCTGATGGATCTAAGGTCAAGTATGATAACTGAAGCTATTACAGGAATTATTGAGCTTGAGAAAACCGTTTTTCCCACAGGAAATAGATTTTATCATACTGATGAAGCCTATAACCTAAAAAATTCTAATTTTCCCGAATATAAGGTATACACCGTTAGATTCGTCTTGAGTCCTTCTGGCGCAATTCGTAGGTTGAAATGTTGAAACTTTCAAACACACATACATACATATCCACAAACATTTTCCCTTTTTTTAAATAAAAATTGAGTCACATTTCTAAGCTCTATAACTTTTGAATGGTATAACCGATTTTCAAAATTAGACATGCGTTGGAAAGGTAATGATCAGTTCTATTAGAAGCCGCAAAGGTTGGACTTTGAATTTCGTGTATATAATAGTGTCGCGTGTAGGGGGTGTATTTCTGCGCCACTGGCGAGAACTGCCGTTCTCTGGTAATTTTTTCGATATAAAACTAACAGCTTCGATAACCACTAAATCGAAAACTATTAATTTTATCAAAAAAATGTATAATGAACATTTTTTGCTTATAATTAATGTTTTTACCAGCATTTGCGGTCAAAATATAATAAAAAATTTCCACCCTCGAGATGAGGTGGCAACCACCCCATGGTAAAAGCGTCTTTCTGCATCATATAGATTTTGATCCTTGGACTATCCACTACTTATTGTCAAATTTTCAAGCAAATCTATCCATTCTGTAAAAATTGCGAAGTGAAAAATTTCAGTTCTTGGACTAATTATACATTTGGAGCTCTATAACTTCTGAACGGCTTACCTGATGATGATCACTAAACATGAATTTGAAACGTATTGACAAGTAGTATCTGATGCATCCAAGATCGAGTATAATAACTGAACGTATTACAGGAATTATTGTTTTTTCCATAAAAAATAGATTTGATCATACTTTTGAAGCCTATAACTTAAAAATTCGAATTTTCCCAGATATGACGTATACACCGTTAGACGCGTCCTGAGTCCTTCTACAAACGCTCAGTTATTGGCGCAATTCGTAGGTTGAAATTTTGAGTAATTGTCGAAAAACCAAAATTTTCAAAGTTTAATTTTTCAGTTTTTTGGCTATGGTGAGCAGTGTATATGTCTCAGCTTAATTGCTTAAGTGCCATTTGAAAGCTTAACTTAACCCTATTGATTTGGTGTATTTGCGGTTTTCCTGTCTTTCCTTAAACCTAAGATATATATGCCCAAAAAATATGCTATTTTGTATCTACCTAGTCCTCTAGCTGGCTTAAGGGTAGTCAGAAGTCAAAAATTAGACCGGTTCTGAATCGGCCCTCACACCCTCTTGAAACACAGAAAAGAAAATTCAGATCGGTTTAACTTTTCCACACACATACATACATACATACATACATACATACATACATACATACATACATATCCACAAACATTTTCCATTTTTTAAATAAAAATTGAGTCATATTTCTGAGCTCGATAACTTTTGAATGGTATAACCGATTTTCAAAATTAAACATGCTTTGGAAAGGTAATTATCTGTGCTATCAGAAGCCGCAAAGGTCAGGCTTAAATTTTTGAAATTTTTGGGATTTTTGGGGACGAGAACGAAAAACAGGCTTTAAATGGGAAGGGCCGTAAAATCCACACCCTTGGACCAAAATTGATGGTTGACATATGAATGGACGAGTCTTTTCCTAAACTTTAAGATGGGATTTGGCCCAATTTTCAATTCAGTCAGGTTTAGAAAATCGAAAATTTCGTGTATATATAGTGTCGCATGTAGGGGTGTTGTGCGCCACTGGTGAGAACTGCCGTTCTCTGTGGATTAAAATTCTGTTGCAATAAACAGGTAATTTGTTAATAGTTATTTATGATATAAGTGTTAAAAGTACACGTTTAAGGCACGCATGTGAAAGTTTGCAGAATTAGCGATAGCGAGTTTACATGAGTGCCTTAAAAATGTACTTTTTAACACGCATATCATACAATATTTTTTCTACAAACGTAATTACAGGACAATATCTACAAAAACTTTTACTTGAACGTGACTGACATTCCATTTTTATATTTTTTTGACATTACATCAAAATTGTCTATACGGTCAATACGAACTTCAGTGCCTTAATAGTACAGTATAGTTGATCCAAAAGATGGCATAACCCAGACATCCAAAGTGAAAGTTATCCTTCAACACCAAATTGTTCTATATGGTCCATACAATGTCCAGAAAAAAGTCACACCATTTTGAGCGTCGGGTTTGGGGGGGGGGGAGAGGGGGGAGAAATCGGTAAATTTGTAGTTTTTTAAGTTTTCCGCCAATATTTCTAAAACTATGCGGTTTAGCATGAACAACCTTTTATACAAAAATGTTCTACATTAAATTTGAAATAAAAAAGGCCCTATGCATAATCTTTCTAAAATGAATGGTTCCAAAGTTACGGAGGTAGTATAATATAACTGGTCCAAAAAAAGGCCTAACCCAAACATCCAAAGTAAAAGTTTTCCTCCAACACCAAACTGTTCTATATGGTCCACTTATTGTTCAGTAAAACGTTGCACCATTTTGAGCGTCCGGTTTGGGAGGGGGATGGGAGAGAAACCGGTAAATTAGTAGTTTTTTTAAGTTTTTCGTCAATATTTCTAAAACTATGCTTTGGAGTAAACAATGTTATATAAAAAATATTCTACATGAAATTTAAAACAAAAAATGTTGTATACATAATTGTTATAAAATCAACGGTTCCAGAGTTACGGAGGATGAAAGGTTGAGGTTTTCGATACTTTTTATATTTTTTGGGCAATATTTATGATGTAACTATACCAAAAACCCAGACATTCAAAGTGAAAGTCCAACAACAAATTTTTCTATATGGTCCACATAATGTTCAGAAAAAAGTCACACCATTTTGAGCGTCGGGTTTTGGGGGGTGAGGGGGAAGAAATCGGTAAATATAAAAAGTATCGAAAACCTTCACTTTTCACCCTCCGTAACACTTGAACCGTTGATTTTATAACAATAATTGTTATATTAATTATGTATAGAACTTTTTTTGTTTTGAATTTTATGTAGAACATTTTTCTATAGAACTTTCCTTACGCTAAAGCATGGTTTTAGAAATATTGACGAAAACCCTAAAAAAACTATTAATTTACCGACTTCTCCCCCATCTCCCCCCCCCCCCAAACCGGACGCTCAAAATGGTGTAACTTTTTACTGAACAATATGTGGACCATATAGAACAATTTGGTGTTGAAGGAAAACTTTTACTTTGGATGTCTGGGTTAGGCCTTTTTTTGGACCAATTATACTATACTACCTCCGTAACTTTGGAACCGTTCATTTTAGAAGGGTTATGCATAGAACCTTTTTTGTTTAAAATCTAATGTAGAACAATTTTTTATCGAAGATTATTCGTGCTAAACCGCTTAGTTTTAGAAATATTGACGAAAAACCTAAAAAAACTACGAATTTGCAGATTTCTCCCCCCTCTCTCCCTCAAACCCGACGCTCAAAATGGTGTGACTTTTTTCTGAACATTATGTGGACCATATAGAACAATTTGGTATTGGAGGAAAACTTTCACTTTGGATGTCTGGGTTTGGGTCTAACTATACCATACTATAAAAATATTTTAAAGCACTAGTGCCTTATAGGTCTGGATTCCGCGTATGAAAAAAAGTTGATTAATAGCAAGCTGAAAATTTGTTAATAGCTTAAGGTTGTCTAGTCGGATAAACTTTGATATATGGGAACACTGGAACAGGGGCTGTTTTAATTGTGAAGCAGGTTAAAATTTTGGAACGGTCACACCACGAAAACGGCACATTTATTTTGTTTGACAGAACAGATTTAAACTCTCCGAACAGAGATTAAACTCTCATGCAAAAATCAGACTGCTATTTATCACCTGTCATAATTCCTGTCATTTGACATATTCTGCATGTTCCACTCATTAAAACGCCCATTTGGTGATAAATAGCAGTCTGATTTTTGCATGAGAGTTTAATCTCTGTTCGAAGAGTTTAAGTCTGTTCTGTCGAACAAAATACATGTGCCGTTTTCGTGGTGTGACCGTTCCAAATTTTTAACCTGTTCCACAATTAAAACTTCCCCTGTTCCAGTGTTTCAATATATCAAAGTTTGTCCGACTAGACACCCTTTAGCTATTAACAAATTTTCAACTTGCTATTAATCAACTTTTTTTTCATACTCGGGATCCAGACCTATTAAAGTAACATTTTTAACGCACGTATGGAGTGCTAAAAATTGCATTTTTAACACGGTTGTAGAAAAAAATTTTTATACACTAATATGTAGGTCCTCTCTCTGTTGTAACTAGCCTCTGTACAGGGAAATTGAGCCCTACATACCTAGTGGGTATGCTGTGTTTTGGCTCAGAATGTGTAAACCTATCCCTATTCTTGAACAGGAACAGTAAACACTCATATATATATATATATATATATATATATATATATATATATATATATATATATATATATATATATATATATATATATATTGATGCACGTTAAGTTGTGACTTCCGGTATACAGAAGAGGCTGTCCGACTTCCACCTTTTCTACTAGGAATTATTTTTTAAAAATTGTGTATTTGGTAAAAGGGGGGCTTATAAAATGGGTCTACCTATTGAGGGGAAAGGATTTACCAAAATAAATTTTGTATATATATACGTATATACCGAAGCGTACAGCATACGTTATGGCTTCCATATATAGGGTAGTTCAAGGTGCGTTGTCACTTCCAGCGGTGTTGTCATATTTTGGAAGTCACAACGACTCGTCTGCTGATTTACCTCTTACTTTAAGCGTAATGTGTGATCTTTTGAAACTTTTACTGTGAATACAGTTGTGAATGCAGTTCTATGTTTTAAAGTTGTCTATTTAAATTAAAAGATTGATATTCTTTTGATTAAACAGGTTTACAAAAAAAATACATTTCGGAATATTTGACGAAACCATATGACTAGGGGGTTTTTGGGGTCGCTGGTCACGAATCCGGGGTCCGCTGACCTCTATCACGTCAGGTAATGGTAATCTCAAGGTCAAATCAAGATAAACCGACAGTCGCTCTGAAAAAGTATATTAGGGGGTTTTTGGGGTCGCTGATCACAAAACTGGGGTCCGTTGAGCTCAACCGCGACAGGTAAAGGTCATTTCAAGGTCAAATCAGTTTTGTGGACTTGTCCTGATTTGGCCTTGAAATGACCATTACCTTACGTGGTAGAGATCAACGGACCGCAGTTTTCATGATCAGTGACTCCAAAACCCCTATATTTTCAGAGCGATTGTGTCGATTTATGTTGATTTGACTTTGAACTAGACGTGATAGAGGTCAGCGGACTAATGATTCGTCATCAGCGACACCAAAAACGCCCTAATATACTTTCTCAGAGCGACTGTCGATTTATCTTGATTTGACCTTGAAATGACCTTTACCTGGCGTGAAAGAGGTGAGCGGACCCCGGATTCGTGATCAGCCACCCCAAAAACCTCCTTGTAACATGGTTTCGTCAAATAGTCCGAAATTTAGTTTTTTTTTGTAAACCTGTATTATTTATGATATGCTTGATATTTATTTTACAAATACTAATATTTTATTATTGCTGCAAAATGGATTTTTTGGAATTAATTAAAAAAGTGTTATTAGTAAGTAATTTATTTATGAAAATTATATCAAAAATTTTAATAAATAAATTTGAACTTATAGGAAATTTTAATATTTATTATTTTTCTTGATTAAATTTTGAATTTTAGATTTTATTACAGGCACCGTCCTTTTAATTTTTGATGGACCAATAATAATGTGTAATAAGAAAATTAAATGGCTAAATACACCAGGTGGGGTTGAGCTGCTAAAAAGCTATCTAGGTCCATCTTTTTAGAGCAGATTAGTCCCAGTCTGCTACTCGATACTATTGACTGTGCTTCTCCAGTTCTTTCTATCCTCTGTCTTTTTCTGCTAGTCTCTAATTCCTGCCCTATATAAATTTTCCTTTACTTCCTGTAACCATTTATTCTAGTTCCTCCGCGTCTCCTTCTAACTCCGGGTTTCCATTGTAAAATTGAGTTTATAGTTGTTACGCTACCTGCTCTCCATATATGCCCCAACCATCTAACACTGTGCTGAAATCTGAAAATCTGGAATAATATCTACCCGGGTCGAAACATTTTTTTTAATATATGAAAATAGTTATTTATGAAACAGTTCGTGAAGTATGCTTTTTACGAGTGCACGTGATGTTTAGAGCACAAGCGACAACGGAGCGAGTGCTATACATCGCTTAAGTTCGCAAAAAGTACTTCACGCACAGTTTCATACAATATTTTATCTACGATAAACAAATAAAAAAACTGTAACTCTTCATCACTGGAATTCATTCCTATTCTACAATTTTTAGAACTTATTTAAACATTCTAATTTCTTTCAAACCACAAAACTGTCAAATTTTTTTTTGTAATTTATTGCTCATTATGTCATCACCATGACAACGCGAAAGTTAAGGATATTTGATTATATGAAAGTGTGTCAAAAACAGTGCGAAAAAGTAAATCCCGTTTAAAATACATTGTTACTTCACGCACACGTTATCCATTAAATAGATCGATGCAGATCGGCCTTATATCGGATCCTCTACTATTAGTCCGTTCGCTGACGGTAAAATATTGCAAAACCCATAAATTTTAAAAACCGCTTAGATCAGGGGTGGGCAATTACTTTTAAGCGCGGGCCAAAATGAAAGTTTCAAAATGTCTCTCGGGCCGGAGGACTATACCGGATATGTACGCTGTGCCCACGCGAATTTTTTTGGTGTAGTTTATTCCCTGCCCAAGAAATAAATACTATAAGTATTATTTTAAAGCATTTGGACAAAGAAATTTGACTGTTAATAATTAGAAAATGGTAATAATAAATTGTCCTACTTGGGAATACATGCGAAAAACTTGTGCCCAGTAAAATATGTCACGTAATTGAAAAAAAAATGGTCATTATATTAAATCATAAGAAGATCCAGAAAAAGAACCAGATAAAAAATGAAGATATTGAGCAAGTGGACAAAATTAAATACTTACTTAGGAGTCTGGATTACGGAAGATTTAAATTCGAAATCATAAATTCGATCAAGAATAGAGCAATTGAGGGTAGACTTTTTGAAGATGAGGACATTTCTGAGTCACCAAAGACTCAATCTGCAAATCTGATATTAGTTGATAAAATGTTGTATATCCACTCTATTCTTTTTTATGGTGCCGAAGCTTGTATTGTTAATGCTGACTTAATGAGAAAGCCGGAAGCTTTTGAGATGTGGCTTTTTGGGAGAATTTAGGAAATACCATAGACCGATCATATACGAACAAAATGATGTTGCACGAAATGGAAAGAGACAGAGAACTTTTGACCTCCATTAAAAGGAGACAGACAGCATATTTACGGCACATGCTCAGAAATGATATGTACGAGTTGTTCGAAGGAAAAAGGGGTCCTGGTAGACGACAAATATTCTGACTGAAAACATTTGAGACTGGACCGGGTTAAACACACAGACGCTTTTAAGAAAAGCAGAAAATAGAGACGAATTTGCAATGGTGTTTTAGCCAACCTTCATTAGTGGAGTCGGCGTTAGAAGAATAATAATAAATTAATGGTAATTAAATAAATCAGTTATTGAAAGATTTTATTTTCTTATTTATTTATATTTTAACGATACAAATTAATTTATATTGATACATATTTTGTAAATATACCTAATATTAAATAAAATTATAAAAAAAAAGACAAACATTAAACGTTAAAATTAATAGAATACTCATTATAAGTATAACTTCTATAATAGTTAATGCGAAACGTGAAATCGCGAATGTTCATGTGATATTATTTCTTCAAAATTGGGATCCAAATCACTTGTAGCAATCCTTAATACCGAGTGTAGTTTTTGGTCAGTAATTTGTGATCGATATTTATTTTTCGTGGAAACCATCAACGAAAAAGTTCTTTCACAAATATATGTCGAACCAAATAAAACTAGGTATTTTTGAACATAGTTTAAAAAATGTTTAAAATGTTCTGTATTCAAAGCACCGTAGAAAGCACTCAATTCGTTTGATTGAACATTTTCTTTTAATAAATTATTTGCCTGTAAGTCAATTAATTCTAGCTGAATTTCAACAGGAGCTTCTTGCACATCGAAATTGAAAGGTTGACTAATTAATGACAAAGGTTTTTCAATAGCTTTGAAATCTTGAAATCTTCTTTGGAATTCAGTATGCAGGTCTTGTGTTACTGAACTATATCTAAGAAAATCAGAATTTTTCAATAATTCTCGTCGTGTTTGTAATGATGGGAAGTGGTTTAATATTTTTTTATTAAAGTTCTCAGCAAATAAGTTTAGTTTTATCATAAATGCTTTGACATTTGAGTGCATATTGAATGCGAACTGGTTTTTCCCTTGTAAATTTACATTAAGTTCATTTAAATATTTTACAATATCTACAGAAAACGACAAATCGTTTAGCCATGCCTCATTTTGCAATTCAGGAAAATCATGTAGTTTTTCTTTTATCGACAAGAAGGATACTATTTCATCAAGCAAATATTGAAATCTGTCCAAAACTTTACCGATGCTAAGCCATCTCACCTCAGTGTAGTAAGGAATTTCGTAAAAGTCACTTTCAATTTCTTTCAAAAATTCAACAAACTGTCGATGATTTAAGGCACGTTCCCGGATAAAATTTACAACTTTTGTCACAACAGTAACGACGTGATTCAATTTTAAAACTTTTCTACATAACACTTCTTGATGAATAATGCAGTGTAAAAATAATATGTCTTGTTCTGGCTGCAACTGTTTTACTTTGTCGCTGATTCGTTTTAGTAAGCCCACATTTTTCCCTGTTAAACTAGGACAGCCATCCGTAGTGATGCTTACTATTTTGTTCCAAGGTAAATTTACTTTAACTAAACACTCTGCAACAGCGTTAAAGAAGTCTTCACCGGTAGTTGTATCTTTCATTGGATGCACACTAAGAAGTTCCTCGCGAATTTCACATTTTTTGTTAATGCCCCGAATAAATATTAATAATTGACTTGTGTCAGTAATATCGCAGGACTCATCCAACGCCAGAGAACAATATGTAAAATCAGCAATTATTGTTTTTAGCTGGTCGAGTAAATTTCCTGAAATATTTTCGATCCGTCGTACTATTGTTCTCCTTGACAGGCTTAAATTTTCAAAAATATGTTTTTTTTCAGGACAACATATCTCCGACACTTCTACCATGCACTGTTTAACAAATTCTGCTTCAGAAAAAGGTTTACATAACTTAGCAATTTTGTGTGCAATAACATAACTTGCTTGTGTGGTAGATTTCTCGATGTTACTTTGTTTGCTAAAAATATTTTGTTGTTTATTTAAGTTTTTTGCTAAGTTGTCTGCAGCATTTTTAAGTTCTTCTAAAGAAAACGATGCATATTTTGGATGTTTTGATGTAAAATGCCTCTTTAAATTATATTCCTTGAAAACAGCAATGGCTTAATGGCAAACTAAATAAATTGCTTTCTTACCAATGTTCGTAAAAAGGTATTTTTCTGTCCATGCTTCATTAAAATTTCTGCATTCCAAATCAACTTTTCTTTTTTTAGATTGTATCATTTTGCAAATGATTACAAATAAATATTTTAATACAATAAAATAAAAACAATGTTTTCAAATTTTACTTACAAAATGTCCTCCACTTTTTCAATTTATTATATATTTGCAAAATAACACACACTGTATCAAAAGAAATATGAGGAGTAATAGGAAATACGACCAGTGCTAAATCAAAATAAACTTATACGCGTCTTTCGAAGTAGTTGTAAAACTTCGGCAAAAATCGGTAACAATGAATTTTATGCTGAAGTAGGTATTCCAAACAACCATACTTAATTCAGATTTAATAAATAAAGAATCATATTATTGGGACCAAAGTGCTGAGGTATTTAGATCATAAACTGTCAGTGATATGGTTGAAATAGATACCCAAACACCGAGTGCTTGTCTTGAGACCTTGAGAGTTAAATACGATTATTAATACCGAATAAACAATTATGAATCTCCGGGGATTTCCCTATATTTTAAAAGAAATTTAAAGTAAATAGTTACATACAATTAAACAGTTTTTAAAAATATAGTTAGCTAAGGCTGTTCGTAATTATAATACTCTCTATTATTTATATATTTAATAATTTATGTGAACACTATGCAAACTATTACTGTTGATTTCAACAAAATCACATAAAAGGGATTAAAAAGATTAGGTACTTGCGGGGTTTTTCAACGGGCCGGACCCGGCCCGCGGGCCGGCTTTTGCCCACCCCTGTGCTATTATAGCCTTATTCTTTAACTATATCGCTGTAATAACATTGTTTCTAGACAGGTAAATTATCATTGTATACTGGGCGTACCAATCAAACTGGTTTTTTTTTCAATTTTCACAACACCCTGTGGAATATTCTAGCCTTTATACAATATTGAAATTAAAACCCAACTATAGCCCCAGGTTTTCTTAACGTTCTGTTTGTTATTCATTCGCTTATGTTGGATAATAAAAAAGTTAGGGACTTTAAAAACTAAACATGTTCTTTATCAGTACATACATGGTGTTTCTAAATAAGTGCGACAAACTTTAAGGGGTAATTCTGCATGAAAAAATAATGATCGTTTACTTGATAAAGCTATGTCCGCAAATGCTTGCAAATATAAAATTCTTTTGCCAAACGATCATTATTTTTTCATGCAGAAATTACCCCTTAAAGTTTGTCGCACTTATATTTAGAAACACCTGTATCGATAAAGAACATGGCTAGTTGTTAAAGTCCTTAACTTTTTATTATCCAACGTAAGCGAATGAATAAAAAAACAGAATGTTAATAAAACCTGGAACTATAGTTAGGCTTTGATTTAAATATTTTATAAAGGCTAGAATATTCCACAGGGTGTTGTGAAAATTGAGAAAAAAAACCCAGTTTGATTGGTACACCCGGTATACAATGAAAATTTACCTGTCTATCAACAATATTATCATAGCTATTTTGTTAAAGAATAAGGCTATAACATATTAAAAAAAATTACTTAAATCGGACAACAGGTTTGGGAGATACGAGACATCAAAAATTACCCATTTTTTTGGGGTGCCCGTTTTTCGTGCCGGTGAGTGTAGATTAAATTAGAAGTTCATTGTAAAAAAGGAAGTAAACAAAAACACGAGAAAAATGAATTTATATAAGTAAATAGGTAAGTAAATATTATAGATTAAAATAAGTACAGAAAATATATAATTATAGAGATATATAATCTCTTATTGTACCTTCATTTAAGGCTAACTTTAAAAGTAAAGCAGATCTGCTATTATTCATGTTTAAAAACAAAAGGCACACAAAACACTAAGTACGATTAGGACCGCGAATCTACAACAGATAAATGTCTGGAAACCGTTACACAGGGTTGGCAAAAAACGGAAGTCACACCGAGCGGTGTGGTATACGGAAGACGCTACGCGTTGTGTACATAGCCTGTATAGTAGCACGGGAGCGACACTAGCGCTGGTGATATACCGTCGAACTAAAATCTGATCTTATGAGTATGTTAGATACGATATGACTTCCAGCGAAATTTTTAATATAAGCCTTCTGATACCAACTAGTAGCCAAATTCGTAAAAATATAGGCAAAACGTTGTGACTTCCGAAATCGGAAGTCATAACGGTATATATGAAGTAACAACGTATTACGAGAATCTACTTTGGAAGTCACATGGATACATGTATCAATATATATATATATATATATATATATATATATATATATATATATATATATATATATATATATATATATATATATATATATATATATAAAGCCCTGCCACTGTTAATAATCCTAACTTCTTAAATTTTCCCCTACAGGTCCTTCGAGCTTTTATCTTGAGCATTGTTCTTATTGCTCTCTTCTGAGCAATGAATACTCTATCAACATCAGTTCCTCCGCCCCAGAAAATAATACCATATCTGAGCACTGAGTAGATGTTTGCAAAATAAACTGTCTTGGTGTTGTAAATTCAAATACTTAGACATTACTCGTAATGAATAACATGCCGTGTTGATTCTTTTGCGAACAACACACAGATGCTCTGACCAATCCAAATGTTGATCTATGTAAATACCCAAGAATTTTGTATTTGTTGATAATACAACAGTTTGATCCAACTCAATCTCCTCTCTGGAATTATCTCATTATTTTGCTTTGTGTGGAAACAAACACAGTTAGTCTTCTCGGTATTTAAAACCAATTTATTTTTTAAGAACCAATTCTGAGCTGTTTTTAACTGATCTGAAGAAATACTCAGAAGATCCTCAAACGTTGATGCTTTAATAAGTTTGCATCATCTGCAAAATTTACAAGTTACCTACAAAGTGACCCTTAAAAATCTGGCCCTTAATGTACTGATTTTGACATGTTTATGCACTTTTGGATGCATTTTATGCACTGTAAATGAAATTATGCATTTCAACCCAATTTTATATTTTATACTTTTTTACTGACGTCATCCCGAATGCAATTATTGTTCCCCCTTTTTATTGACCCACGAACAGTCGCTGTTAATTATAAGGAAATCATTTTAATTATTTGAATAATCCATCATAAAATATTTGTCACCCGAAAGTTAAGACTTTGCCCAAGCAGACATACAATAAAGCAATACGAGCCACGAGTAGTAAGAATCAGATCGTAAACAAGACGATAATCAGTGTCTAAAACATGCTTCTTCAAACACCTTTTTATTATCTACATATAAACCGAGATAACCTTTATCTGTATTATAGTTTCAACCGTTAACCAACAGCTTATAGATATGTTGCTAAGGGTGATCTAAAAATGGCAAAATCAATATATTGAAATTTGTGCTATCTATGTTTGTATCCAAAATTATATGTATTTTTGTTGATTGAGTGCAAAGATCAGAGGTACGCAGACTTTAAATCGAACAAAATACGAAAATTAAGCATTAACTGAGATTTTACAAAAACTGATAAGATTATAAACAAAAATTTAATAATACACTCACCGGCATAATTTAACCGCTTGGTTAAAATGATGCTTAGCAAAAATCCAATTTTAAAAATCTTTAAAGAAAATTTAAACAAATATAATTATATAATATACAATATCTAATATATAATCTATCTATCTAATATACATATATAGGTATATATCATAATAAAAATATATCAGGGGAGGAAAGTATGCTAAATTTGCAGTTACTCGAGCGCTAAATGGGGACCTATTGGGTTGTAAAGATTAGGTCCTAAAACCAAAAAAGGTTAAGTTTTCCATAAAGTGGGGGACTTTCCATTTTTAAATTTAATTTTCCATTTCCAATAATCGTTGTGATTACCTATAGCGCCATCTATCCATAATTCGAAAAAATGTCTCGAATAAAAGTTATTTTATTAAGACTTATTTTTCCGTAAAGAATCCAAATCTGCAAAAAATGGGGGCTCCTATTTAAGATTTTAATGGAATCCCCCACCCCACCTCCGTGGGGGTCGTGTTTGGTGTCATTCGATAGATTTTTGAATAATATTGAACACGTATTTTTTAGTTCTTCGATCTGACGTTCATTTCGCGAAATATTCGCTTTTTTTTGTGAAATTTTGTGCTCGCCCAAATATACACTGTTTTGCATGTACTTAACTTACCTTATCTTAATCTGACAATTTCGAGTTTTTGTAAGGATAGTTTTTTTCGGCCCCTTCTTAACGAACTCCCCTGTATTAAGAGCCAATATATGGTAGAGGTACATTTACAGGGTACAAGGTTTCTCCCCATGTGATAATCTGACGCGCTCGAGTAACTGCAAAAATCCCCACTTGGGCTCCCCTACCATAATTATACCTAATAATTATTAATAGTTTATTAAAAAAAAATTAGTATCTAGGTATTAATAATGGGTGCTGCCGCCTCTAGCCCTTAGGACTTCTTGGAGCCGCTTCGGCAACCCATTCATCATGATATCCTGGATATCCGATCAGTTGGCGATCAGCATGGCTATCCTAACATTGCTTGCTGCTATTCGGAATAGTTCGGTTGTCGATGTATTAAACCACTTTCTCGCTTTGAAGCCAAGATATTCTTCTTTTCCCTGGTCCTCTTTTTCCAAATACCTTGTCCTGAAGAATGAGTTGCAGCAAGTCATATCTCTGTTCATTCTTCATAACATGGCCAAGATATTCTAGTTTGCGCCCTTTTACTTATAGATGCTTTTTCTTATTTCTAATTTACACGATATCTTAAAGCGAAAACATGAAAATGAATAAATTTCAACTGACATGACAGTAAGACAAAGTAAACAAACTTTTGTTTCCAAAGGCAACTAATATTTTATTTTTGTTAAAATTTTGAGCCAAAACTTTTAGGACAAACTACTACTATATTAAATTGTTATATAAATAATTCAAAGTTTCATTTTAATAAAATTAAAAACAATACTAAAAATTAAACTTTTATTACACTCCTGGCCAAAAAAATCGGGACACCTTAAAAATGGGTCATTTTGATGTCTCGAATCTCCTAAACCTGTTCTCCGATTTTAGTGATTTTTCTAATATGTTATAACTTTATTCTCTAAGAATATGGATGTAGTACTAGTGTTGCTGAACAGGTAAATTTCATTGTATACCGGGTGTAACAATAATACTGTGTTTTTTCCTGAAAGTTCGTAACACCCTGTAGAATATTCTAGCATTTAAAAAATATTGAAATTAAAACTTAATTGTAGCCTTAACCTGTATTAACATTCTGCTTTTTGACTCATTCACTTATGTTGGATAATGAAAAAGTTAGGTACTTTGACAACTAGCCATGTTCTTCATCAATACAGGGTGCTTCTAAATAAGTGTGACAAACTTTAAGGGGTAATTCTGCATGATAAAATAATGACAGTTTGATTTATAAACATATGTCTGGAAATGCTTCGTTTCCGACCGAATGTTGAATTTTTTTTTACACACTGACGAATTATTTATTGCTCTAAAACCGGTTGAGTTATGCAAATAAAATTTGGTGGGTTGTAGGAGTCAGTTATTGCGCATTTTTTACATACAATTGTGTATTTTATATTCACCGTTGGCGTGCATACGGGCCATATTACACGGCCATATTACGTGTATGCACGGCAATGGCGAATATAAAATTTTTAGTTGTATGTCAAAAAATGTGAAATAACTACCTCTTAAAACCTACCAAATTTTATTTGCATATCTCAACCGGTTTTAGAGCAATAAATAAATCGTCAGTTTGTAAGAAAAATTCAAACATCCATGATCTCGGAAATGAAGCATTTACGGACATATGTTTATAAAGCAAACTGTCATTATTTTTTCATGCAGAATTAACCCTTAAAGGTTGTCCCACTTATTTAGAAACACCCTGTATTGATGAAGAGCATGGCTAGTTGTCAAAGTACCTAACTTTTTCATTATGCAACATAAGTGAATGAGTCAAAAAGCAGAATGTTAAGAAGGGCTCAGGCTACAATTGAGTTTTAATTTCAATATTTCTTAAATGCTAGAATATTCCACAGGGTGTTACGAACTTTCAGGAAAAACACAGTATTATTGTTACACCCGGTATAAAATGATATTTACCTGTTCAGAAACACTATTACTACATCCATATTCTTAGAGAATAAGGCTATAACATATTGAAAAAATCACTAAAATTGGTCAACAGGTTTAGGACATTCGACACCTCAAAAATGACCCATTTTTAAGGTGTCCCGATTGTTTTCACCAGGAGTGTATATAAATAATTATATTTGGTCTTGTCTGGTATTAAATAATACCAGACCAAGTTTCTGATAACGCCTTCGTAGTTTCTATTATTTACAAACCAACTTGAATGCTGAAATCAAAGAAGTCTCGGGGAAATCTATAATTTGCATTTCACTTCGTGCGTCATAAACACTCGTTTACGACGCTCTCTGAACGAAGTGACATATAAAATTTCTCTTGATTTCGTTTTGCATCGAAATTATTATTTTCTATTAGTAGACGGAGAGGCAGCGCCGAAAAATCTCTCTGAATTTACTAAAGCTAGTTTTTTCACAGTTGATTACTGTGAGTGTGTAGAGAAACATACTGCAGTCGGTCAAGCGAAACGTAGAACAGGTGGTACTGACAGCTTGTCAAAGTTGCTTACCTGCGGAAGTAATTAAATCCATTTACTAAGGCTGAAAATCAGTACACAGATTCTAAATTAAATATAAATAAAAGTTATTATAGTCGGTCAGCTGTATGACGGGACAGAGCCGGTCGGTCGGCCCCAGTGAATGTACAGGATTATTCACTATATTTTTACCCCCTTGTAAACTGCTTTATATACAGAATTAGAAAAAAATGTAAAATACAAAAGTTTTCCATTTTTTAATTATGATTTTTCGACATATATATCGTACTAGTGACGTCATCCATCTGGGCGTGATGACGTAATCGACTATTTTTTTAAATGAGAATAGGGGTCGTGTGCTAGCTCATTTGAAAGGTTATTCAACTCTCTATGCAGTAGTATAAACATTAAGATCATTATTTATACAGAGTGTCCAAACATTTTTTGAATTATTAATTAAACAATTACTTTAATTAAAAAATTTTTTGGACACCCTGTATAAACAATCACGTTAATGTTTATATTGCTGAATAGGGAATTGAATAACCTTTCAAATGAGCTAGCACACGACCCCTATTCTCATTTAAAAAATAGTCAATTAAACGTCATCACGCACAGATGGATGACGTCATTAGTACGATATACAGGGTGTCCAGAAACTCTACCGACAAACGAAGACAGGAGATTCCTCAGATAATTTTATGACAATTTAACCCAATTCACCTAGTCCGAAAATGCTTCCTAAGGGAGCTAGAGCTCTTTGAAGATGGCGCCAGGTAATTAGTTTTTCTTAAATACCTCCAGAACACTTCTATTTAGACAAACGAAAATTGGTATATTTATTTACTTTCCTGAAATGAATCGATTCCATCCATTGCGAATTTCTAGTACCGGTCATAGGCGTACGTTTTGGGTAGGGCAACGGTTATTTTATTGCATAACTTTTTTGTCTTCAACTTTTAAGCATTTTTGATACTGGATTATTAAATTGTGAGGTATTCTAGTACTAAAAGGTACTCTTACTTTAAGTCGATAGGATACACCGTTTTCTAGAAAAAGAAGTTAAAAAAAATTAAAAAAAAAAAACGATGTATTTTACCAACTTAAAGCAAGAGTAACTTTTAGTACTCGAATATCTCATAATTGAATAATCTCGTGTCAAAAATACTTTAAAAAAATTAAAGACAATAAAGGTATGCTATAAAATAACTGTTGACCTACCCAAAACGGACGCCTATGACCGGTACTAGAAATTCGCCATTAATGAAATCGATTAATCTCTGGAATATAAATAAATGTACCAGTTTTCATCTTTCTAAATAGTTTTTTTTTAATCTTTTTTTTTAAATTCAAGGAACGAAAAATTTTCAAATCGATTTTTCTAGAAAACGGTGTGTCCTATCGACTTAAACTAAGAGTACCTTTTAGTACTAGAATAACTCACAATTAAATAATTCAGAGTCAAAAATGCTTAAAAATTAAAGACAAAAAAGTTAGGCGATGAAATAACCGTTGCCCTACCCAAAACGGACGCCTATGACCTGTACTAGAAATTAGCAATGGATGGAATCGATTCATTTCTGGAAAGTAAATATGTATACCAATTTTCGTTTTTCTAAACAGAAGCGTTCTGGAGGTATTTAAGAAAAACTAATTACATGACGGCATCTTCAAAGAGCTCTAGCTCCCTTAGGAAGCATTTTCGGACTAGGTGAATTGGGTTAAATTATCTTAAAATTATCTGAGAAATCTCCTGTCTTCGTTTGTCGGTAGAGTTTCTGGACACCCTGTATATGTCACAAAATCATAATTTAAAAATTGAATTAGTCGTGTATTTTACATTTTTTTCTAGTTCTGTAAATAAAGCAGTTTAGAGGGGAGTTAAAATATAGTGAATAACCCTGTACATTCATTGGGGCCGACCGACCGGCTCTGTCCCGTCATACAGCTGACCGACTATAATAACTTTTATTTATATTCAATTTAGAATGCGTGTACTGATTTTCAGCCTTAGTAAATGGATTTAATTACCTCTGCAGGTAAGCAACTTTGACAAGCTCTCAGTACCACCTGTTCTACGTTTCGCTTGACCGACCGCAGTATGTTTCTCTACACAATCACGGTACTGTGAAATAACTAGCTTTAGTAAATTCAGATAAATTTTTCAGCGCTGCCTCTTGGACTATAGTCTTACCGATAACTGCATATCGGGGACCAAGTTTTCGTTGAAATTTTACCACGCTGAACAGGCAGGAAGTGAGATGCAAATTATAAATCTCCCCGGGCCTTCTTTGATTTTAGCATTCAGCTGGTTTGTAAATAATGGAAACCACGAAGGCATTCAGAAGCTTGATCTCAATAAAAATTTTATTTTTAGTATTATTTTTACTTTTATTAAAACGAAATTTTGAATTGTGTTATGCAGATATCGCTACGGCATCCATAGCATGTTATTTTGTTGTAATTCAGTACTAGGAGTCGGATTTGTTCGTCCAGTTCCAGTCCAGAATCAGTTCGTCCAGGGATAGTCATAGGTATATATACGGTACATTCCATGTCAAATCACTCAGGCAAAAAATTTTGGATCTCCGATTTGTCTGAAAATTGGTATATAGCTTCTGCGGGACGTAAAAATAAGATATTTAAGGTCAAAAAATCTTCTGCTTCTTTTTTTCTCAAAATGTTATTTTATGCGATTTTACAGTGATTTGGTGTTTATTTAAACAAATTTGCATTTTCTGTCGTAAAGTATCGATGAAAAACATAATATTTTAATAGAAAGGACTCAAAAATGTCATTATATGGCATTATAACAAGTTATTTTGAATCAAAACAAGTTTTTGATCAAATTTTATAGTGTAAAAAACGTTAAAATACAGTTTTTTGCATTTTCCTCCATTCCCAAAATATATTATCATCGATTTGGCTGAAAATTTGCCCACAGATAGCCAAAAGATAGGACTTTAAGTGGTTAGAAGGATTTGAATTATATTACAATACCAAAAAAGTTACATGCAGTAATATCAGACTCAAAAGTATATATTAGTCCAGTCGGGATAGCATTTGACCTTGAATGCCGAGCTGTCCAAAATTTTATTTTTCTATCTTTAGGGGAGTCAATAGTAGTCTAAATTTAAAATCACGAATGAATTCCTCCGTTACGTTAGCAGCCATCTTGATTTTAAAGGAGAACCTGTTTTGCTCAATATCTCCGCCATTTTTAAATTTTCGACAAAAATGGTAGGAACTGAAATTGTTCCAAATAAATCGTATTTACAATTATTACAATTTCTTTTTAACAATTTTTGTCGTGAGGTCGATATTTTCGAGTTAATTGTACTTACAGTAGACGCCTATATTTTTGACTATATTATTGCATGTAACTTTTTTGGTATTGTAATATAATTCAAATCCTTCTCACCACTTAAAGTCCTATGTTTTGTCTATCTGTGGGCAAATTTTCAGCCAAATCGATTATGATGTATTTTGGGAATGGAGAAAAATGTAAAAATGTGTAAAAATATGTATTTTAACGTTTTCTGCACTATAAAATTTGATCAAAAGCTTGTTTTGAATCAAAGTAACTTGTTATAATGCCATATAATGATATTTTTGAGTCCCTTCTATTAAAATATTATATTTTTCATTGATACTTTACGACAGAAAATGCAAATTTGTATAAATAAACACCAAATCACTGTAAAATCGCATAAAATAACATTTTGAGAAAAAAAGAAGAAGAAAATTTTTTGACCTTAAATATCTTATTTTTACATCCCGTAGAAGCTATATACCAATTTTCAGACAAATCGGAGGTCCAAAATTTTTTTTGCTCCAAAATTGAGTGATTTGAAATGGAATGGCCCATACACTCTCTGAAGAGAGCTAAGGAGCTTGAAACCGGTAAGGGTGTTTATGACGCTCTCTGAACGAACTGAAATATAAGATGTCTCTTGATTTCGTCTTGTAGCGCAATTATTATGTTATATAAATATGTAAATATACAGGAAAGTTATAAAGTTTGTCATATTTAGATTTATCCAACGACTGTCCTATTGATGACCTGCCGCACCAAACCAAAACAATTAGAGTGTTAAATGGAACCCCCTTAACATTAAAATGTCACCAAGAAAAGGCAAGATGGTGTTTTAAGGTAAGTTTCAATATTATAAGTCTAGTTTTATTTTAACATCTTTTCTCTACGTGAAGACTGCAAAAGGGGGTGTTTTGTAAGGGTAAACTGTAGATGTTTATCAATTGAAAACATTGAAGTTCTACAAATTAATAAAAGCAGTAAAAGTACCTCGCAAGAATAATAAAGTAGCTATTAAAACGGACAATAGAATATGCAGTCCATTTAAGACGACAAAGGGACTGCTACAGGGCTGCACCACATCCCTTACACTGTTCAAAATATTCCTGGAAAAAAAACCCTGAAACCATGGAAAATGAAGTACAGTAGAACCCCGATAAGTCGGCCCCCGATAACCCGGAACTCCGGCTAACCCGGACCGATTTTTATCAGGCAAACATTTCAACAATAAAAATGTATGTAATATAATATTTGAGAGATAATGGGTATTTGTGTAATTTGAACTACACATACCATAGTAAAAATGACTCATGGCACTCCACATTCATTGTCGTGTTATCGAAAATAACAGGCACCTGTAGTATCCTTTATTTATTTGAAACTGTCTTAGCATTGTTTAGAAAAGACTAAAAAACTATTAAAATTCTTTTTTTAACAATGGTCTTAATCATCACTGTTATTAAATAACATAACATCAGAGACGGTATTGTGTGTAGTAAAGTCATATTGTTCGCTTCCGTTCTGTAATCGTTCGTAAATCTATTCAGATTTTGTGTTTGCGTAAGGGCAACAAAACGTAAAAATGTTGTAGTGACAATGGAAAAGAAACTAGAAGCATTAAGTAGAATTGATAAAGGCGAATCTTGCAACATCATATGGTGTCGGTATATCTACAGTATCGGATTGGAAGAAAAATAGAACTAAAATCGAAGAATTTTGTTTCAAAATGATAACAAAAGACAGTTTGGACAATCGGTGCAAAGCTAATAAAGCTAAAAATGAGACTCTCGACGAACCTTTGTATGTGTAGTTTTGTGCAGAACGCGAACGTGGTTTACCAGTGTCTGTGTGACAATTATAACGGAGTTTATCTGTAAGCATACCATATTTTATTAATTTTTACCATTTTCTCCGGCTAACCCGGATTTTCGATAATCCGGATCGGCCGCAGTCCCGATTAATCCGAGTTAACGGGGTTCCACTGTACGAGGGAATGGGTATACCAGTAAGAAACGAATATAGTGGAACCCCGTTAACTCGGATTAATCGGGACCGCGGCCGATCCGGGTTATCGAAAATTCGGGTTAGCCGGAGAAAATGGTAAAAATTATTAAAATATGGTATGCTTACAGATAAACTCCGTTATAATTGGCACACAGACACTTGTAAACCACGTTCGCGTTCCACACATACAAAGCGTCGTCGAGAGTCTCATTTTTAGCTTTCTTATCTTTGCACCGATTGTCCAAACTGTCTTTTGTTATCATTTTGAAACAAAAACAACATTTTAAGTTTTATTGCCATTACGTTGCAAACACAAAATCTGAATATATTTACGAACGATTACAGAACGGAACGAACAATGCGACTTTACTACACACAATAACGTCTCGCAACGAGAACGAACTTATGTTATTTAATAAGAGTGAAGACTAAGACCATTGTTTGAAAAATAATTTTTTAATAGTTTTTTCTAAACAATGCTAAGACAGTTTCAAGTAAATAAAGGATACTACAGATGCCTGTTGGTTTCGATAACACATTTTTACTAAGGTATATTATGTATCAAATTACACAAATACGCATTATCTCTCATTGTATAATGTGTTTGACATTGAAAATTGAAACGAATGAACTACATAGGAATTCGCTAAAGCGACAAATTTTTACGAAGAAAGTTTATTATGATAAATAAAATTAGCCTGAAAAATATAAGATATTATAGTATTCGAACAATATGTTTATAAGGAAAGATAAAAGAAAATATTTTAAGATGTTGAAAAGAAAATTGAAAAATCCAGCATAAAGGACATACATTTTTATTGTTGTAATGTTTGTCTGATAAAAATCGGTCCGGGTTAGCCGGACTTCCGGGTTATCGGGGGCCGACTTATCGGGGTTTCACTGTACTTATGTTGTTCTGAGGCTATTTCCTTGTGGCATTTTTATGATTAACTATTTAGATGGGAAATAAGCCACAATTAAATTGAAAAAATAATTTTATTAACGTTTCGAAGCCCAAATCGGGTTTCGTTGTCAAAATACAAAATACTACTAAAATAAACAAAAATGTTGTTGCTAAGTAAAAACATTTTTCTAATAATTTATTTAATCTGACTCATTTATATTGGCAATTCAGACGTATATTATACAATTTTAAAGTAGAAGACTTTAAAATGATATCGCCAATATTTATGAGTTGCGTTCCTGGGACGACTTTACTAAAAGATAGTTAATTCGATTACATGAAATCATTCCCAACTCAAGAATATCCGTCACAAAAAAATCATAGCATGTGATCTGTCTTTAAAAAGACAACCAAATGTAATGATGACAGTAAAATTCGCGCGTTAGAGATTATAAAACCTCGTTATACTATCCCGACATCGTAAGTATTTGGTCTTACATTTAATATACTTTCAAAAAACTAATACCAAATTCTGACTTTAATATGTTTAAATTATAAATAATATTAATAATACATAGATATACAATAAGTAATACTAAAATATAAAATTTGTACTAACTCGATATGTTATTTACTTACTAATCGTGGTATTTTCTTTCTATTGACTTCCTCTTTCAGTATGGGTAACCACATCCTACTGCATTCTACCGAGGAATTTGCGACACAATTGGTTTCATTTAGCATAATTAGAGCCGCTTCTTTGATTTTTCTCTTTTTACTTTCTGATTCTTTCAGGACTATACTTGAATCTCTCCACTGAACTCGATGTTCATTATCCCATGCGTGTTGACATATTTGAGATCTATCAAATTCTCTATTTTTAATATAAGACTGATGTTCACTTATTCTAACGTTTAATGGTCTTGATGTTTCACCTAAATAAAATTGTTCGCATTCACAAGGTATTTTATAAATTCAATTCTTTATTCTTCTTGTTCATTGTTAGGTTTAGTTTTAGATAGAATAGACCTCAATATGTTTGTTGTTTTGAATGTTGTTTAAATGTTGAATTTATTTCCTATTGTTTTAAGTTTCTCGGATAGTCCTTTTATACATATATGGTATTGATATTTTTCTTGTATTATTTCTTGCGAATGTTGTAGGATCCCGTTCTAAGTTGTTCTGTTCCATTCGGTCCAATCTTGACAATTCCTTATTTATAAACGATAAAGGATAATCATTTTTTAATAAAATAGATGTTAACAATTGTTTTTCTTCTAAAAATGAATTTTCGTTAGAACAAGTAATTTTGGCTCTATCATATAAGGATTTAATAATCCCCTTATTTTTAACGTTGATGTTGTGAATTGATTTGTAATTGAGATATCTGTTGGTGTGTGTTGGTTTTCTACACACTTGAGTCTCATATGCAGTATCCTTCTTTAAGACTAAAACATCGAGGAAAGGCAAAGTGTTATTGTATTCCTTTTCCATTGTAAATTTTATTGTCTCTTCTTGATCGTTTATAATATTCAGGAATGTATCCAACAATTCTGATCTATGAGGCCATATTAAAAACACATCTACATATCTCCACCATACTGTGGGTTTTAAATTTTGTTTAGAAATGATATTAGTTTCGAAATACTCCATAAATATATTAGCCAATAGTGGAGATAAAGAAGAGCCCATTGCTAGACCAAAATTTTGTTTTCAATTCATTGTTTTTGTTTTCATCATGAATTCATTATTTAGTTGAATATAGGTATTATTAGTACATAATGTCAATAACTCCATTATAGCTGATACATTTAGTCTTGTCCTAGTTGTCAATGTATTACCATTCTCTAATTTCGTTTTGATTATGTTTAAAGTTTTATCTAATGGCACATTTGTAAATAAACTGTTTATGTCAAAACTTACTAAAATATTATTTGGATTAAATTTAATAGTTGATAATTTGTTTAAAAAATGTTTTGTATTTTTTATAAATGTGTTATCATTATTAGCAAATGGTTTTATAATGTTTAATACAAATTTTGATAGTTCATTACAAGGAGAATTGATGATATAAATGGGTCAGATTAAATAAATTATTAGAAGAATTTTTTTACTTAGCAATAACATTTTTGTTTATTTTAGTATATTTTGTATTTTGACAACGAAACCCGATTTAGGCTTCGAAACGTTAATAAAATTATTTTTTCAATTTAATTGTGGCTTATTTCCCATCTAAATAGTTAATCACGAATACTTTACCCTCAAGTTTTGCTGACGACCAAATAATGATCGCACAAGACGAAGATGACCTTAGTTTTATGATGAGAAAACTGGAACAAGAATATACAAATAATGGGACGAAAATAAACCCAAAGAAAACTGAATACCTAATGTCATGATGACATTTTTTGAGGGTGTAAAGTACTCTTTAAACTTTTTTAGAATAACTTTACAAGACGTTTTCTTTTCATCTGAAGACCACTCGAAATTGTTATAAATACGAAGAGCTCGATCTCCAACTCGATTCAACAGTACGCTGCCTTGCAAACTGTCGGTCTCTTCATTAAGCTTACTGGCTTCCAAAAATATATTAAATTTTTGTTCGAAAAAACTCCAATTATCTGCCATATTACCATCAAAACACAGTTCTGTTACTGGAACAATGTGGTCGTTCATTTTGGAGGTTAAATCAAATTTAACAATTATTTACAAAGTATTATTATTTATCAATTCTCCTTAGGGTGCGAAGACAACGAAATGTGACTGCGCCATATAATATTTGTGTGCTTACTTACTTTTGTTTTGATTAATTGGGTAATTATAGGATGAAATAAAATTAATAAAACACATGGTTCAAATTGACATCTGAGAGAGGGCTCCCTCCCTCTTGTCTTTTGTCACTTTATTGAGTCGGCATTTTCTAGCGAATGCCAGCTATCTAAATGATGTCATCATGACACCTAACAACGGAGAATACAGAGATAAAACAGCAGGAAAAAGATGAACGTAAACAAATCAAAGGAGCAGACAAGTACAAATATTTAGATTTCATAATATCAAACAAAGGAACAACTGAAGAAGATATAAAAAATAGACTAGCACAAACAAGAGACTGCATAAAAAATTTAACCCGATACTGTGGAATAAGAACATCAGTATAAAAAAAGAAAAATATATAATACTATGACAAGAGGTATCCTCACATACGGATAACCGTTTCTTATTAATAATAAGAAAACAAAAACAAAATAAGAGCAACATATATGGAATTCCTAAGGAGAAGATGCAGAATAACAAGAAGAGATACAAACAACAGAGATTAAGAAAATAATGGGAATCAACTCATATGTAATAGACTACATAGAACAGAAGAGATTAACCAGGTACGGACATGTAATCAAAAGAAAAGCAGACCAAAAACGTTGGATAAACACAATAACTGAGTGAAGCCCGATAGGAAGAAGGGAGAGAGGCAGACACCGAAGATCTTTCAGAGATGAAGTGGACGAAGTAATGAAAAGAAAAAATCTGCAGGAAGAGGACTGGCAAAATAGAAAACTGAAGAGAACGGTCGAGTCAAGGAATATAGTGAAAACTGTAGAAATCCAGAGTATATAATATATCAACTGTAGATGTGTTGTCGGAATAAAAGGCTATTCCTAATATCGTCCAATAGCTACCAGTAACTTGGATTCGCACTTCATCTAATTATAAACGATTTTCCAAACAAAAGTTCAATTTTAATTGCAATTTTAGCTTTAGACTCTTAATCAAATTGATCACCCACTGTATCATAAACCTATTAATATGAAGGCAAAGAATTTCAAACACTTCACCCGTAGTTTAAACTTCCCGAGTACATGTCTGGTTAATCTAACGTTGTCGGAAAAGGTATACTAATTAATCTAATTAATTAATGTTTGTATTTACAAAATACTGTCGTTAATACAACAAACAAGCTACAAATGTTTCCGCAACTAGAAACACATGGTTTCTTTGAGCAAATACACTTGTGGTTTGGATTTAAATTAAAGATCAATAAACACACATACCTATATAGTGCATTTTAAAATATTATCTACAATCACAATGCCGCGGGTTTACAATACTTTTGATGTTACCGATAGTTGTAAAATGACATTATAATAGTATAAAATAAATTAATAGCTCAATTAAGCGATGGAATATTACATTAATTTAAACAAATGTAATTGCGTAGTGTGTTTATATATTATATCAACACATATAGGTACATACTCAGAAGGATTTCCACAGTTTTCACTGTATTTCTCCACTCAACCGTTCTCTCCAGTTCTTTCTGTTTTGCCAGCCCCCTTCCTGTAGATTTCTTCTTTCCATTGATTCGTCTACTTCATCTCTGAAAGATCTTCGAGGTATGCCTCTCTTCCTTCTTCCTATCGGACTCCACTCCGTTACTCTATTTATCCAACGATTTTGGTCTGATCTTCTGACGTGTCCGTACCAGGTTAATCTCTTCTGTTCGATGTAGTCTATTATATCTGAGTTTATTCCCATTGTTTTCTTAATCTCTATGTTATTTATTCTATTTCTTCGTGTTACTCTGCAGTTTCTGTTTAGGAATTCCATCTCTGTTGCTCTTATTTTGTTTTTGGTTATCATGATTATTGTCCAATTTTCATACCCATACCAATAAGTGAGGATTGTGCGATTAAGGAGCTGGCCGTAGCAAACTCGGCTGGTTCTATGGTCGATTCTCGCACACAGATTTTGGGAACGTCTTCTTTTTATTTGTCGAAGGACCAGCTGGAAATCCAGCACCTGCAAGAAATAATCTTTGCTAGGGATAAGGAGAGGGTGATAGGTAATTAAAACACAATGTTTATAAAGTAACAAAAAATAGGTATATTGAAGAGTTGAGTTACTCGAAGAATAAATGAGAGATAGCAGATTGATATTATAAGTCTAACTTACAAGCAAATGAGACAGTTTATCACGCATAGAGTTTTTGATAGAACAGCGAACCGTTTCCACGTAATGGCAACACCACAAACTTGACGAGAGGTAAATGAATAAGATGTACTTAGGATTATCTTTCTACTTACAGTTGATACAGCTGTTAACAGCTATTGTTTTACTATTTGGCGCTATCACTTACTGCCTAGTTGATAAGGCCACAGACATTAACTACTTATATTGTTATGCTTGAGGTGAAAATAGACAAAAACTACATTATTTGGAGCTTCTTCAATGCGGTGTGCATTCGCCGATGGTTGAAAACAGACTCGTTAGTTGGTAGTTGGGCAACTTTTAGTTTCACTGTTTGGCGGGAAAAGATAGTTGGCGGGTATATGGGTAAAAAACTAGTTTTGAAGAGACAGGTACAAGGTTCTAATATGTTGAAATATTGAAAATATTTGTTCACTATAGAAATTTATGGGAAATTTATAGATACAAGGATACTTCTTGTCGTGGTATTATATATTCTTCTTTTTGTTTTTATGCTGATGTATTCTTATCCCACAGTACCGGATTCAATTTTCGTATGAAGTCTCTCGTTTGTCCTAGTCTGTTTTATATATATATATATATATATATATATATATATATATATATATATATATATATATATATATTATATTCCTTTGTTTGATATTATAAAACCTAAATACTTACACTTGTATGTTCCTTTCTAAGAACTTAGCACTCAATGGACATTGTGAGCTCGTACGAACTCATACAGCAAACTAAGACTCATACTCTAACTTTACTTTTTTAATAGAGGGTCACAAAGTTCCCGAAATTCTATAGTAAGGCCAGAATTATAGAAAAAATGCATTTTGTGTTAGAGCTATAATGTTATCTATTCATGTCGATGGACCCTCGAAGGGCCGGATTAAATACTTTCGCGGGCCGGAGTTGGCCCGCGGGCCGTACTTTGCCCATCACTGCTCTACACACTTAAATAGTACAAAGAAATAAGGTAAAAAAGTACCTTATTGGGGACGTTGGCCAGGTAGGTATCTCAAGTTTTTTGAATTTTATGGATCTCGATAACCAAAACCTCTTTGTTTCCTGCAGTGAGTTCGGTGGATATGTTTAATATATGTAAACTATCTCTTTGGATTTCGGTGACAATCTGATCTTAGTCCAGAAAAATAAGATTTTTCTTGTATCTTGCTGTCGTATTTTGCCGCATACCGTACTTCGTACTTTTATAAAAACTAACCTAAATAAATTTATTTTAGCCCTGTGATTCAAATTTCCACGGAATAGTATGTAATGGGAACCGCAACTGGAAAAAACTCACCAGTGAAACTAAAGGAAGAATAAACTTCGAAGCTGCCAACAAAACTCATAATGGAATGTACCTATGTTCACATAAGAATATGCCGACAATAAAAATATTTATTGTTGATGTGTTTGGTAAGTAAGTGTTTTTTGGACTTTTAATTTAATTTGGTTCAGTCGGGATATAATTTGAGCTTGAATGGCGAGCTGCTCGAAATTTTATTATGGGGGGGGGGGGGGGGTCAATAGTAGTGTATATTTGAAATCGCGACTGAATTTCGCCATTGCATTAGCCGCCATATTTATTTTAAAGGAGAACCGTTGCTGCTCAATTTTTTACAATTTTTTCGTGCCGTCGATATTCCTAATTAAGGGGAAAATATTGGGAGCGGGTGAAGCATAAATTATCGAATTGATCGTATATAATTAATTTTACATACATTAATGACATAATTGTACATAAACAAAAATGGAGAGAATTATATTTTATACATTCATTCGTTCATTTATTTCATATTCATCTTTGTTTGCTAAAATAAATATTTAAGCTTTTAGGTTCGTGCTTGCTGCTGATGACGACAGCATCTAGTTCGTTAATCGCTTGTGTCTCGTTAGGCTTGTCATAGGCGTAGGACCTTAAATGTTGATTGTATCACAAAAAAATCAAAGAAATCAACATTGTATAAAATTTAACTCTTGCCTGGTTCCTAAAAAAACTGATACGACTCTTAAATCGTATTTTGTATAGCGTAAAATTGAGCAGTGTATTTTGAAGGATAAATACTTTTTCCACGGCCGCGCTAAAAGAGCCACTTTCACGCACGCATTTCGTTTCCGAAAGTTGCACTTTTGATGATTTCATCCATGATCAAATTGAAGTGCCTAGGGCTTACTGAGTGTCCCTTGTCTTATTCCGCTGTCTATGTCTGTAGGTTCTGTAAGTTGGCCATCTCTTATTTCCCCTAAAGGTTAGAACAATAAAATTTGCGGCAGCAGAATAGTTTTTGTTTAACCCGACTGGACTAAATTGACAGTCTTTTCAAGGTTCAATTTTGAAATAAAAATCTTTTTCAGATCCTGGCTACACCGGACCACCACCTCGAGTCCACCCCCTGAAAATATCGAACATAACAGGCCCAATAAACACGGAGTTTACAATCCAGTGCAAAGTAACCAGTGAAGTATTTCCCAAAATCATCTGGTTCAAGACCTGTTTCGGACAGAAGTGCGACTACAGATTCCACCAAACCTGCTATTGCCACATTAACACATCGATTTCTGACTACCACGCAGGAAACACCTACCTCAGTAAATACCTCATTTTCAACGCTAGATGTGTAGATAGCGGCACCTATCTTTGTTTAGCACTCACGCAGTTCGGTAAAGACGACCAAAAAGTGACTATCAATGTGCCGTGTAAAAAATCGGATAGTGAATTATATTCCTTGTTGTTTTTAATACCGTTTGGACTGTTGTTGATACCTTTAGTTGTATGGCTATGTTATTATAGGAAGAAAAAGAAATCTACTATCATAATCGTCGACCAACAGAAAAAGCTTCTCAGGACTATAACTCAACCGAAGGAGATCATATAATCAATTGTCTAAGATTAAATATAATACACAAATTCAGTGTTCAAAATTTCCTCCGTTGTTAATTTGACAGTAACAATGGTAGAATGCGTCTGATACATTTCACCATGTTTCTCTAGAAATTAATATGGATCCATCGATAATTATTTGACTTTGCTATGCAACACTTGCTGGTTTCGTTTTATAAATTCTACTTTCCCAGTATCATTAATAAAAATAATATTTAGGATTCCAATCGGGTGAACTAGGTGGCCATTCAATATTTCCTAATCCCGAACCATCGTCCGGAAATTTCCTGAGCTAACTATCGCCAAACATTTACACCAAAACGAGCTGGAGCCCTGTCTTGCTGACCCCAGGTGCGGGAGCACGCCAAATAGAATTCTATTTTAGGGACGTCACGTTGCCTAGCAGCCGTCGATTCTCCCATTATGAAATTCTATTTTGTGACGTCAGCAAAATAGAATTCTATTTGGCGTGCTCTGGGTCCAGATTACATTCAAATTGGGACCAAACTTCTTCACTTGTTCTATACAGTTTTGCTACTATTATTATTTGTATTATTTTTAATCGTTAAACGATCTGAGAACTACCTTTATTGGTTCGTTAACGTTATTTCCTAAGTTCTAGTTTGTAAATCATTTCTAGTGATTGAAATGTATACCTTTTAAAATATCTGTGATAATTTTGTATATAGTAAATTATTTGAACCATTTGACGTTTATTGCTATTATCCTGGAACTCCAAGAAACTAAAAAAAAACACAAAAATGAATGAATGGTTTAACAATACAGAACCTCGAATATTTAATAGAAACCACAAAACTCCACAAACTCCGTATAATAAAATATAGATTGGAACAAGCTGAAAATGCGAGCATTATCATAACGAAAACTTTATTTATTTACGTATTTTAATTCATAATATGGAAAATTGCTATTATGAAAAGTAGTTTAGAATTAATAATTATGTTTTAATGTGCAATTATATCATTCTAATTTAAATGTTATGAACTTTAAAGGCAGTTCACTCTTGATCGAAATTCATATTTTTTATATACCTCGTATAGAATTAATAAAATTTTACATATGATGGTTGCATCATAAATCTTAGAACATGAAGAGCTTTTTATGAAGAATAACTTTTCTTCGTCAAATTAAAAATAAAAGAGTTATAAATGAAAATGTTGCTGCTATCCATAATTTGAGAAAAATCTTCAAATATTTTTTTCCATTAGAAAGATGTAATTGCACATATCAGACCATAATTGTTTATACCAAACAATATTCTTTCATATACTGTCGGTTCGCTAAACTCAGACACAACTGGTTAGTGATTTTAGTCAATAATTTTGCCAATTTGGCAAAAAAAAATTACTAATTAATTACTAAATAATTAGTAATTTTGTCAACTTTGGCAAAATTCGCAAAAACAAAAAAATTACCTACTAAAATCACTAGCCAGTTGTGTCGAGTTTAGCGAACCGACTATATTTTAATTTCATAGCAAATGGAACAGTCCATTTATCATAAAGGGGAGACCGCATACTCGTATAAACCTTTTTGAAGCTGTTAATAAATTATTGCTTTTAAAATATACTCAAATTGTATTTTTGAACATCTTATTTATTTTATACAATAATTAAATTCACTATTAAATGTCATTAATGTTTTATTAATACTTAATTTAAAATTTAGTTTGACATTCACGAAGTGTCAAACTCAAATGTAAATAACCAATTATGCTTTGCTTAACAAATCGAGATTAAAAAACTAGCCTACTTAATAGCAACGATTTCAGCTGGACGTGTAGTGTGTCGGAAGAAAATAACCCGATTGTGACGTCACATTTTACACTTTGGGGTCGATTATCTCGAAGACGGTTAGAAATATCGAAATGCCGTTTTCAGATTTGGATTCAGAAGAAAAAACTACATAAGAATCCATCGATAAATCTGATCTGAGTATTGCAGGAGCGGCAACGCAATAACACACAGACTTTTGCGAATTTATAAACGAAATGTTTTCGTTGAAAATGGCACAATGCATGACTAACTACAAAATACAACAGAAAAAAACATGATACAGTGAAACCTCGATAAGTCGGATTAATCGGAACCGCGGCCGATCCGGGTTATCGAAAATCCGGGTTAGCCGGAGAATATGGTAAAAATTAATAAAATATGGTATACTTACAGATAAACTCCGTTATAATTGAAATAACACGAAATACATAGTATGTACAGTACATCTAAATTACGTAAACTTGTATACAGTATTATTTATTTCTTGGTAAAAAACTCAGTCAAAGTGAAAAAATGTTTGTTTTGTTTGATGAAAATCGGTCCGGGTTAGTCGGACTTCCGGGTTATCGGAGGCCGACTTATCGGGGTTACACTGTACGAAAAAAAAATATTATAGAGATAAACAAATCCAGTCTGGTCACGGATTGAATCGCTCGGTGTAGGATCCGTACTATAATTCTGTGCTCTGTGCGTAAAGCGAGTTAAGTCCAAAAATGGTCGAAATTAGAAAATGCACTATTAGACCAGGGCGGATCTGTAAAAATATTAGTACATTTGGACGTTGAGAGGTGACTCAAATTTTTTTGCAGAAATTGCTTGAAAATAAATCAAATAATAATATTTGAGTTATCCTCCCTCTCAAAAAGGTCCGGAACATTGTTTAAATAATCAAAATGTCAAAAAATTAAGGAAAAATTCGATTTTTTTCTTGGTTTTTTGATCATAACTTTAAAATTATTCATTTCCGAGAAAAGTTGTACTGACATAAAAGTTGCGTAATTACATTTCCTATAATATAGAATTGGTTAAAAATTTAAGAAATAGTCACCCTTGTTGCAAAATAGCAATAATTGTGAAAAAAACATACAAAAACAAGTATTCGCATTTTACGTTTTTCAACCATTTATGCTACACTTAGGACCTTCATATTTCACCCTGAAAAATTTTATGATACAGTAAAACAATACTGTAAATTTCATTAAGATCGGTTCAATAGATTTTGCAAAATAAATTTTGCAATCCAGCTTTCGTAAAAAAAATTCATTTTTTCAAAATGTTACAGGACTGAAAATAAAGCAGATAGCAAGTTGAAAATTTTTTTGCATATAGAAGTGTACTGTACCTTTCATTTGCAATTTTGCAAAATTAAAATCGCTTAACACCACAGCGTCAGGAATTTTTTTAAATAAACATTAATTATTGGTGCTACGCGCAGGACAGCGGATAGGTTGCTCTGAATGGGCATTCCAATGACCTTTGATAATGGTTGATACATTTTAATTTTTATGACATTTCGATATAAATAAATAAATTTGTTTATTGCAAAATAAAAACACATACTCTATCCTTTGAAATAACACTTTTATTAGAAAAAACTTTCTTTGTTCATATATTTTAACTTAAATAATAAAAGTTTATTATTTTTAAAGATATGCAATTGTTTAAACAATATTTCACAAACAATAATAAAATTAGTTTGATTTTTGTGGAATTAAAAATCATTAGAAATATGGAATTAGAAATCAACCTGTGTGAATCGAACACCGCTGTCCTGCGCGTAGCACCAAAAATTATTGTTTATTTCAAAAATTTGCTGACGCTGTGGTAATTAATCGATTTTAATTTTGAAAATTGCAAATGAAAGGTACAGTACACTTCTATAAGCAAAAAAAATTCAACTTGCTATCTGCTTTATTTTCAGTCCTGTAACATTTTGAAAAAATGAATTTTTTTTGCGAAAGCTGTATTGCTAAATTTATTTTGCCAAATCTATTGAACCGATCTTAATGAAATTTACAGTATTGTTTTACTGTATCATAAAGTTTTTCTGGGTGAAATATGAAGGTCCTAAGTCTAGCATAAATGGTTGAAAAACGTAAAATGCCAATACTTGTTTTTGTATGGTTTTTTCGCAATTATAGCTATTTTGCAACTAGGGTGACTATTTTTTAAATTTTTAACCAATTTTATATTGTAGTAAATTGAATTACGCAACTTTTATGTCAGTACATCTTTTCTCGTAAATGAATACTTTTAAAGTTATAATTAAAAAACGAACAAAAAAATCGAATTTTTCCTTAAATTCTTGACATTTTGATTATTTAAACATTGTTCCTGACCTTTTTGAGAGGGAGGATAATTCAAATATTATTATTTGATTTATTTTCAAGCAATTTCTGCAAAAAAATTTGAGTCACCTCTCAACTTCCATCTCAAAACAGATCCGCCCTGGACTATATCTGTATGTTAGAATTTGATATCTACATGTGTGTATAATTTGTCAAGTCCAATTCCATTTCTAAACTGAGATATTAATGAAAAACAATAGTATGTGTAAAGCATGTAAGTCCTGAACTTAGACGCATGATTATTTAAGAAAGAGGAAGACTCAGTGTGTTAAGTCCCACAATTTTGGGACTTAACACACTGTACACTAATGAGTTATTAAGTGCGCCACGGGACGTTGCAAACTTTAAACGCGTTTATCTCAAAACGGTGTTTTAGGACTAAACTCTCTTTACGCACAGAGGACAGCATTATCATCATCATTGTCTATTCTTATATTCATTGTTCTTCTTTCTCTTTAACGTCTTATGGAACATAAAATATTTTCCTTTCAGTTTTTAGAATCTTTCATTTAAAGTACTGAAAGACGAATCTAGCGTTCTCTACGGGGCACTGGTTTCTGGTACGACAATAATAACTAAATCTCAGACAGGGCGAGTATGTTTGAGGGTAGGTAATATGCATATACTGAACAGTGTCAGTTGAAGCTCTAGGAGTCCTAGGAAAGAAAAAATATACGAGAAGAGTCGTAGCAAGGGTACATTAAAAAAAAGAATGTGTGTGTACTTTGTACGCACCTAAGAAGTTATACCTACTTATAACAGAATAAAACACACACAAACACATTGAAAAATGCCACAAATGATTTCTGAACAATAATTGTTGGAAAGATTTTAATTAAATACGTATTTTCTTAAAAAAAATTATATAATAATATTCGCGGTCTGCAAGTACTTGGAAGGTATACGCGAAACGATCGTGCGCGAATAGCGGAGAAAAATTGCAACTTTCTTAAATAATTCATATTGTCAATTGAAATTGTCAAATTGACGTACATTTTATACCTATTGTCATTTAAGAAGAAAAATTATACATTGCTCCACAATATTGATATGATATGCAATTATTATTTAAAGGTAAATTTAATCAATTGTATTTTGCTTGCAGTACTGCATTTTAATAACTAATTTTATTTACTACATACGATTATTTACGTTTTAATAACATAACCTAAACCTTATTTTTTCTTCTTATTATTTTTTTTTGGACTATGGCCTTGACATTTATCCAGTAACCAGGACCATATGATTGGCCAATATAATTAAAAGTGCGAAAAAAAGTGCAGAGCGTAGAAACCAGGTGTCGCTTTTCCGAACTTGCACAGTCCCAATACTTACAATCATAAAATGTATAAAAAAATAAAAGTTTGTATTGGGGATTGAACCCACGTACATTGCGTGTTTAAATTCCAGCACCTTTAGATATCGGCTACGGGGGACATATGCATCTTACTGGAAGATAGAGCAACTGAACAACTTGACAGTTCCGAATTTAACCACATTAGTTTGATGTCTACGGAATTTAAATATTACAACACAACAAAACAGAGCAAGAAAACAATATTAGATGAATATTTTTAGAAATTTTGTTGGTTAGGTAGGTTTATTTTACATACATACTAGGTAGGTTTATTTTACATTTTCCAAATAGGTTATGTAATTTTTTATTGCGATACTGAAACATTTACAATTATACACCGGGGTTTGTCCTAGTTGGGTCAGAGAGAGCATAGGCGTAACCAGGATGATCCTAAGGGGGGGGTTACAACTACCTGAAAGGGGGGGGGTTACAACTACTGGAAGGTCTCTGAGGGCTATGGTGTTAAGCGTATGGAGCTCAAAGTACATCCCAATGGGGGGGTTACAACCCCCAAAACCCCCCCCCCCCTGGTTACGCCTATGAGAGAGAGCAGCATATGTGCCTCCTGATGAGAGCCTAATAAGTTTCGAAACCGGTAGAGGTGCTTGCTGCACTCTCTGATTGAACTGGAATAATGATGCGGCTGTAGTTTCGTGTTGCAACGAAATTGAAAATGGTTATTCATTTTTGATTTACAATTATTAGTACGTACCTGTTGCTTTTAAAAACTATTTAAAAAGTCACTACAATTATAAACTTTTTTGTTTCGGTGCTCACAACAATAAAACTAATATATTATACAACATTTGTTTACCTCCATATTGAACAATTATTATTGACAGATCATTTCAACACCCAATGCAGAGCCCGTATAATGACTAATACCATACTGTCGGTGTGCGCATGCGCGCATATTAATAATAAATAATCACCCTCAATCGCGCCTAAAGAAGTATAACTTCAAAAAAGAAGAAAGAGAAAGGTTTAGTATCACGTGGCAAGAGGGGTGGGTTAAGATGGGCAGGGTTCTTCAGTACCTTGCCCGGTATCTCGGACACACCACACATAGCATTCCGTCGTCTTAGTTCAAGTTAAGATTATTATCACAGAAAAAGGGCTTCTTTTGGTGAATGGTGGTCTCGTCATCTTTTTTATGCTGTTTTTGAATAAAGTTAAATTTAAGTATTTATAGTCAAATAGTCATTTTAATAATTATAAATAAATGTTATAAAAACAAAAATAATGTTATCTTTTATCATTAGGCTTAATATATTAAAATAAGTTATATTTATATTATGACAGCGTTTCGTGTTAATATTACAACGCATGCGTAATCCATGAAATCATCTGAACTGGGTTCAGAAATCTTTGAACGGCCGAATTCCAGCGTTTAAGCATCGTTTAAGTTTAAACTGCCATCGGTTGAACGTGAATTGAGAAAGACGATTTTGACTGACGTTCACTAAAAGTTCAGGTTAAACTGGAGTTGAACTCTATATGAGAAATTGACCCTTAGAGCTACGTTCATGTTCAGCTCATGAACCAGCCATAGTTCTACTAGATATCTACTAGATCTTCTGTTGCTGATCTGTAATCAGAATTTCATTCAGACATATCTCTCCCACTAAAAATACGGCTGCTAAAATGCTATGTATTTCCAGTTTTGCTGTATGGCGCAGAGGCATGGACACTAACGGAAACATTAATGAGGAAGCTGGATGCATGCGAAATATGGGTGTATCGACGTATCCTCAAAATATCCTGGACGACTCACACCACCAACGTAGAGGTATTGCGCCGAATGGGAAAAAAAAGAAATCTCTTTCACAATTAAGAAACAGAAACTTGAATACCTAGGTCAAATTATGAGACATGATAAATATCATATACTCCAACTGATAATACAGGGTAAAATAGAAAGCAAACGGGGCCCGGAATAAGAAGACACTCATGGCTTCAAAACTTACGCCAATGGTTTGGACTAACATCGATCGAGCTATTCAGAAACGCCGCAAACGAAATTAAAATTGCTATGATGATAGCCAACGTCTGCAACGGACAAAGCACATGAAGAAGAATCAGAATATAGGTTGAATAGCCGAGGTGATAATACACAACCGTGTCGAACGACACGGTATATCAATATGGTCTATTGTAGAGTATCTTACTTCCTCATAGTTTCACCAACATTCTTGACAGTTCTTAAATTCATGTATGTCTTATTTTCTTGGCATAAAAGTGGATTTCATCCACTCTTATAATCAGGGCCCCCGTAAGAACTACTGGCGCCTGTGTGCAAAAAATGATTTTGGCGCCCCTTAAGGCATTTTGATGTTTTTTATTTATTTTTTTGAAGGTAGGTGCTTTAAATAAAGCAAAATAGGTACAAATAACACCATAGCTAACCTTAATTGAATATGGTTTAAGGGGCTTTATTGAATAAATTCTGGTGGACCATCTTGTCACAAGAGGGTTTAAACTTAACCCAAAAACATTTTTTTCACCCCACCCACAACATCCCACCTTTTTGTGGATGACGAACCCAGAGTACCGCGATTTTCAAATTTTATCCATTTAGACGGGACTGTATCGTCGCCCCCGTTAGCGAAATTATTCCGATTCGATTTATGCACAAACTTACTCAAAAAGAGGTATAACCCTTATAACAAAGCCACAGGTGCCAGACGGTCCTGTGGTAGAAAAATTGTTTAAACAATTTTTTTTAAACAAATTCACATTTTTTTTTATTTTGAACAACTTGTAGCCCTGGATCTCGCATACCAAAAAAAATTAATTAATAGCAAGCTGAAAATTTGTTAATAGCTTAACGGTCGGATAAACTTTGATGTAAGGGAACACTGGAACAGGGGATGTTTTAATTGTAGAACAAGTTAAAAATTTGGAACGTCAGACTATCAAAACGTCCCATGTATTTTGTCGGACAGAACTTCTAATTGATTTGTTGCCCTTTCATTAAACTCTCATGCAAAAATCAGACTGCTATTTATCACCAACATAATTCCTGTCATTTAACATGTTCTACGTGTCGGACTTATTAAAATGCCCAGTTAGTGCTAAATACCAGTCTGATTTTTGGCATGAGAATTTATTGAGTGGGTAACAAATCAATTGGAAGTTCTGTCCAACAAAATACATGTGACGTTTTCGTAGTCTGACGTTTCAAATTTTTAACCTGTTCCACATTTTAAACGTTACCTGCTCCAGTGTTCCCATACATCAAAGTTTATCCGACTAGACACCGTTAAACCATTAACAAATTTTTAGCTTTAATCAACTTTTTTTTTGTATGCGGGATCCAGGTCTATTGGGTCATTTTGAGTAAAAAAAGTCCCTTGTCATTTTTCTCTAAAATTGATTGTTGTCGAGTTATACGCGATTTAAGATTTGAAAAATGCGAAAATGGCCATATAACTCAACAACAATCAATTTTAGAGAAAAATCACAAGAGACTTCTACTTTCTGACCTTTTTTGTTCAGAATGACCCAAATTATCTATAAAAAATTGTTGAAAGTGAAAAAAAATTTTGTAAATTTGTTTAAAAAAATTGTTTAAACAATTTCTCGACCAAGGTACCGCCTGGAACCCCTTAGAATTTGTTATAAGAACGTCTTTTTGTGTAAGTTTTTGCAAAAAAATCTAACCGAAATAATTTCGCTAACGTGGGCAACAATACATCCTGGACTTAGAGCGCTAATTGTTAATAATAATTAAAAACGACAGCTTTGTAATAAAATAATGACAAACATTTCTTCGGGATCTTCATGGAGGGGTTTTAAACTTTGATTTGACTTTATAATTCACTTTATAACTCGACAACAATCAATTTTAGTGAAAAATTACAAGAGACCTTTTTTACTCAGAATGACCCAAGTGATCTAAAAAAATTGTTCGAAATGAAAACATTATTTTTGTGAATTCGTTTTGACAATTTTTCAACCACGGCAACGCCTGGCACCCTATGGATTTGTTATAAGGACCTCTTTTTGAGTAAGTTTGTGCAAAAATCGAATCGGAATAATTTCGCTAACGGGGGCGACGATACAGTTCGGTCTAATTAGTTATTTGATAGGTATGCGATTTTTAAATATTGTCGAATTATCATTTTAGCGCCACATAATCGTTCGCTTATCGATGAGATAGAATTACCGCCCACACACTATTGCACTATGTCTGGAATTTTTCCACGAAATCAGGGTATAATTAGGTATTTGTTATCTACAGAATGGGTGTTTGGTATTTTTATAGCCGGATATTTATTTTATATCTATAGAGAGACTAATAATGCCATATGCCATCAAAACAAAGTAAAACTGAACTTTAATTCCTCAACTTTTGTCTTAAAATTAATTTTTGCTTTTTGATTTTTTTGTAAATATTTTTGCAATTTTTGACCCTCTGTTTTGGCGCCCCTAAAGGATAGCGCCCTGCTTATAATGATAAATAAACAATACAAAAACAGTAAACATAAAAAATCTTTATTTCTTTTTTTCTCAGATTATTTCACCCTGTAGTTACATTTAAAGTATCATAAGGCTATTTGTAATAGCCATAAAATGATAATAACCATAAAATTGATCTAAATAAACTGAGTAATAAATATGTAACGTTGGACATTTTTTATTATCTTTCTTAAATAAAACATTTGACACATCTAATTTGATGAACTGAAATACTCCTGGGAACCTTTGGGGTCTGGTTTTATAGTTTTTCCTCCTTTTTGCCAATTGGCTGGGCACACTAAAACAGAAAAACAAATGCAGTTACCTACATATAAATAAAATTATAATAAAACTCTTTGAAAATATAATGAGACTATATACACTAAGTACCAAAATTAACGCACCACCTTAAAAATGGGACATTTTTGATTTCTTGTATTTCCTAAACCTGTTGTCCGATTTTAGTGATCTTTTTAATATGTTATTGATTTATTCTTCAAGAATATCGATGTAATAATACTGTTGCTAAACAGATAAGTGTCATTGTATACCGGGTGTAACAATGATAGTGTGTTTTTTACTCAACGTTTGGAACACCCTGTGGAATATTCTGGCGTATATAAAATATTGAAATTAAAACTCAACTGTAGTCTTATGCTTTCTTAACATTATGTTTTTTGATTCATTAGCTTATGTTAGATAATAAAAAAGTTAGGTACTTTAACAACTAGCAACGTTTTTCATCAATACAGGGTGTTTCTAAATAAGTGCGACAAACGTTAAGGAGTAATTCTGCGTGAAAAAATAATGACCGTTTGCTTTATAAACATATGTCCGCAAATGCTTCGTTTCCGAGATACGGGATGTTGAATTTTTTCTTACAAACTGACGATTTATTTATTGCTCTTAAACCGGTTGCGATATGCAAATGAAATTTGGTAGGTTTTAAGAGGTAGTTATTTCGCATTTTTTGGCATACAATTAAGAATTTTATATTCACCATTGGCGTGCATACGGGTAATATGACCGGGTAATATGACCCGTATGCACGCCAATGGTGAATATAAAATTCTTAATTGTATGCCAAAAAATGCGCAATAACTACCTCTTAAAACCTACGAAATGGCATTTGCATATCTCAACCGGTTTTAGAGCAATAAATAAATCGTCAGTTTGTAAGAAAAAATTCAACATCCCGTATCTCGGAAACGAAGCATTTGCGGACATCTGTTTATAAAGTAAATGGTCGTTATTATTTATGTAGAATTACCCCTTAAAGTTTGTCGCACTTATTTAGAAACACCCTGTATTGATGAAGAACATGGCTAGTTGTTAAAGTACCTAACTTTTTTATTATCTAACATAAACTAATGAATCAAAAAGCATAATGTTAAGAAAGCATAAGGTTACAGTTGATTTTTACTTTCATAATTTTATATACGCCAGAATATTCCACAGGGTGTTCCAAACTTTGAGAAAAAAACACACTATCATTGTCACACCCGGTATACAATGACACTTATCTGTTTAGCAATACTATTACCATATGGATATTCTTGAAGAATAAAGCTATAACATATTAAAAAGATCACTAAAATCGGACAACAGGTTTAGAAAATACAAGACATAAAAAATGTCCCATTTTTAAGGTGGTGCTTAGGGTATATGACAAGATCATTTGTAACAGTATCTAAAACTAGGTATAACATCCGAGTATTTGAAGGCGAAAAACATTGATTTAGTGACCTGCATACAATCCTTACTTGGAACTGTGTGATTAAAAATAAACTACGTGGTAAACGTTTTAAGACGCCAGATGAGGCAGTCGAAACAAATACAAAAATCTCATTTCTGAGATATCTCTTTAGGAGTGCAATAAATGCTTAGATTCTTAGACGACTGGTTTGTTCAAATGCAAAAGTATATATTGATCTTAAAGTTTTTTGAATAATTTGGGAAACAATACAGCTGACTTTTCCCAAAAATATTTTTTCTTTGAATTATTTGTGGAAAGTTAGAGTATGTCTCGTACACAAATGTGGCAAAAAGTTACATATGTTACAGTTCAAGTTGATTCTCAGTTAGAGTTGACTCCAACTAGTTGGAGTCAACTCCAACTGAAACGAGCAGTAAAAGTTGATTTTAAAAATTTAAATCAACTTTTACTAGTTGGAGTTGACTCTTCCTGGATCGATTCAGTAAATGTTGATTATACGAGAATCTCAAGTGCAGTTTTGATGAGTGTGCGTTTCTTTGTTTTGACCGTTTCAACTACTTATTAGTATAGTCTGTAACGTCGCCCCCGTTAGGTAAATTATTCTGATTCGATTTTTTGCACAAACTTACTCAAAGAAATATGTACATCCGTATAACAATCCTTATAACAAATACACAGGGTGTCACGCGGTACCGCGGTCGAAAAATTGTTTAACCAATTTTTGTTAACTAAATTCACAAAAATAATTTTTATCTACTCTATCTCATATTATGTAAAGCAGCGGTTCTCAATCTGTGGTACATGTACCACTGGTGGTACATATAATTATTTGCGGTGGTACACAAAACACAAAAACTTAAAATAGTAGTACATAGTAAATCTTGATTATACAATCTAAAAATATAGAAATACAATAAAATAAACTTTAGATGGTACATGACTCATAAAGATTGAGAACCGCTGATGTAAAGGTTTTATTGTGTGAAAATTGTAAATATAGATAGCAGTGCATGAAGGGTTTAAAGTGTGTCTGAAGTAACAATGTATTTTAAATAAGTTTTACTTTTTCGCACTGTTGTTTAGCACACTGTCATATAATTAAACATCCTTAACTTTCGCCTTCGGGAGGAAATCAGACACGCCCTTACAACGGCAACTGAAATGCTCACAAAACAGCGACCACGGAAGCACAGATGGATGACAGAGGAAATATTGGATTTAATGGATGAAAGAAGAAAATGAATATTACCATCCTTGGATTATAAGCTTTCATTTGACACATCATTTGTAATATCGGAAAAGAAATGAAAGGCAGAATTTACAAATCAGTCATCAGACCAATAATGACATACGCGGCAGAAACACAACCCGACACAGAGAGGACAAAAAGATTGCTCGAAACAGCCGAGATGAAACCCCTTCGAAAAATCGATAGTAAGACTCTATGGGACAGAGCCAGAAGTACAGATATACGACGGAGATGCAAGGTGGATAACATTAATAACTGGGTAAGAAACAGGAGAATAGAATAGAATGTAGTCAGAACAGCGAGAGACGGTTCCCCAATAGGAGGACGTTCAGTGAGAAGACCACGAAAACGATGGAACGACAACTTACTAAAGGCACAATGAAAAAACAGACAAAGTAATGTCTATACAAAAAGAAGAAGAAGAAGATTTGTCATTCTACCTGTTATAATAACGGAGGAGTTATATTCGTGGACGGACGGATAGACAGCCTAGGTTAAATTTGTCACCTTTAGTACCATCCTTGGATATTAATCTTTCCTTTGACACCTCATTTTTGTCATTCTACCTGTTATAATTAACGAGGAGTTATACTCGCTGTCGGAGAGATGGTACTAGGCAGTGCCGTGGTCGAAAAATTGTTTAATAGTTATTTATGTACCAAGTCAGTAAAGTGGCTCTTTATCGAACGAGTCTGATGTTACGAGCAGAGGAAGCGAAGCGAGCAAGAGACGCGTTCGATAAAGAGTATTGAGGTGGTGCGTACAAAATTGTATCGTCAATCATAAAAAACATTAACACTTACTTACAACTTTGAGGAAATTTTTTTAATTTTAGACGAAATAAAAAATTTGTATGACAGTAATGACAGATGACTTTTGCACGATGGCCGGTTTTGATGTTTAATCGATAGTTATCAATATTGTATACCTACCTAATTACTAAATCTGTATAAAGTTTTGATTTATTTTGTATGAATATAATTGCGAAACACTACAGAATTTTACTTTTTGACATACATTTTATTAATAATAAGATAAATTTTGTACAATATTTTTAATAATTAAAGTAAATAAATTTTAATTTCACTCAAATAAATAATCGATTGCTGCCATTGACCACTTACATTCAATATCGGTTAATTTGATTAATAATCGCGGCAGGTAAAGTAACATTCTTCTTTCAATACAACAAAGTGATACTTTACTGCCGAAAATAAAATGAGGGCAAATGAGTACAATAATGAATGATTTTAGTGACTTTTGGCGATAAACAATGATTTTAAACAAATTCGCAAAAATAATTTTTTCACTTCGTACAAATTTTTTTTAGATCCTTTGGGCCTTTTTTTCTCTAAAATTGATTGTTGTCGAGTTATTAGCGACTTAAAATTTGAAAATCGCCAAAATAACCATTTTCAATGTTTAATAACTCGGTTAAAGATAATTATTGTGAAAGTCGAGCGAGCGGCCGTGGAGTAACGGCATAATCGCTGGCCTCATACGCCAGTGCACGTGGGTTCGAGCCCTGCCAAAAACAAACCATTTTCATTTCCAATAATGACACGAGCCGTCTCACCGTGCCTCGGAGAGCACGTTAAGCCGTAGGTCCCCCTGGGCTAGTGTACATCGACACTAGTTACTTGAAACAGGGTTAAAGGTGTAATTGGCGCCGGAACTGCCCGAAAGACAAAAATGCCATACGATATTATATATTATGAAAGTCAGAAACTAAAAAAAATCAAAGATTAAAGCTACCTCTATAAGATCCTGAAGAAATGTTTGTCATTATTTCATTAATAAGATATTATTTTTAATTATCAACAATGAGCGCTAACCGTGTATTGAGGCGGCCGTCAATGTGAGTGCGAGTGAGATTCACCATTGGCTGGAATGGTGCATCTCTTTAGCACTCACCATTGATGGCCGCCTAATACGCACTTAGCGCTCATTGTTAATAATTAAAGATTAATAGCTTAGCTTAGTAATAAAATAGTGACAAAAATTTCTGCTGGATTTTGTAGAGTATAAACTTGGTCACTTTCTGACTTTCATAATAATGGATTTTAACCGAGTTATTAAGCCTTGAAAATGGCTATTTTTGCATTTTTCAAATTTTAAATCGCGTATAACTCGACAACAATCAATTTTAGAGAAAAATCACAAAATACTTTCTACGAGCGTGCAAAAATGTCTACTTTCGCGAACGAGTTTAAGTTTAGAAAGTTTTACTTTTCCGCACGCGTGTTAATTTAGATATGTTAATATGGCCTTAAAGTAATTATAATACATACAATAAACTAATATTTAGATATTATTTACTAATTTATTTCAAATATATCTTATTGTGTTCATGTTTTAATGAAATTAACGCGAGAATTCGATGAAATAAAATAATTTTGACATAATATTCCAAAGTCAAATCAGTAGACAATAACAGTGGTTTTGAATCGTCGTCATGGAAACCAAGATCGTCGTCATGCTAACCAATTATGCTGAAAGTTTGGTTTTGACAACCTTGTCAAAGAATTAATTTGTGTATGTATTTTCATATTAATTAAATTAATTGATTAAGATTTGGTCATTTTTTAAAGACTCATAGAAAAAATATTGTTCCTAACGCTTGCAGAAAGTCTCTTTTCCGCACTCGACTGCTTGCCGAACTCCGCGTAGTTCGGTAAACTGCAGTCACGTGCGGAAAAGTATGACTTTCTGCACTTGTTAGGAAAATTATTTTGTGAAGTGAAAAAATTATTTGTGTGAATCTGTCTAAAAAAAATTGTTTAAACAATTTATCGATCAAGGTACTGCCTGGCACCCAGTAGATTTGTTATAAGGACCTCTTTTTGAGTAAGTTTGTGCAAAAAATTCGAATCGGAGTAATTTACCTAACGGGGGCGACGATACAGCCTAGACTAATTTGAACATATTCAGTAACATTTAATTTCTAGAATCGGCTGTTTGTGTGAATCAGAATCAACTTTTACTAAATGGCATTGGGAAGAGTATACTTTTCCTAGTTGGAGTCTACTTTTACTAGTAAATGTTGAATATAAATCTTCATTTTATATTTATAATCAACTTTTACTGAAACCAGCCGTTAGAGTTGACTCCAACTAGTTGGAGTCAACTCCAACTGGATAATCAACTTGAACTGTAACACATATATGTAATAGAATGTTGACCCCCTGATATAGACACTGAATAACCTTTTACTTCTTGTCTTGTCTGACACTGTGTATGATCTCAAGGCGTGATATGCCCGTTATATGAAAAACTGTTTATAAACTCGATACGCAAGTGTAATATACAGTGAGGACGTTTGAGTTTTAATAAATTCATTATCTCAAGAATGGACAAATTTGGAGGGAAATCCTAACTAAGACAGGTCGATTTTTATTTTTAAATTTTGACTTTTTGACATATACATCATACTAGTGACGTCATCGATCTGGGCGAATTGACGTAATCAATGTTTTTTTTTAAATTAAAGTAGGGGTCGTGTTATAGCTCATTTGAAAGGTTATTTAAGGAATATAAACATTAACATAATTCTTTATACACAGGGTGTACAAAAAATTTTTTTTATTAAATTAATTTTGAGATAAAGAAGAATGTAAGCAATTTATTTAATTCAAAATACATTTTACTGTTCTCAGAAAAATAGGTAATAATGTTTATTTCACAAATAAACATTGCTTCTCGCTTAAATTCAATGTTCACCCTGCTAAGATACAGGTTGGTGGCAGTTTTAACATTGAATTTAAGCGAAAAGCAATGTTTATTTGTCATATAAACATTTATTTCTGTTTTCTGACAGCAATAAAACGTATTTTGAAATAAATTAATTACATACATTCTTCTTTTTGTATCGATTAATTTAATTCAAAAAATGTTTTTGGACATCCTGTATAAATAATTATGTTAACGTTTATACTACTGAATATAGAATTAAATAACCTTTCAAATGAGCTACCACACAACCCCTACTCTCATTTAAAAAAATCATCGACTACGTCATCACGCCCAGATGGATGACATCACTAGTATGATATATATGCCAAAAAGTCATAGACCTGTCTCAGGATTTCTCTCCAAATTCGCTCCTTCTCGAGATAATGAATTTATTCCAACTCAAACGTCCTCACTGTATGTATGTTTGAGAGAATACAGTCGAACCCGCTTATTAGAATACCGATATATCTGAACTGTCTAGGACTACATTTGTCTAGCTTCTGAGTAAAGGCGAAGGTGATTGGTTTCTGGTCTGTGTATATCGTTATGTCCTTACCTTCGATCATATGTCTGAAGTGTTTTATGGTTAGATATATAGCTAATAGTTCTCTGTCGTATGCACTATATTTCTTTTCGCTAGGTGAGAATTTCTTAGAAAAGAAAGATAAAGGTTTCATACCTGTATCCGTTTTTTGTTGTAGTACAGCTCCAGCACAAAAATCAGAGGCGTCACAAGTGATGGAGATATCAACATCGTTTACAGGGTGGCTCAGTAAAGCAGCGTTAGCTAAACTGTTTTTGCAGTCGTCAAAGGCTTGGATTCGCTGTGGTGTCCATTCAATTGGTGCTTTTCCTTTGACATTACCTTTTAGGGCATCATGTAGTGGTGCTTGTAGCTCAGCTGCATTGGGTATGAACCTTCGGTAGAAGTTTAACATACCTAGAAATCTGCGTAAGTCTTTCACTGTTTTTGGCTGAGTGAAATTTTGTACAGCTGCTACTTTTTCTTGTGGAGGTGTGAGTCCTCCATCTGATACTGTGTATCCCAAAAAGGTAATGTCGTTTTTGCCGAATTGGTTTTCTACTTGCAGGAACCATATTTCAGGATCGTTGGGCCAGAACGGTGGGATTTTAACTGAAATCCGATCAACTGAAGCACTGTTATCCCGAAGCACTGTTATTGGCACTGGTACCGTCCGTCATTTTCGATGTTCACTGTATTTAAAACCGGCAAAAGTATATTATTAGCAGGAATTTGTAAATTTTCGCGGCGTTTTAAATGTTCTCGGGGTCACCAATATTCCGGTGGTGTGGTTGACGAAATTAATAAAAAATAAGTGTAACAACGAACAGTAATATATTTATTTATTTTGGGTAACAAGCGGTGTTTTGCTTATATCTCGAAAAAGGGTTGTTTGTTAGCGCAAGCGAGGGTGTGTCTGCATCGTTCGCATGCTGTATAGAGACTGACTTTCGGACCACCAACTCTTATGTCAACTGGTTTTGCGATAATGGCCAGAAAGGGCCATAAATTACTGCATCTGCCTTTTAAAAGATGAGAACCTTTTTGTATTTTACGAAATTGACATAAAGAGTGTGGTGATCTGACATCGTAATCCATTAGTGTTTCCTTGAAAAAACATTAATTTTATACAATCTGTTTAGGGATACATTTTGGTTTCTTGAAATCAACGGCCCTTGTTGGCATATGGTTTGTATATTACATGTGAGTTTTAAATGACTAATGTTGTTTCGTTTTGAGAAAAGTTATTAAAAATTAAGAAAATAAAATTAGCAGAAATAGTAATTAAAGCGTAACGCTATAGGAATATCCAGGTTTAAGGAATAGAAATTTGTGATCACGAAACGTTTCTACTAGCCACCAATGATCGGTTATTAGAATATCCTGGTTATATAGGAATACTTTTGCTTGGCACGAAGGCCATTCCAATATGTGGATTCGACTGTAGTAGTAATCTGTTTTTGTCTGTAATGCACATAAACTATTTTCAGACACAAAAAAAAACAGAAACATAAAAATTTACCTTCTCCGTGTTCATCAGTAAATTTAATGGCTTCAATAATCCTCAATGCTTCATTAACGTTCCTGCCAATGGGCAAATCGTTTACAGTTATGTGCCTCAGAATACCTTTAGTATCTATAATGAACATTCCTCTAAGAGCAATACCTTCTTTTTCTAATAAAACACCATAATCTCTAGCAATATCCTTGTTAATATCTGATAATAAAGGATATCTAATGCTGCCTAAACCACCCTCCTAAAAAATAAAAAAAAAGTTTAGTTCAAAAGCAGTAAAATTATCAATTTTAATTTGCTTTTTATATTGTTAATAATATAGGAAAAGTCAAACAATAAGGAATTCACGTAATTTTCCCATTGTTGCCATATTCTAAATTTGAAAAAATATATAGAGAATAATCCGTAACCCGTAGATGAAAATTCACGTAATTTTTTTGAAATGCCATGTCTATTAAAGCGAGCATTTCACTGGCTAGAATTAGTGATGAGTTTATATGACGTCATTAGTACATTTGGTGAGATTTTAAATGATAACTGACATCTGTCATAATATTGGAAGTTAAATATGATGTCAAATTATTGTTTTCAAATTATATTTTATTTACCTATCTAGTTTATATTTTAACGGCAGTTTATTTTTTAACCAACTTCACTTTACCTTCCCTATCCTTGATTGGTCGATTAGGTTTTGTAATAGTCTTGTTGTATGGTAGGTTTAGTTAGGCATTAATTTTAAGAAATGTTGCTGGCTAAATAAGCACAGCTCCCAAAGGCCATAAAAGAAGAAAAAAAAATAAACAAACAAAAATCTTACATAACTTTCTATGGGACAATGTGAGTTTGACACTTACAGTACAAATAATTATCTTTGTTTCACACTCTTATTAGGGCCGGTTGTTCGAACGCTAATCAACATTGATCACTATCAAATACTTAATTACTGTCACAACTGTCAATGTCAATTTTGGTTGGGTTGCCGAAAACATAATTATTGATGACAATTATGAAATTAGTTAATCAATTATGTTAATACTTGTTATGTTAATTGACTAACTAATCTCATAATTATAATTAACTATATTTTCAGCAACCCAACCAAAGTTGACATTGACAGTTGTGACAGTAATTAAATATTTGATAGTGATCAATGTTGATTAGCGTTCGAACAACCGGCCCTTAAAGACAAAGAGAAACAGTGTAGCCGGTAGCTGCTTTGGTAAATAAATATATTTTCTTTATTTGGCAACAGCGCTTTCCTGTCAAACTTGACGGTAGCGAAAAAATTAATATATGAGGAAAAATTTGTTGAATTTGTTTGCCGTAAAGTTTGTACCGGTGGGTTATGATGTCATTAAATCTATGACGTGCATTCCTAATTGTTTGAATTTTAGTTTATTTAGTCCAGAGTAATAAGGATTTTCTCGGGACACTCAAAGATCCAGGTAGCTGACTACTTTTTTAGTTATTGTAGACCTATAGGAAGAAAACCTACCTATTTCCTGCCTAGAGTTCGCGTCCGTTTTTTAATTATTAACAATTTATTGCAAAAACCGCGATATTTTCGATTTTTTGCACTCCATTCAAAAGGTACATAGTTGACATAAAATTACATAATTCAGTTTTTTAGAACATTGAAAACCCTTCAAAATGCCGATTTTTGAAAGTTAAAAAGTTAATTTGTTGCTACGTAAACTGCAAAATAAGTGAAAATAGTTATTTGTTAATAACTTTTACTACCTTAGAACTTTAGTGTTTCACCCAATGTTGGGTATTGGCGTACTTAACGAACCTTCAAAATTTGAGACCGATCCATTAATTAGTTTAAGAGTTATTCTATTTGTTTATCCCAGAGACATTTATTTTGCATTAAGATAAGACAGAAAATAATGAAGATATGGCAATTCTGAGTATGCCAAATGAAAGTAGAAGAATGATAGTATCAAAATGTTTTAAAAAAAGATAAAAAAATAATTAATATATGTAGTCAAAAATCCAAATGTCAAATTTTTGATATTTTGTAGTTTATAAACATTTAGAATAACTTTAAAAATATTTTCCGTAGAAACAATCTTTTTATATATTCGAAAAGATAGTATTTTAACACGAATTTTAAAATAAAAAAATTAGCCTGGGTTCATTTGGGACAAAGTAAGCCATGTTTTTTTTAATTCACAGCTAATTTGTTTATAATAATTAAGGAATCTCATTAATGCCATTTTAAAGAACGGGATTTGTATTTTTTCTTAAAAAATTTGCACAAACATTGTACCTTCACAGCACCCTCTACGATTTTTCAAAAATGTAGTCCAAACGATTACTAGGGGAAACCTACAAATCCACCGAGTTAAAATACCGAAAAAGCAATTTCAAACGAATATAATTTTCTGTATCTCCTGATCAACTAAATGGATTTTGATCTTTCTTTTTTTAATTTGTATGTAATTTTTACGTACATTACAAATATGCAATTTGTTTATAAATTTATTAATTAATAAACAGTCTAATTTGTTTAAACAATTCTTGAAAAAAAAATTTTTTTTACAAAAATCTTTTTTTTTTATTATAGTATCATTAATGATCTTAGAAAAAGTTAAAGTACACTTTAATAAGTCAATGATTTTTATTAGATAATTATTTATTGAAGATAATTTATTTATTAAAGTGTATCTTAACTTAATGATTTTTATAAGATAATTATTTATTGAAGATAATTTATTTATTAAAGTGTATCTTAACTTTTTCTATGATTAATAACGATAGTATGATTAAAATCATGGATTTTTGGGAAAAAATTATTTTTTCAAAAATTGTTTAAACAAATTACGAGTGTTTATTAATTAGTAAATGTCTAGACAAATTGCATATTTGTAACGTACAGAAAATGATAGTAGATGATAGTAGTTTTAAGTTGCCTTTTTTAGATTTTGAACTCGTGCATTTGTCGGCCCCAGCTCCCCCTTCACTTATCACGACTAGCCACCAATTGAACTACATTTTTAAAAATTCGTGTAAAATACCAGCTTTTCTAATATGTAAAATGATTTTTTCTACGGACACTATTTTTAAAGTTATTCTAAATGTTTATAAACTACAAAATTTCACAAATTTGGCATTAGGATTTTTGACTATATTAGATAATTTATTTATCTTTTTTTAGTACATTTTGATAGCATCAGTTTTCTACTTTCATTTGGCATACACAGAATTGTCCTATTTTCATTATTTTCTGTCTTATGTTATTGCAAAATAAAGGTCTCTGGGATAAACAATTAGAATAACTCTTAAACTAATTAATGGATCGGTCTCAAATTTTGAGGGTTTGTTAAGTATGTACCCCAATATCCAACTTTGGGTGAAACACTAAAGGTCTAAGATAGTTTTAGTAAAAGTTATTAACAAATAACAATTTTCTCTTATTTTGCAGTTTGCGTAGCAACAAATTAACTTTTTAACTTTCAAAAATCGGCATTTTGAAGGTTTTTAATGTTCTAAAAAATTAAATTTTGTAATTTTGTCAACTATATAGCTTTTGAATGGGGTGCAAAAAATCGAAAAAATCCCGACTTTTGCATTGAATTGTTAATAATTAAAAACGGACGCGAACTCTAAGCAGGAAACAGGTAGGTTTTCTTCCTATTGGTCTACAATAACTAAAAACGTAGTCAGCTACCTGGATCTTTGACCGAACATGGTCTATTTCTAGCTTATTACCCTGGAGTAATTTGACATTTCTCTATAACTATGGTCCTTTTCACAGGCATTTTTCAGTGCGTCACAAGTGAGAGAAAAAGGCAAGTCCGTGATAATACACATTTATAACATGACATTTTAGTTAAATCTGACAATGACAGTTGTCAGAATCGTAATCAGCCAAATATGAAAAGGGTATTGCAGTATAACCCTTTTATTTGCAATTTGGTATAAAAACAAATCAATTGTATTTATTGCAATTATAAAATGATTTGTATAGTCTTATAAATTGTACAGATTATAGTCGTATATATAATTCGTAAATCACTTTTTGTTCGATTATAGCGCCATCTATCAACAGCTAGAATAAATGTTAGAAATGACTGTAATCACGGAAGTAGGTACGTTTTTTCTGTCACTTCCAACTTAATGCGTTAGAAAGAAATCGAAAAACTGTGACGCACTGAAAAGTGCCTATTAGAAAGAGAATATCATCAAAACATCATTTATTTATAAATATATATTTAAATATAAATGAATGTAAAAATCTTACACTTCTCTTGGCGTTGATCCATGCCAAATGTGAATAATGAGAATCAATTGAACATCCTATTACTTCTGCGCCTAATGCTTTGAAATCTTCAAGTTTGTCTTCTAAAGCAACTAGTTCTGTGGGGCAAACAAATGTGCTAAAATAGAGGTACATAGTTATTTATGAAACTGTTAGAATTAATATATATAATATAATAAGCGAGTCTTCTACAGCTGTCGCCGCTTCTCGCATCCTAATCTCCAGCGATTTCTGTCGAAGCAATCTTCAGTTTTTAAGTCTCTGGCGGTCATTTCATCTTCGACATCTTCTCTCCAGGATCGTCTTGGTCTACCTCGTTTTCTTCTTGTGGGTGGAGTCCATTTTTCTATTTTTTTCGGCCATCTATTTTCAGGCATTCTCTGAAGGTGTCCATACCAGTTAAGTCTTTTGGCTTCGATTGTGTCTATTATATCTAGATCGACTCCCATTTGTCTCCTAATATCTTCGTTTCTCACCCTATCAAGTCTAGTGAGTCGGCAACATCGTCTCCAATAGTTCATTTCCATCGCCTTGATTTTTGACTTGTTTCTTTGGTTAGAATTAATTTAATTTTAAATATACCACATTTTGATCAACATTATTTCACTCTGTAAAGTGGCCCCCTTGAGCAATTATTGGAGCTGGTATTTATATTATCATATCAGACACAGTCTAATAACAACAAAGTCTGGAATGAACAGGTCAATTTAACTTCATAAAGCCTACTTATGGCCTCGCATTTTCTTATATGAAAGTACCATTCATGGTGCTTTTCTATGGTTAGCATTAGGGGTCTAACACAATTTGGAGGGGAGTGGAATCTTGTAAAGCATTACGGTGCGTTAGAGGAAAGCGAGAGGTGTTTGACAAAATGTTCACAAAACATGGAAAATATTTTGTGAAGATACTGCACTGAAAGAGTTAATTTCAACCGACTGCAAGTAACAGTTCCATTTCGACATATCCGAGAAAAATCTGAAAGGAATTGCAGGAATGTTAGTAGAATAGAGATGGCGGGTCTAGAATTTTCCAGAATAACGTTATTATGTATTTAAGAAGCACACTATGTTATTTTTATTTAGAGTACATGATAAATTCAAACTGAAAAGTTGTAAATAAATCATACCGTTAGTTTTATTTAACTGTAACTCGATACAATATGATTAAGATAATAGAAGAGCATAGTTTAACTAACAGATTTAAGAAATAACAAAGATAGTAGAAGAAATACTAGACCTCATGGGGCAAAGAAGACAATACAAGGACAATTCAGACGAATATTTTTTACGATATTATATACAGTGGAACCCCGTTAACTCGGATTAATTGGGACCGCGGCCGATCCGGGTTATCGAAAATCCGGGTTAGCCGGAGAAAATGGTAAAAATTAATAAAATATGGTATGCTTACAGATAAACTCCGTTATAATTGTCACACAGACACTGGTAAACCAAGTTCGCATTCCACACAAAACCACACATACAAAGCGTCGTCAAAAGTCTCATTCTTAGCTTTATTAGCTTTGCACCGATTAAACTGTCTTTTGTTATCATTTTAAAAAAAAATTCTTCGATTTTAGTTCTATTTTTCTTCCAATCCGATACTGTAGATGTACCGACACCATAATATAATGCTGCAAGATTCACCTTTATCAATTCTACTTAATGCTTCTAGTTTCTTTTCCATTGTCACTACAACATTTTTACGTTTTGTTGCCCTTATAGACAAAAGACACGCAAACACAAAATCTGAATAAATTTACGAACGATTACAAAACGGAAGCGAACAATAATACGACTTTACTACACATAATACCGTCTCTGATGTTATGTTATTTAATAAAAGTGATGACTAAGACCATTGTTAAAAAAAGAATTTTAATAGTCTTTTCTAAACAATGCTAACACAGACAGTTTCAAAAAAATAAAGGATAATACAGGTGCATGTTGTTTTCGACAATGAATGTGGTGTACCATGAGTCATTTTTACTATGTTATATGTAGTTCAATCCGGTTCCATTATCTCTCAAATATTATATTACATAGAGTTGGTACAAAACCTCGTGAACCTTGAAAAAGCGTATGTATAACCGAAATAAAATGAAGCCAAAAACATACGACTATTTTATTTGCTGCGAATTGCGCGACAGGGTCCCATCTGCACCCTGATATTTTCAGTAATGTCGGATTCATCAATCGTTTCGTTCGTATATTGACGTCACCAAATGAATGAATTAGGTTCACGAGATTTTGTAACAGCAATACATTTTTATTGTTGAAATGTTTGTCTGATAAAAATCGGTCCGGGTTAGCCGGAGTTCCGGGTTATCGGGGGCCGACTTATCGGGGTTCCACTGTACTTAACAATTGATCTTTATGTTCCTGTTAAAAAGTATTCAGCAAAGAAATTTCCGGTGTGGTTTTCTCCAGATCTCAAAGTTACAATAATTCATAAAAAGAAAGTTCACAAAGAATATCTGAGAACTAAATCCCCCACTCTCTTTAATGAGTTTTCTGCATTAAGAGCTCAATCTAAACGCTTAAAACACCACTGTTATCGTGATTACATTGCATTAACTGAATCATCTCTCAGGGATATTAGAAATTTTTGGAAATTTGTTAGTAATAAAAATAGCAAACCTAATATACCATCAGTTGTACACTATAATAATATCACTGGTTCTAGTGGTACAGAAATTGTTAATTTGTTTGCTGAATACTTTTCAAAAACTTATAGTGATAGAGATTGTGTCTTGCAGGATAATATTTTAGATTCTGGTGACATCAACTTATCACAATTTACTTTATCTCAATTTGGCATTTCTATTTCGTCTATATATGAAAAACTTTTCATTTTGGATAGCAACAAGGGACCAGGTCCAGATGGTCTTCCACCTTCTTTTCTTAAACACTTCAGCGTTTTACTTTCTAGATCTCTTTTTCACATTTTTAACCTGTCATTAAAGACCGGGATGTTCCCAGTCTACTTGAAAACTAGCTTTATTACCCCAATACTAAAATCTGGAGATAAGTCTCAAGTGAACAATTATCGTCCGATTAGCATTCTGAGTTGTATTCCCAAAGTTTTTGAGAGTCTTGTTTGTGACTATTTGTTAGCAAGTTTAAAATGCTGTTTTATCGACCAGCAATTTGGATTTCTCTCTGGCCGCTCCGCTGAACTTAATTTATTGACATTTACCGACTTCCTTGTGGAATCTCTTGAAGGTGGCTTCCAGGTTCATACTGTATACACAGACTTTACAAAGGCGTTTGACCGGGTAAATCACAAGATTTTAATCAATAAGTTGAGAGGTCTGGGTATCAAGGGTGAACTTTTAGAATGGTTGTTATCCTACCTATCTGAAAGAATACAAATAGTACGTGTTCAGGGTTTTCAATCGTTTGAAATTAAGGTACCTTCGGGAGTGCCACAAGGGTCACATCTTGGACCCCTTCTATTCAATATCTATGTTAATGATATTGCCTCCTGTTTCCACTTTGCTTTTTTCCTAATGTTTGCTGACGATTTAAAATTATATTTGAAAATCGAGAATGATGGTGACTATCAAAAATTACAATCTGACTTGAATCGGTTGAGCTATTGGTGTGATAGCAACGGAATGGAACTTAATGTTAAAAAAAGTGTCACTTAATGATTTTTGGTCGAAATAGAACTCCTACAAATCATATCTATACTATTAAGGCTTGTCCTTTAGACTCTGTATCTCAGATAAAAGACCTAGGGGTTGTGCTCGATTCCAGCTTATCCTACATCTCTCATATCTCATCTATTGTCTCAAAATCACTTCAACTTTTAGGGTTTATCAAACGTTGTGCAAAAGACTTTCTAAATATCGCATCCATAAAAGTATTGTATTGTTCACTTGTGAGACCTCACCTAGATTACTGTTCATGTGCTTGGTCTCCACACTATAACACCCATATTCTAGCTATTGAGAGAGTTCAGCACAAGTTCTTAATATTTGTTGCATTTAAACAAAACCAGAGGGTTGAGGAAATTAACTATTCTAATATAGAAAAGTCTCTCAACATAACCTCTCTCCAAATCCGATGCATGCATAAGGATCTCACGATGTTCTATAATATACTACACTCCAATAATTTTGGTCCTCAACTATTGAAGAAAATTAGCTTCCATGTTCCCAGTAGACAAACGAGGATAAATCAACCTTTTTACATTAGACCCCATCGCACTAACTACGGACACAACTCCTTCATGTCCAGAAGAACACCTAGGTTTGCTAACCAATATTCGGAGGGTTTAGATTGTTATAGTTTTCCAAATGAATTTAAAGCTCACCTTAAAAACTGTATGTGATAACTTGATATCCTTGTGTTTTGTACTTTTTTGTTAATGTTTGTTATTTATTTAATGTTCCTAGTTTGTATGATTAAAATTTTTAAATTTACTTTAGGTTAGGTTATAAATCTCCTGTGATTAATGTTTACACTGTATTTTAATTGGGTGATTGCCCGTTGATAAATAAAATAAAATAAAATATAGAAGAAAACAAAGAGAGATAAAACAAGCAATACGAGCATCCAAAGAAAAGTGGATGACGAATAGATGTGCAGAAATTGAAGAATTAGAAATAATAAGCGTGACATATTTTTTAATATACACAAGAGATTCTAAGTTGCTGGCGTCTAAAATAATCAAGAAGAACCTGAAATTTTAAAATCTGAAGTTCATCATGCAATAAAATCAGTCAAAACCAAGAAAGCAACTGGACCAGAGAAAATCTCAACTGAACTCTTAAAAATGATACAAGAGGACCACATCAGTTCTCTAGTTCTGCTTTTTAATGATGAAATACTATGATGATAAATGATGAAAGTACTACTGGTGAAATACCTCAGAAATGGATAAAGTCTGTTTTTATAGCAATTCTGCAGCTTACAAAGAGCAAAAAGATGCAACGAATATGGATTAATTATTCTGAAAGAAAATGAAAATTAACAAAGCACCAGGAGAAGACGGAGTAGTGGCAGACGCGCTAAAAATCGGAGGCTCTGCTCTCATCAGGGCAATCAAACACCTCTTCAATATATGCTTAGAAAACCAAGCTTTACCAGCTGAATGGAATAATTCTATAACGCTCCTCATACATAAGAAAGGAGATCAAACAGACCTCGAAAACTGTAGGACCAATTAGTCTTCTAAACCACCTGTATAAATTGTTTGCTCGAATAATCACTGCCAGAATTGAGAACAAACTAGAAATATGCCAACCAAGAGAACAGGCAGGTTATCGCCCTGGGTATGGTACAAATGACCATCTAACTTGTCTAAAGGTCCTAATCCAAAAAACTGTGGAGTACAACCGGCAGCTGGTTTTAGTATTTGTTGACTACAAAAAAGCCTTTAACAGTATCGAGATGGTAGCCATCTTAAGAGCTTTGAGAGATTGTAGAATCAACCAAAATTAACTGAAACCGATATTCCAACATTATTCAACATATATATATGCAAATGTCACAACAACAATAAACATCCATACCCAAACTCAAAAATAAAACTAAAAAGGGGAGTGAGACAAGGAGACAACATGTCACCAAAACTATTCAATGCCGTAATGCTGCATGCATTCCAGACGTTAGAATAAGAAAACAGAGGTTTGAATGTCGATGGCAAAAGGCTGAACCACCTACGATTTGCAGATGACATAGTTCTAATAACCGACGACTTAAGGAAGCCCACGAAATGCTGCAAGAACTACAACGAGTTTCTCAAAAAAATAGGGTTGGAGATTAACTTTGGAAAAACTAAAATGATGACCAATTTAGTACCTAGCGGACCATTGAAACTAGAAAACTGCCATATCGAAACAGTTGACAAATACATCTATTTGGGCCAAGAAATACAAATGAGACAACCAAGCATGCGAATTATCTAGCTAGAAGAATAGCTTTAGGATGGGCAGAGTAGGCAAACTAAGAGACATGTTCAAGGAAAACATCCCAATAAAGCTAAAAAGAAAAGCATTTAACCAGTACATACTTCCTGTGCTTACTTATGGAGCTGAAACACTGACATTGAGTAAAGCATCAATAAGAAAATTACAAGTAGCACAACGAAAAATGTAAAGATCCATGCTTGGCCTAACTTTGAGAGACAGAATACGAAATGCTGAGTTACAGCGAAGAACTGGAGTGGAAGACATCATAAAACGCATTACGAAGTTGAAGTAGAAATGGTCAGGACACGTCGCAAGACAGAGAGATAACGGATGGACAAAGAAGATTTTAGAGTGGCGGCCAAGGGCAGACAAGCGAAGTCATGGAAGACCACCTACCCGATAGACCGACGACATTAAAAGAATAGCGACAAACTGGATTGCAGCTGCGCAGGACAGATAAGGGTGGAGACATCTTGAAGAGGCCTATGTTCGACAGTGGACAAATTTGGCTCTCTGACGATGATGATAATGATGAGGCTGAAAGAAACCTCGATGAAACGTTGTTTGGATTTATAAACGCGCTGTGAGGCACTTTTTGACTTAAATGTACTCCTGCAAAAATGTCGCAACCAACAGAAAGATATTTATGTGGCTTTTATCGATTACAAAAAGGCTTTCAATAGGGTAAGATCTGGAACTCTTTGGAACATATTAATAACCAAAGGCATTCATGCTAGAGATCTACATATCATAGAAAACTTATCTTGGAAGCAGTCATACAAGTCGATAAGAGTTTAACCAACCAATATTAGATCCAAAGAGGTGTCAGACGTAGATGCATTCTATTACAGTTGTTATTTAAATCAGATTTCATTTCCAAACATGCTTTTCAATATCAAGACTTTGAAGTGAAAATGAATGGTGAACTGATTAATAATCTTAAATACAATGACAAAACTGGGGGAGGAGTACACAAGAATGTTACAGTGCATTACAGGGGTCAAAATTGCGTTAGACGACAAACATTCAGGAGTTACATGTTACTTGGGACATAGGTAGGTGAATAACTAGAACTAAATTATTTTCGTATAAAATAAACATAGATGGTTGCGTTTCAACTCAATGTGAGCTTCTTACCATTCTCTGAGATGTGTTTCTAGGTCTACCCGTCATGAGAGAGACTCGTAAGAGTGAATTGAATGAAAACGCACCAACTGGTTGATGAATATATTGAAATATTATACCAACACATGCCTTTAGTGACCTCTAATGCCAAAATGTATGAAGTGAGTGTTGATGGCAATTAAACACTTTTTTGTATAGTTAATATAATAATATAATGTTATATAAATATTTTTGTATGGGTAACTATTAATTACATAATAAAAAATAAATATAAATAAAACATAATTATACTCACAAATCTAAAGGATAGAAAAATAGAACAACAAATCTTTCCTTAAAGTCAGCTAATTTAATGTCTTTGAAGCAACCATTCACAACTGCTGTTCCACAAAAATTTGGAGCTGGTTCTTGTACTTTTGGAATAAATAACGATGACGCTATAAAAATTAAATCTCTTTAGTTTATACAGTATACATGAATTTCTGCACATACTTACTGACACCAAAATTTCTGTGAGTTATTTGTTTCAGTGGAACTGTTTTGAGAATTTGTGGAACCTAAAATTAATTAAACAGTTTAAATATACAAACAATACAATCGTCGGTTAAGAGTGTTAACCTGCTAACTCAATTATTCACCTGGAATGATATTTGAGTGGATTCTGAATCTATATACCTTACTACACTATCTGACACACGCGCTGATTCAAATGTAGTTTAGAAATAACTGGGATAGTGTAGGAAGGTATGTAGATTCAGAATTCATTCGAATATCATTCCAGGTGAATAATGGAGTTAGCAGGTTAACACTCTTAACCTATGACATCATTAATGAGAGTAAATGTGATAAAGGACTTGAGAGTTTTCTTTGATTCACATTTATCTTTTAATCAACATTATAATTCAATTACTAGTAAAGCTTTTCAAATGCTTGATTTTGTTTTGCGTAATTCAAGAGATCTATCCATTATTTCGACAAAGATAGTGTACAATGCATATATGTTCGACATACTGGTTTTTAACACGTTGAACGCCGCGCGAATCATATACGATTCACGCTGATTTTACTTACAGGGCCGCGCGAATCACACTTGCTTCGCAGTGACTGCTATACTTTATGGACCATGGTTAAGTCGGCCCAGACTGCCGTAATATTATATACATTGCAGCATTCAATGTGTTAACATGTTCCCTACCAAGGGGGTACTTAAGTTTCGTCCTCATAGAGCATAGCTATTTTAAATTGCCACAGTGCAGTGCGAACCACGGCTCACAGCTGAGACACTGATCTATGCCAAAAAGCATACATACATAATCTTTATTTCTTTTACCGGCCTATGCAAGAGACAAAAATCAATGTAGCTCTTGGTAGGGAAGTCCAGTGGCACATCTCTCCTGCCTTTCCAATGGATTCAGTGATAAGGAGGTAGATTTTACTAGAGTATTTTTTACTGTTTTTAGGCATAGTACTCAACTGGCTTTAACACGTTTTATGCAGATGGCATACATGTGAGCCACATGATGCCTTCACCAATGTGCGGAAGGCGCACATGTATGCCATTGATTATACACATTTTTAATGTGTTTTTTTCCATTCAGAGTATAAGTCTTAGGATCAGACATCCACACGCAATGTGTTAAATTTCAGTGTATTCATTTTTATGATATAGTTATCTATATGTTGTTCCTGTTTATTGTTTTGGTTATTGTTAGCCATAGTTAGTGTAAGATTCTGTATATTTATATTTGAGATTGAACTGTAACAAGGGTTCTCCCTTTAATACCATGGCTGCAGTACAAGGCAAATAAACCTCATATTACACCAACTGTTGGCTGCATCGACTATGTTACAACGCACAGTGGCAAAGGTTCACTGTGGGACATTTATGCCTTGTAACTAGTGTTGCCAGACACGATTTGTTTTAAATCGGTACATAAGGTAAAACAAATCGGGATTTAGGTTTGTAGATCGGGACAAATAAACAACAATAGCCCAGTAAATGACTGTATTGGAGTGTAATTTTCAGGGTCAACTCCGAATTGCATGAAAATTGGTTTTAGGTTCTACTTACCGTTTACTTCAAAGTTGAACTTGTACCGTTGGTTGCTTTTACTTGGGGGGTGACAGTTACCCCTTCTCGGGGGTGAAAAAACGCGCGTTTAAAATAAGTCCCAAAATGGATAAATTGACTAATTCTAAACAATTTTTGATCTATAGAATTTTTTAACTAAGTCAACACTTGTAAAAATGCCCTTTTTTCAAAATAACTAAAAAAGTATTAGTGATACGAAAAATCTCGAGTAAAACGTGTCGGTTTTGCTTTTATAAATATGATAGTTTTGATTTGTTTTCCTGTAAGACAAAAATTGGTTAAGATATGGCTGTTCATACTTTGCATAGGTACACTCGTGATTAGTCACTCATTCAGGCCCTTTCAACTATGACTATTTCAAAAATAAGCCCTTAAAACCGGTGAAACTTACAGATAATATAAGAAATACGTAATTAAACTAAATTGTTTGTAAAGCGGTAACGATTAATTTCATTTGGGGTGCTAAATACTGGGAGATATTTACGATTTTTTTTTACCAAAAATAAAGGGGTCAACTTGATTTTGAGCATAACTCACTTGGTTTCTTGCTAGAAACTTTTTTAAAACATAAAAATAAAGCTTTATTGAACACTTTAAAAACATTTTTTAATGGGTTTTTTCCGAAAGGTGCTTATTATGATTTGGTTATTTCACACTGAAATATTTGTATTGGATTTTGAGGAATAAAAACGTATTTTTCATGAGCTACAACTTTGCTTTTGCTGGGTGTATAAACTTTACGGATTCATAATTTTTTTTTATATTTTCATATGCTACATTTTTGCTAAGAATATTTGTTTTTCGATCAAATACACATTTTCAATCGCAAATAACTCGAAAAGTATCAATTAAGTTAAAAATTTTTATAGAACTAAAGTTGCTTAGAATGAATCCATTTCCGGACTTATTAAACGAGTGGTTTTTTTTTCACTAGGAATAGGAATAACTGTCCCCCCCCCCCCCAGTAAAAGCAACCAACTGCACAAGTTCAATTTTGAAGTGGATATTAAGTAGAACCTAAGTCCCCATTTTCATGAAATTCGGAGATGACCCTGAAAGTTACACAGTATTGCCGTATTTCGCGTTCATTTACTGGACTACATGGTGTTTCTATAATCTGTATTTAATCCTACGTAATCATAATAATCAGACGAAATTACAAAACAAAATCGTAGATTAAGTAAATTATTTATTTTTTATTAAAATTATATTTTTCATTCGATTTTGCCTTTTTGGAGTGCTTTGTTTTTTATAACATAGTTATAAAATTCACTGTAAATCATGCTGAAATTGGTTTTCGTTGGTGAAATTTATTGGGACATTTAGTGTCATCAGGTACAAATCGGTATGCGTCCCCAGACCCCTGAAAATCGGGACGTCCCACGCAAATCGGGACACCTGGTAACACTACTTGTAACACACTCAATATAAGTTTATAAATATCTCTAAATGCAGCCAAGGTGTTAATAAATAAATAAATGTGAAATGTAAGGAATAAAACTGTCTTTTACTTAATTTTTTAAAACTATAATAGCCTTTTCTGATACAAAATGGTATTTATGTTTAATTAATTTGACCCCATTTTGTTATATTATTCTCATTAAAGAAACTCTCCTAGAAATGTTTACAAGATATTTTAAACAAAATCTAAATGTTGAATATATTATAAAATACTTGCTAAGACATATGAGGCTATTCTTGCAACAAGGGCGAACTTTAATGGCGAGTCAATTGGTGAGTTCACCCTTGTTGCATGTGTAGCCTCATATATTTAATGCCTAGAATGATAACTAATTGTGCACAGAAAATCAATCATACAATATCAGATCAGGAAAGTACCAAATATAAGATAAGAACTCTTTGAATATGAAGGAATGAGTTTTTATCCTGATTTAATGATAAATCAGATAAAGAGACTATAGAATAAAAAGCTACACAGAATTATTTTGAGGATAATTTAAACAAAAAAAAGGTACAAGAATAAATTATAAGTTTACATCATATAAAAAATTAATTCATAAACAATGGTATTTATAAGGTCACAATAAAAAAAGGCATGTGAAGTTCAAAGGTCTTTAATGAAAATTATTTAGGTGAAGGACATTCTGTCTATATTTGATATTACTTAAAAATTGAAAATTAGGTGGAATAATCACTTTTTTCCACATTTTCGGTTCACTTAATTTTGCATAACATAACCTAAATTAAAAGTTACTTACCCTGGTAACCAGATTTTTAATTAATCCAGCCATGATATTGATGAAATTATAAAATGATGTGATAATTTGCTGCTGTTATATCAGACTGATAGAGATTTTAAATATTTAATGATAATTTTCAAACACCGTTTCAAAATCAAAATCCAAAATGACAATTCAAATTCACAAATCAACTGTCAAATCTGACAGCACCATAATACGTTGTTGATTTAACGTACAGTTATGTAACATTCAGAAACAACATCGCCATAATATAGACAACCAACATAATAAATGAATATAATATATATCATATTTTACAAAACCTAGAAACATGAAACTGCAAACTGCTTAACGAAATAATGAATAGACATGGTTCTCAAAAAATCTTCTTATTATCTCTTGCCGTTATATATTACCTATCTACTGTATTTACAGCACAGCATACTGCTCTCTCATTTTAGCATCTGTTCTTCTTAACTTAACTATCCATCTTAACCTATGTTCTCTCATTTTGGTATCTATTAGTGCCACCCCTAAACTTTTACTAAATTTATCTGTTTTTATCACTCCACTCATCGAACTATGCATTCTCGTTTCCGCCACTGCATTTCTTGTTCGCATAACATCAAAATTCCACCAAAAATAGCTCTAGACTAGAACAATATTAACTCGATTATTCGAATACTCCCTCTATAACCTATTAGGTTATAAACCTAATGTCTTTTTATAGGTCTTCTATAGTATATCTTTAAGTCTTTAAGCTAAGTTTAAACCACATCTTTGAAGTTTTTAGCATAATTTATTTATCTATCTAATTATAAAATTTTTGGGTAGTTTGAGGTTGGTAAAGAATCTTGGAGACATAATAGGTTGCTGATCTTCACACTGTAGTAAAAATTCAAGTAATACTCCGAGTAATAGGTACTCCGAGTAATACTCTGAGTAATAAAAAAAATTCTAATAACCCCCGAAGACTTTTGCCGCTGAAACCCCGCGAAAGACAAGAGGGGGGTGAAAGGCGAGTTTCTGGCGCCTTAAAACTGGAACATATCAGCTAAGGGTAGAAAGCCCCTAGAGGAATATTCCTGGTCCTCCAAGACTGGGAATTAAAGCGAAGAGTTTGCTGCTCATTCTCCAGAAAAAAAAAAATTAAATTCCAAAAAAATCAAGTAAGCCTCGGATATCGTCTACAGATTCGTCTTATAGAATCAATTCCAGACAATCGTTGCAACGAGAAAGGTGTATGAATTTAGGATGTTGAAATTCTTAAGGAATAAGAACAAAAGATACCTACTGAAGTCTTCAAAGAACCATTAACATAGCATATCGTAATCCTTAGTGAAATGAAGAAGAAGGGTAAAGGAAGTAAAGGAACAATATGCTCATTTCTATAGAGGAGTTAAAAATAAAAATAAGCAAAAGCTGGAGTTTCCATAGCAATCAGAAAAATATAAAAAACTGGTCTACAGTAAACGAGAGAATAATCATAATAGAATTAAATCCAAGAGAATAAGATGATGATGCCACTGTGGAAGTAAAAAAATAATTCTTGGAAGAACTAGATGAAGTAATAGGCAGTCTTGGAAGTAGGAGAGATATATTTTTACTGGAAGATGAAAGTGACGAGAAGAATGTACTTAAAAAAATAGGGATGAGAGGTAGATTCAGCACAAGTCAAATAAACTCTTTAAGTAAAGATACAGTCGAACCCGCTTATTGGAGCCTTCGTGCCAAGCAAAAATATTCGTATAACCAGGATATTCTATTAACCGATCATTGATAGCTAGTAGAAAGGTTTCGTGACCTCAAATTTTTATTCCTTAAACCGGGATATTCTTATAACCGGTATTCTAATATGCGGGTTCTACTGTATTCGAGAGACAACGAACAAACAAATAAGTAAAGATATTCTAAAGACAACGAACAAACAAAAACTGTTGTTCACGATAGGAAAGGAAACACTGATGGAAAGAAGTCTTATGGTTATATATGGATCAGAAGTCTGGACAAGAAGTAATAGCATTCAAAACCGAATTAATGCAATAGAAAACCATTTTTTTCAAATATGCTTTAGACCCACATTAGGTGACCATGAATGAACGAAGAGAATTAAAGAAATAATGAATATAGAAGCAAAATTAACAGATACCATAGATAAAAAACGCTTGGTACGGTCACATGAGACGGATGAACAGGGAGGGGCTATCAATTAGAGCCTGGGGATGGACCCAAAGTAGAATAAATAAAAAAAGAAGAACAAAGAAGTCTTGGAAAAAGTAATTAATATAATATATCCATGAATAGAAGAGACATAGAAGTAGACTCTGCGACGAGTAGTTCTTTTAGGACAACAGACTCAATAAAATACAAGTTAAAATAAAATAAATGTATTATATAAATAGATAAATTTTATTTTATATTAGTATTACTCCTATAGAGTAACTAGGTCCATTTTCCGTTGGAACTATACCAAGCTGTAGACGACGGGGTTGTGAATTGCAACTTTTTAGAATTCCCTCTTGTCTTCAATACAACCAGTATTGAAGTCACCAGAAAAATGGTCCAAAAAGTTATTCAATTAAATATCTTTTAAAAATATTTTACAAATATTTTTATTAGGTTGACAAACTTAGACTTTAAAATAAATGTATTGAGGATATTTATATACAGTTTAAAATTAAAATAATAAAATAAAATATCATTCTATCTTGGCCCCCTTCCGGAGAAATCTCCCTTGGCGGACGTCTGCAAAAGAAAAATAAAATCGTATTTATTACTATCAAAAGAAAATGCAATTAATGTAATACAAGAATCAATTACGCATATATTCGTACCTCCTTACACTTCACTCCAGTGTAATCACAAATACTCCCAAAATCAAAATAACAATAACTCTACAGACACCCAAACAACTCAGAATCGGAGATTGCGGTAACCGTTCACTCCATGGCTACACGGATCCTGTTCAATTACGAGCGGCACATCTCTTCACTACAGAGTTCCACCACCCAGATTAGCCTACCTGTTCACTACACTGGTTAGCCAGGGAGTCTAGAGTCTAGAGTCTAGAGCTTGATCGCCGCAAAACTGATTGTTCTTCTTCGATTCTCTCCTTAAATACATTCTTGGCTGCCCTACTTGAATGCCTCAAAGTAGAAGTGGAAATGAGTGGGGTTGCGCTGGCATCGAAGCGCGTGCGGTTTTTTGCTGTTGATCTGCTTAACGCCAGGCTGAAGGCATATCATTATAACTCATTGTAAAACAAAAATCCATGGTGTTCGAATTGCGAAAAAACGACTAATCTAAATTCACAATCAAGATGCAGTAGAAATAAACAAACCAAGACACTTCAATGTTACGAGGACTAGTCCCAAATTATGATTTTCAATGTATGTATATACATTGTATAAATCTCAAATCATGATTTACAAAGTTTATACATTGTAAATCATGATTCGAGGGTGCTTCTCGTAACATTGAAGGGTCTTGGTTTGTTTATTTCTACTGCATCTTGATTTTATTGTGAATTTAGATTAGTGGTGTAGTAAAAGAGTTAGTATGGTATAACTAGACCCAAACCCAGACATCCAAAGTGAAAGTTATCCTCCAACACCAAATTGTTCTATATGGTCCACAAAATGTTCAGAAAAAGTCACACCATTTTGAGCGTCGGGTTTGGGGGTAGAGGGGAAGAAATCGGTAAATTAGTAGTATTTTACATTTTCGTCAATATTTCTAAAACTATGCGGTTTAGCATGAACAACCTTCTATACAAAAATGTTCTACATTAAATTCGAAATAAAAAAGGTCCTATGCATAATCCTTCTAAAATAAACGGTTCCTAAGTTACGGAGGTAGTATAGTATAATTGGTCCAAAAAAGGCCTAACCCAAACATCCAAAGTAAAAGTTTTCCTCCAACACCAAATTGTTCTATATGGTCCACATATTGTTCAGTAAAAAGTTACACCATTTTGAGCGTCCGGTTTGGAGGGGAGATGGGGGAGAATTCGGTAAATTAATAGTTGTTCTTTTTACGTTTTTCGTCAATATTTCTAAAACTATGCTTTAGCGTAAACAATGTTCTATACATAAATGTTCTACATAAAATTTAAAACAAAAAAGGTCCTATACATAATTGTTATAAAATCAACGGTTCCAGAGTTACAGAGGGTGAAAAGTGGAGGTTTTCGATACTTTTTATATATTTTGGGCAATTGAAAATATTATTACTGATGAAAGAAATTTTCTTTAACAGGATTGTGTTTTGTAAATAAAATTTGCTATTTCAGTGGCCGATGGTATGTTAGTGATAAGCTCTTGAAGAAACGTCAACTTCACCACCCAAAATCATCATCAATTGCCCAAAAAATATAAAAAGTACCTATCGAAAACTTCCACATTTCACCCTCCGTAACTCTGGAACCGTTGATTTTATAGCAATTATGTATGGAATCTTTATTGTTTTAAATTTTATGTAGAACATTTTTGTATAGAACAGTGCTTACGCTAAGGCACAGTTTTAGAAATATTGACGAAAAACGTAAAAAACCTACTAATTTACCGACTTCTCCCCCATCCCCCCCCAAACCGGACGCTCAAAATGGTGTAACTTTTTACTGAACAATATGTGGACCACATAGAACAATTATTTGGTGTTGGAGGAAAACTTTTATTTTTGATGTCTGGGTTAGGCCTTTTTTGGACCAATTATACTATACAACCTCCGTAACTTTGGAACCGTTCATTTTAGAAGGATTATGCATAGGGCTTTTTTATTTCAAATTCAATGTAGAACATTTTTGTGTAAAAGGTTGTTCATGCTAAACCGCACAGTTTTAGAAATATTGACGAAAAACTTGTGACTTTTTTCTGTAGATTATGCTAGAACAATTTGGTGTTGGAGGATAACTTTCACTTTGGATGTCTGGGTTATGCCATCTTTTGGATCAATCGATCAATTGTATCATACTAAGTTGCTATATAAATAAATAAAATTTATGAAAAAACTAGAAAAATTTAGCTATTTTCTACAAAGTAAAAACATCACCGAACAATGTATTTTATAGACGTCTCAAGAAACGTTAAAATCCGTCTGTTAAAAGAGATTATTAATTTTAATTACAATTCAAACGCAGAATAGATACATTCTCGCTCGTATCCGTATAAATTCACACCGTAAGCACAAGAATAAGAAACAGGTATGAAAACGAAAGAATAAGAGGGTGGAAAAGTTATTAACGTTAAAACGACCGTTGAAAAGTGAACCGCCGAACAAAATGGCGATGGAGTTTATTCTGCGGTCTCTGGGGGAACATTCCAGTCGCGAAATAGAAATGCATTTTCCTTATATAGCGTTTTTTATTATACGTCTATCGCTGGATGCGAAAATACCAACCAACAATCTCGGATATTGTTGGCGTGGGCTTTTTGTTGCCTTTTCTCATATATATTGCTTGAGTGAACTGTCATGTGGAAGCGTATCACGTTATAAATTTAAATTTAATGGAATTTTCGGTACGAGACAAATGCCATTTGGTAGAGTATTTTTGAATTTGTAATTAGGTTATCTAACACATCAATGCAGTTTTTAAGTATGTTTTAGGAATAAACCAAAGATTTCCTTTATTCTTCTTCTTCTGGTGCAACTCCTATTGAGCCTATGGATAAATCGTCCTCTAGGTATATCTAACAAATATATCAGCCTCATAAAAATGACATTGCAGGGTTCAAAAGCCACAGTTAGAGTCGATGGAGAACTGACTCCCCTATATTATGACATTAATGTCTTAATGTGTGAGTGAGACAGGAATAAGCTCTACCAACCATGTTCTTAAGGCAGTCGTCAGAAAAAACAATGTAACCAGCCAAATAAATACCAAAACAGTACAAACTACTGTAAATGCAGACGATGTAGATGTAGCTATCATTAGTAGAAGCAAGCAACGGCTAATGGAAGCGTTCAAGAAAATTGATCCTCAAACACTAAAAAGTGGTCTTAAAATAAACGAAACAAAAACAAAGTACAGGGCCGTTAAAAACCTGACACCTGAGAATGAACTAATGTCGTAATAACAACCACTGAACGTGTGGATGCCTATCCTTGAATAGCGAAATTAATCCACATATTTTCAGTGGTAATCGTACATATTTATGCTAGTAAAAGATCGATGACATCGAAATGATTAGACAAAAGAACCAAAATGACTATCTAAAGAATATTATTTAGACCCGTAGTAACAGTGGCGTACCGATAGATCAGCAGGCCCTGGTTCCAGTTGGGATGCCCATGCCCACCCGCTCAATAAATACTCACATTGTATAACACGAGTATCGCACATCTAGCCTATTGTATTGGGATTATTTTTATGACCCACCGTATAAAACTTGCATTGAATATCTCAGTTTCCGAATTTCTGCAACTTTGTAATTTACCTACAACTTATTCACGGATCGTGCTAATATATAAAAAATACAAGTGTTTGAGTTACCACGTGTAAGCAGGCACCGGCGGTTAGTCTTTAAACAAGGACTTCGGCAAGCAGGTAAAACGAGCAAGGAACCTTACAAAAGCGTTCCCTGTGTTTCTTAATAAATTTTGATTTCAAATTTTTTGATGAATAGTTATTCTTCGTTTTTATTAATAAGTACTTACACAAAAATTATAATTTATTAAGAAGTTACATTTCGTAGTGTGTACTTGTGTAGTCCAAAATGTCCCCATAAAATTAGAAACAAAAGAAGCAAAAAGCGCTTTAGAGCACGCGGAACCAGCGGAACCCGCGGAACCATGGTCAGTACTAGAGTTGCACAAGTTTGACTTGACTGTTTGAACTTGACTTGAGTTTGACTTAATTTCAAGTCAAACTCAAGTCAATCCTTCTGACAAATATTTCAAGTCAAGTCAAACTGGTCAATCGTACAGGTTTGAAAATTCAAACTGTTTGTCAAACTAGTTTGAAAGAGTTTGAAAAATAATTTATTTAGTAGATATACTTTTTTGTCGAGATAGACATGTTATTAGTTGCCAATAAAGATAAGAAAATTAATAATACAATGAGTGCCACATAAAAGTCAAAATTTTCAATGTGTTTTAATTTAAAACTTTTAAATGTAGATATTTATTTTTTTCGAATCCTGAGAAAACTAATAAGTATTTTTGAAAAATTTAAACGCAGAATGAAAGATTGCGTTATTACCGAGGGCCGAAAGTCTCTTAGAATAAATAAAAAGTTTGTTTTGAATGAAATATTTGCAATTAATAACAACACTAAATTTTCCTTTTTATGTTCACCAATGTAACTTATTAAAGTAAACATTATAGAAATTTTCAGGGATGTTCGTCCCTCAGAAATAATGTAATCTTTCATGCTGCGTTTAAATTTTTTTTAATTTCATATTAGTTTTCTCAGAATTTGAAAAAAATTAATACATTTAAAACACATTGAACATTTTGATAAGCGACATGTTACGCCTATGCCCTTAAGGGTTACAATAAAATATGACTATTTGGTTTTTCAATGGACAGCTCAAAATAAAATTATTTGGAATTTTTATGACTTTCTTTTATTAAAAAAGGCATTTATTTATTTTGGGCCAGTTCGAAAAAACATGTGGTACCAAGCTGCTAGTTCACTCGAAAATATGTACCACAATATAAAAGTTAGTATTGCTGTATATTCCTTGGTATTTCTTTAAAATTCAAAACTAACCATAGGGTTATTAGACCTGGATCCCGCGTACCAAAAAAAAGTTGATTAATAGTAAGCTGAAAATTTGTTAATAGCTTAACGTGTCTAGTCGGACAAAATTTGATGTACGGGAACACTGGAACAGGGGAAGTTTTAATTGTGGAACAGTTTAGAAATTTGGAACGTCAGATTACGAAAACGTCCCATGTATTTTGTCGGTCAGAACATCCAATTGATTTGTTACCCTTTCATTAAACTCTCATTAAAAATCAGACTGCTATTACTAACCAACATGATTCCTGTCATTTGACATGTTCTTCGTGTTCCACTCATTACAATGCCCAGTTAATGATAAACAGCAGTCTGATTTTTGCATGAGAGTTTAATGAAATGGTAACAAATCAATTGGAAGTTCTGTCCGACAAAATACATGGAACGTTTACGTAGTGTGACGTTCCAAATTTTTAACCTTTTCCACAATTAAAACTTCTTCTGTTCCAGTATTCCCATACATCAAAGTTTGTCTGACTAGACACCGTTAAGCTATTAACGAATTTTCAGCTTGCTATTAATCAACTTTTTTTTGGTACGCGGGATCCAGGTCTATATGGTTTTATATCTACAATTTAAATTTTTTTCGGATACAGGCTACAAATGTTGCGTTTAAATTAAAAAAAAAAATTAATCTATAAATATGCATTAAGCTTTCTTAATAATTATTAATTATCCTAACTGGTGCGTTTATTGGGTTTAATTTGTCTGTCTGCGGTTTAAATATCGTATCAGCTAATACATTTCTATGTTTTTATAATCAATTACTTTTAATGGGAAATAAGCCACAATTTTACCAAAAAAATGATTTTATTAACGTTTCGAAGCCCAAATCGGGTTTCGTTTTCAAAATACAAAATACTACTAAAATGAACAAATTATAAATACAATATAAATAAGTCAGATTAGATAAATTACGAAATACTACTATAATAAACAAATATAAATACAATATAAATGAGCCAGATTAAATAAATTATTAGAAGAATTTTTTTACTTAGCAACAACATTTTTGTTTATTTTAGTAGTATTTTGTATTTTGACAACGAAACCCGATTTGGGCTTCGAAACGTTAATAAAATCACTTTTTTGGTAACATTGTGGCTTATTTCCCATTAAAAGTAATTGATTATAAAAATGCCACAAGAAAATAGCTTCAAAACAATATTTCTATGTTTATTGAAATTTGTCAAAAAAAATTTTTTGGACATTGTTGGGAGGGGGGTATTTCCCCTACCCCCACCCCCCTGTTGATCCGCCAGTGAACAAAAAAGGCGTAGGCGGTCTCATTTAAAATTGAAAATAAACACGTTGCGTAATATTCAAACTTTTCAAACTGTTTGAAGATGTTTGAATTCAAGTCAAACCTAAAGATATCGAAATCAAGTCAAGTCAAACTTTTTTATAAAAAAAGTTTGATTTTCAAGTCAAGTCAAGTTTGTTGAGTAAAATCAAACTAGTTTGACTTGATGCATCTCTAGTCAGTACGCCACTACGTAGTAATGGTTGTGAAACCTGGACAATGCCAAAAAAAGATGAAGCCCACCTCAAGACATTCGAGAGGGAAAGATACTAAGAAAGGTAAAGGGGCAAGAGGAGGACGGCACATGGAGAATCAGGAGAAACGAGAAATTAACGAATTAAATGAAGGGTATACGATATCGTACAATTTGTGAAAAGTCAAAGACTGTCGTGACTGGAACCTGGGACATGTCCAGAGATCAGATACAAAAACAACAAACAAAATATTATAATGGGAGCCGGTAGGAAGACGAAAAAAAAGGAAGTTCCAAAACGAGATGGTTGGATGATATTGAAGACGACCTGAAAACTATGAATGCAAGACTATGAATGTATGACATAACCAGACATAGTCCAGAAAGCCACTGCGCATCCGCTAGGAAAAATATTCTAATTCGGATTTTTTGCACAATCTTACTCAAAAAGGACCCCTTTTAACAAATTTGCATGTTGCCAGGACCAAAAGTTGGTCAAAAATTTTTTAAACGTTTTTTTTTGTTTTTTTCCTAAAATTATTTTTTTTGCATGGAACAAATTTTTTTTAGATTTTTTGGATCATTCCAAACAGAAAAGGTCTTTAGTGACTTTTCTGTAAAGTTGCTAGTTTTTGACATATAAGCGATTAAAAATTGAAAAATTACGAAATCGGCCATTTTTAACCCTCAAAAACTATGTGAAAAACTGAAAATTTGAATGTTGCCAAGGTACGTAGATACTCTTTAAACATCGATTGATGAAATCCCGAAGAGTTTTTTACAATGCAATGTTCAAAACTCCTTCGTTTTTTAATTGCTAATCAAGCGTGCGCGACACTATTTTCCACCGTTGCATGTGTATGCAGTATGGTGCAAATGAAAGGAATAAATTCGTTATTTCGTAAACCGGTGACTTTAAGGAAAAATCCCGAAACTGGTCGATTTTTATTTTTAAGTTATGATATTGTGACATATATGGTATACTAGTGACGTCATCCACCTGGGCGTGATGACGTAATCGATGATTATTTTAAATGAGAATAGGGGTCGTGTGCTAGGTCATTTGAAAGGTTCTTCAATTCTCTATGCAGTAATATAAACATGTACCTAATTATTTATACAGGGTGTCCAAAAATTTTTTATTAAATTAAATCATTTGGCAAATTGACAAACAAATTAAATTATTGGACACCCTGTATAAATAATTATGTAAATTTTTATATTACTGAATATAGAATTGAAGAACCTTTCAAATGAGCTAGCACACGACCCCTATTCTCATTTAAAATATACATCGATTACGTCATCACGCCCAGATGGATGACGTCACTAGTATACCATATATGTCACAATATCATAACTTAAAAATAAAAATCGACCAGTTTCGGGATTTTTCCTTAAAGTCACCGGTTTACGAAATAACGAATTTATTCCTTTCATTTGCACCATACTGCATACACATGCAACGGTGGAAAATAGTGTCGCGCACGCTTGATTAGCAATTAAAAAACGAAGGAGTTTTGAACATTGTATTGTAAAAAACTCTTCGGGATTTCATCAATCGATGTTTAAAGAATATCTACCTACCTTGGCAACATTCAAATTTTCATTTTTTCACATAGTTTTTGAGGGTTAAAAATGGCCGATTTCGTAATTTTTCAATTTTTAATCGCTTATATGTCAAAAACTAGCAACTTTACAGAAAAGTCACTAAAGACCTTTTCTGTTTGGAATAATCCAAAAAATCTAAAAAAAATTTGTTCCATGCAAAAAAAATAATTTTAGGAAAAAAACAAAAAAAAAAACGTTTAAAAAATTTTTGACCACCTATTGGTCCTGGCAACATGCAAATTTGTTAAAAGGAGTCCTTTTTGAGTAAGATTGTGCAAAAAATCCGAATTAGAATATTTTTCCTAGCGGATGCGCAGTGGCTTTCTGGACTAACAGGCAAAAACCCAACCAAGGTTATGATGCTAAAAGAAGAAGAATATTTAACCAGCAATCTTGGATATTGTTGGCGGGGGCTTTTTGTTGCCTTTTCTTATAGGTATATATTGCTTGAGTGAACTGTCATGTGGAAGCGTATCACGTTATAAATTTAAATTTAATGGAATTTTCGGTGGTACGAGACAAACACCATTTGGTAGAGTATTTTAGAAGTTGCAATTAGGTTATCGCAACAGACAAATGCAGTTTTTTAAATCCAAAATTAAGCAAGCAAAAGAACAATTGTAAAAGGAACAATGCGCAGAAATAAAACAACACCAGAAAAGACATGATAGTTTTAACACACATAAAAAAATTGAAGAATTAACTCAGAACAACAGAAAGAGAATATCGTTAATAAAGATACAAATGGGAAACTTGTGTTGAGTACAAGGACTAAAGAGATGGATAGAACACATAAATGAATAATTGTTCAAAGATAGTAGAACATGCGCAGATGGAAGTTGAAGTAGAAGATGATATGGTTTAAAAAATATTAAACGAGGTAAAGCAGTAGGTTTAGAAAAAGTCCCAGTAGAAAGCTTAAAATTCATAAATGATGAAACCTTAGACATTGCCGTAGACTTGTTTAACACGGTGTACAAAACAGGAAACATACCAAAACAATGGTTACTCTCCACCTTTTGTTCTATCCCTAAAAATACAAACGCTAAGATTGCAGTGAATACAGAACACTATCATTAAGAAGTCACATTCTCAAATTATTCTTGAAAATAATACATGGTCGTATAAACAAAAAACTGGAAGAAAGAATAGATGATAGTGAGTTTGGGTTCAGAAACGGACTAGGAACCAGAGAGGCGATATTTGCTTTTAATGTGTTAGCTCAAAGATGCATGGATACGAATGCGGATGTGCATTTTTGTTACGTTGATTGTGAGAAAGCACTTGACAAAGTAGGACATGAAAAATTAGTCCAAACTCTAAAGACAAAAAACATAGATAAAAGGGACTTGCGAATAATAACAAACCTTTACTAGAATCAAAGAGTATAAATTGTAATAGATAACGAACCCAGTCCAGAAATTGAAAACAGGAAAGGAGTTAGGCAGGGATGTATTATGTCTCCATTACTCTTTAATGTATATAGTGAAGCCATTTTTGAAGAAGCATTACTATCTCAAAGTGAAGGAATAATAATTAACGGAAGATCTATTAACAACATAAGATTTGTGCAGATAACACCGTAATTATGGGAAGCTCTGCTGAACAAGGAACAACTTCAACTAAGTACTACTAAACAAAACTAACAGTTTCTGTGAAGAATATGAACTAAAATAAATATAAAAAATACCAAATACATGATAATAACTGAGAAAACAAACATACAAACGAGCATACATTTGAGAAATGTACCGATAGAAAGGGTTGATAAATACAAAAACCTAGGAACCTGGATTTCAGAAAAAAATTATCAAACAACAGAAATAAGGACCGGGATAGAAATAGCAAGAAATGAGTTTGTATAAAAATGAAAACAGTTTTCTTCAACAAAGACCTTGGCTTGGAACTGAGAGTAAGAGCTTTGAGAGGCTACGTGTTCTCGATACTGCAATATGGACTCGAAAGCTGGAAATTGACGCAAGAACACATTAATAAGCTACAGTCATTTGAAATGTGGTGTTACAGAAGGATGCTTCGAATAGCATGGACAGCGATATGAAATGCTAAGATTGATAATACAGGGAAAGATAAGAGGAGGAAGGAGTATAGGAAGAAGGAGAGTGTCATGGTTGAAGAATTTAAGGGACTGGGTTAAAAAATGTAGTTCTATAGAACTCTTCAGAGCAACCGTAGATAGAGTAAAGATAGTGAGGAGGATATACAACCTCTGATTGTGAGACGGCACTTAAAGAAAAAGAAGTCTTCTTTGTCACTTGCAAGCTATTCACCAAAATCATTGTCAAAGACTTAGAAGGTAATCTGGACTTCAATCAATCAAGCAGCTTTCAAGAGAAGTCATAGGACCTATGATCATCTTCAAGCAATTAAAGTACTGATAAAAAGTGTGTGGAATATAATAGACTCTTATTTTTTGGTATTCATAGATTTCCATACAACATTTAACACAACATAACTAGTTCAATGCCAAAACGTGATATTAGAAATATAATTGGTAAACACGAAAATAGAAATGCTACGAAAATACAATAGACATTTAGTATTTTACGACTGTGTATAAACAACGGAACAATTCGTATCAATTCAATAGGGAACTTGCATAAAATTTTAAATTCGAAAAAAATGTTATCAATCACAACAAAACATAATTCAAAACATGTATCAAAGATAAAAAAGTTGTTTTTGTGTTCCGTTTGGCTCCTAAAGACTATTCTAAATTCAAATTATTGCAGCTAGCTCAAAACGCGTCGTAACGTCATATATGGTTGTGTGTTTACATTCTGCAGCAACACAGTAAACAAAATTGTATAAATTTTAAACATTTAAATTTTTAGACATTATAAACGTCAGTAGAATACGTTTGATCGTTTGAACTATTTTAATTACATAGAAAACTTGTACTTTTACAAAATGGCACTAAACAACACTTATAGTGTTTTCTTTTATTTTGCACAGTAAACCTTCTTTCCTTTCCTTCAAAAACTGTATCAAACTCCAATCTCAGCAAACTGGTATATATTATTACAATGACATAGGATAAATTTCATTAGAATATAAATATTTTCCCCTTATTCCGTGACGATGAGCTGGCCAAATACTCAAGTAGGTGGAGGCCAATAAATTAAAGAATAAGAAGAACAATATACCTAAACATAACCATAAATATAAATATAACCATAAAGTTAAACTATGTGACGTCACGGGTCGTTTGAACTATTTTAAATCACAGAAGACTTTAAACTTGTACTTCTAAGTTATTATGAGTTTCTGAAGCGTGAAATTTTGGAAATCTCATTTTTAAACAAAACTGAACATTATTATGTATAAAAAATGTGCAAGTTCCTCATTGGCTAACATCGCTGATACAGTATTAATGTCGTAGTGATCCGACCTGGGACAATCGTGCCGTGCGTGTGTTAAGTTATTATACGTGCGTGTGTTAAGTCATACGTCTTTTGTTTTGGAAAAATTCAACATGAAAATTTAGTTGGTCTAATAGTCTAATGTAACGGTAGTCCAACACTACAATTTGTTAAGTGATGTGCTGCAAAAACCATTTTAATAATATTAATTAACAATTTAGTAGGTATAGATACTCTTATCAACACGACCTTCTACAAAATGATATCAAAACTTTGATATTGACTGTTATAATAAAAACCTTTACTGTCGAAAACACTTAAAAGTCTCGATACTTAGTAACATGATATTTTCATTTAATAGAGATGTTCCTCGGTGCAAAAATCGTTTTTTCGCATTAACCATAAAGCAGTCTCGACGGACCGCACCGAAGTCATTCATAATAGATACCAGCCACTCTGAAAGAAAGATCAGTAAAGGCCCGACAGATTAATCTGCGCTTTTCTCTATTAAAAGCCCCGGTGGACACGCACCCTCTTCAGATTTACTCCCCTTCAACCCCGCCCACCCCTTCATGTACTTCAACCAGTGGTGCACAATTTGATAATATGGTATTAGCAAACGCTAAGATCGATAAATAGATTTTTTGTATAAGCACTCAATAAAGGAGGCTTTTTTGCTTACTGATGACAAGGAAAAATTGACTTTTATTGAGGACCTTCACTTAGTTTTACTAAGGTGTTAAAATCTCAATTGCAACCACTCCAGACGTCAGAAGTGCTGCAGTAGCTGTACAAAAAAAAAGACGTTCTACAGAGCCATCAAAATAAATGTTTAAAGAGCCCATGGAATCGCTTACTACGGATCAGTAGTCTAATAGTCACTATGCATAATGACGTGCCAATTATGTAGCGATCAACAGGTAGCAAAAAACTGGGACCCTGTTCTGCAACAATGGTGTAAGCCACCGGCATGTTGTTCTGAGATAATTAGCTTTTTGTATTTCGTTATCATAGAAAATTCACTTTTTGAGATTTTTTTCTTTAAATATGTTTTACTGTTTTACAAAAATACAAATAAACGGAAAATATCGCAATAAAACAATAACCTTTAATTTTTGGTATAAAAAACAATAAAAAAATGGGTTACATAATTGTTGCAAAATTGAATTTAAGTGATCATAGTTAATTGTGTCAAAATAGTTTATAATATAAAAACAATAAAAAATGGGTTAGATAATTGTTGCAAAATTGAGTTTAAGTGATCATAGTTAATTGTGTCAAAATAGTTTATAATACAATTTGATACAAAAGATAATAATAAACCAATTTTATTGAGAAAAAGTACTTACAGTAATTGTTATTATTCATCTACAATGTCATATTGCTCCTCATCAATAGCAAAATCTGGCATCTGCCCATGTCCTTCTACATCGTCTATGAAATTTTCACTTCCGACTTTGTCTAAGAAATTTTTAAAGCCTTTTGCATCTGTAGGTACGACATCCAAGATGTCTTTCAGGTCTTTTATTTTTTCAGCAGAAAGCTATCTACCGTTTGGCCACAGTGGAGGTAGTTCTATGTTTCCAAGTAAAGGTTTTCTGCCCTTTCCTGCCTTTTCGATGTTTACTGCTGAAAAGGAAGAGTCTCTAACGTGATTTTTCATGTACAAAATAGTGGATTCATGCTTGTTCATTCTTATAACGTTGCTTTTTATCCAACTAATATGCTGTTTATTACTTGAGTTGATCTTGCGATTTGTAATCGACCCCTCTAACTCCTCAACTGATAAAATATCATTAGTTGCGATACGGTTTACGATGAACTTCTGTTTTCTTTGACAGGATTTCTTGATGGCCATGTAGCCATCGTGAAAGGCATCTAATGTGTAACGCAATTAACTTAATTTGTTTTAGTTTTTACCCCAGTGTATAATGCAGCAATAAGCAACAACGGCGTAACCCACCACATTCTATAGCACCAGGGTATCAACCGCTAGTTTTTTTTATGTAAATAGTAAATTACATCATATAGAACAAAAGATTACTGAGATCTATAGCCAATTTGTCCCAATAAAATAATCGATTTACTGTTTCTGCCAGTATTGTTTTGAAAGAGAATTATTGTAGTTTATATGTTTACACATACCTACCTATACGACTATAACTATTGCAAATTTTTCAATAACAATGTAACCCGCACTGTGGATTACCTGGTTGTTGTAGATGTATGCATTATCGGTAGTTTGACGAATGTGGGTTAGAACTTTGGTTAATAGATGTCGCTAAAGTACCAGATACGGCTTACATCATTTTTGATTTTTGTCAAACCACTCGTAATAAACTTGTTGGTATGTAAATCAAGTTTGTAAACAAATTGTGGGTTACAGTTACACCATTGTTGCAGAACAGGGTCCGTTTATACTATCAAAAACAATAATTTTTATACACATAAGCGCGAAATGTTGCCAAGTCAGTGACGTTCGATTTCTTGTTATAAAAAAATCGATTTTTAGTAGTTCCAATGTGACACAAAATCTAGGCACGGGATTAAAAAGATTATTTGAAAAAAGTGTATTTTTTTGTCTTTCTTAATGGCGGTACAGGCTCCTTTTTTCAATGTTTTATTTAGTTATAGAGTAATTTCCACATACTAACATATTTCTCAAATTGGGCTCTGTACCGCCATTCTTTATTATATTACGAATATGTGTGCCAAATATCTCGACAAAATATTAAAAATTAGAGCCGCAATCTTGGAATGCGTTTGTTGCTACCTGTTGATCGCTACTGTTTGCTCTTAAACATAAATGCATTATTTTAGATTAGTTTTTTGGAAAATATTTAGTAGTAACCATGTGCTAAGAAGCAAAGGTAACTAAATGAAGAAAACAAAAAAAAAACAAATTTTCTCCCTATTGGATGGAACCCATCACTAAGTACGCCAATGTTACGGATAAATCGGAAGTATTCAGCGGGAAATGAGAAAATGGGACCTAAATCCCGAAATGTTGTTGTTGATTAACAGATTAAGTTTCAAATTTCGGTGGTGGTAATTGGAATACAGGGTAGACAGCTATTAATGATTATGGATTTCTATCTTTCAGACTGTGTCGATTCTCTTTTATCTCCTGTAAAGGTTTTATTTGTTTGTTTTGTTTTGTTAAAAAGCGTTGACCGTGGTGTTTAAAAATACATTCAAGAGAATTCTTTTTCATTTTCTCTTTTAAACTTTATCGAACAAAAAATTAAATTACTCTAAATAATACCAACCCAACTACAACAATGGAAAATATACACTGCCGGACAAAAAGGAGTATTAGGTGTTGCGGGATAAGTACCGGTCAAAACTATAAAAATTCAATTATTATGTTTTATAACTTATTTTTAACTGCTAAATTATTATTTTTTATTTAGCTAATGCCTCGACAACTAATGGCCATTGGTATGGTAGGTACGGTGAAATTTTGCATTTAGGTACCTAGTGTCATATGTAGTGTGTGTGTTGAGTAAGTGTCTTGTTACTTTGCAAAGTCGACGTCATTGTCTTTGCAAAGAGACACTCTTTGTATCCGCACGTCTGCGGTCCCTCCGGTGAGTACCGACCCCACAAGGACAGAAACTATTTTCATTTACTAATTTATAATAAACGAAAAATTTCTGACCCTGGTGAGATTCGAACTCACGACCATTCGGACCTTTCGATGAAAAAGGTAGGCGCTCTTACCACTGAGCCACAGAGGGGGTGCTAAATTAATTAAATGCACAGAGTGAACCAAAAGTCTGCAATCCTCTAATTATTTCTTAAATGGATGGTCCGAATTATGAAAAAAAAGATACACCTATTTTGTCATGAAAATTTGAAATTTGATGTTTTGTAACGTTGCAAGTTTTACAATTTCCCTGATATCATTAGTTGCTTTGGTTTTTTAAAAACAACACCTTGTATACTCAGGGGCGTGCTGTGAAATTTGAAACAGGGGAAGCAATTTATAGAAAAATTGTAAAAACACCTATTTATAGTGTAATTCAATTCTTCTATCTGAACGAAAGTCTCGGTCATCAAAATTCTTAAACCTGTTTTCGATTCGTTGGCAGCGGTAACACTATTGGACATCTCCAACATTATCAGTGAGTATGCATTTCCTTTTAGGCTCAAAATTTCTTGCCATCATATTATTCCAACATTTTTCAAAGTCATCTATCTCTCTTTTTGTTAATACCATCTTTATATTCGCTAATTTTTTTACACAGAAATCAATTTCGTTTATCTTGCATTGCAATACATTAAATAAATTATCTGAGAATGTAAGTATTTCTGAAAAAAGCAAATTTAAAAAACTCCAAAAACCCTCTCGAGCTATATTTATGGTTTCTGTATCCCACTTTTCACATTTTCGCCATTCTCCAAAACCCTAATATGTACATATATTTATATAAATATTTAAAATTAACATGAAGTAAAACTCCCTAGTATAGTTGGTATATTTAATAAAAATTCAAAAAATTTTTAAAAATCCAAACGGATTACGTTCAAAACGTTTTCGGACTTATCAGTCCATCATCAGTGAACCTAAAAGTAAGTAATCTCACTTAGTAAAATTGAAAAGGGTGAAATTTTGAATGTTAAAAATTGAAAAGTGTGGTTACGATTACTTACTCTCTGTCCTTGCTAAATAGCCACAATGCCAAACACTGGTCAAGATGTATGTTCTAACTACATGGTAAAATTTGTTAAACAATTTGGCTTACATTGGATGCCAACGGATTAGTACTAGGTACATGATGCTCTACTCCATTAATTAAGAGATTTTTTATTATGAATAGGTCTACATTGAACTACGTTTAGTCTGTCAATGATTTAGAAGGAAGTTGAAATACTTCAAATGTCAGTAAAATTGACATCCAGGAAAGGGAATTTTTAAGGTATTAACCAAGGTCAAGATCCAATGTGGTTACGGAAATTTAAGTTTAAGATTGTGTTGGAATTTTAATTTTTAATATTAGAATTTAAATTTACTATTTTTTTTTAAAATATTACAACCATTACTATAAACTTGACTATAAAATTAAATTTGATCGAAATTATTGTCATAATAAAATATGGTAATGAAAACAAAATGTAAGATTGAATTATTGGTTAATGAAAGTTAAAAATTTTTGTATATAGCCTTGGGGGTGAAAGTTAAAACGTTGAAGAGATACAGAAGTTGTTTAGTGTGTATAGAAATGTAAATTTGTTAACTGTAATGTTGGTTGTATAAGTCTAGTATGGTATTGATTCTGTATGAAATTAACTATTAAAAAAATTGGTGAGAATTGAGGTAACTGATATAAGATCGTTAGGTGAAAATATAAATAATTGACGGAATGTGAAAATTTGTTAGTTATAGTCAACAATATAGGAAATATTATAACATTATGCATAGAAAAGAAAATGGAATTATTTGAATTCTTAAATTAAAACGAAGTTAATAAATATGTAAATGAACAAAAGATTCAAAAGAAGTGTGTCAGCAGGATGCATAAGACACAAATTGTGTTTGGAAAAAATTAAAAGTTAATCGTAAAAGTTAGTCGTAAACGATGGTATGTAGAATGCGTCTATTACATTTCTTCATGTTTTTCTAGAAATTAACATGGATGCAACGTTAATTCTTTGCCTTAGCTTTGCAACATTTAGTGGTTTAGTTTTATAAATTCTACTTTTCAAGCTTCTCTAATAGAAATAATCTTAAGGATTTAAATCGGGCGAACGAGGAGGCTATTCAAAACTACCTAACCTAGCAGTCCATCGCCCGGGAAATGTCTAATCTAAATAACGCCGAGCATTTACACCAAAATTAGCTGAAACTTTTTTTAGTATTTTTCCTGAGACTGTGCCATGTGCTATTTTTTGAACCCTCACCAAAATTCACAATAAAGCGCAACATAAAATGCTAGTTAAGATACCAAGATTAGATTAGAACTAAAAGAATAATTTTCGTTACCCTTATATTATAATAATATAAAGTTTTTTAGTATTCTTCTTGACACCGTTTGCTATTTTATGAACTAGTCCAGACTGTGGGCGAAAAAACGTGTTATAATTCAGGAATTTTTGAAACGTATCAAGTGTTCTAAAGGACGATGTCAGGAATAACTTCTACGAAAATGTAAGAGATAAATTTGGATGCCTATTTATTTATAAGCTTTTTAAGTTATAAAATTTTCAATTTTTACAGATTTTTAATTCTGCAGCTTAGGATATTCATTTGATAGAAAAACTTTCAAATAGAAAGTTATTCGCGCGCGGACTTGAAGGGCGCTGAAAGAAAAATAAATCTTTCCTCCATCTTGTCAAATTCGGCCGTAGGCAGAAGCATTGACTTTAACAAACATTTTAATGATTAAATATAATTTAATTAACTATATTTAATGATTAAATATAAATGTTTTTAAAAAATAATTTTTATTTTGTAAAAATATAAGTTTTTCTTTAGTAAAACGTCGAAATAATTTCTTGATTGTTATAGGTAAATTAGATACGATTTAAAAACAAAAAGAAATTATCTGGGCTTCATTTGGTGGTAGAAAACTTGTTCCCCTTCGTTTTGCCTTCAGCAACAATAATCTACAAGCTAGAAACTCATAATAGAAGCTGATGCAGCCTTAAATTTTTATAACGAAATTTAACCTCTTTTTTCGAAACCCTAAAGAAAGATAAAGCGTTATAGCCTTCAACATTTTACCTCTCGGGATAAGCAATTTATAATACTTAAGCAAGAAATTAATCGATTGGGCTTTACAATTTTTTTTATGAATATCTTCAATTTAAAACTTAAAAAATTAAAAAAAGTTATTAATACAATAAACAATGCAATTGCAAAGAAACGGTCATCTTGGGTCTTTGCCTGTTTTGCAATAACAAATTAAAGAAATTACAATTACTACAGCTCAAATTGTAGGTTTGTTTAATTTCCTACAAGTTTTTATTTGAAAGTTTTTCTCTATATTGAATATCCTAGGCTGTAGAATTAAAAATTTCTGACAATTGCAAATTTTAACACTTAATAATGTTAAATAAATAGGCATCCAAAATTAGCTGTTACATTTTAGTAGAAGTTATTCCTGACATCGTCCTTACAACGCCTGATACCTTTAAAAATTCCTGAATTATATCGTAAAACCGTTTTTCCCCCAAAGCCTGGGCTAAACCCTTTCTGTAAAACGACTTCAAGCAAAACTTACCAGCTCACCAAAATTCACAATAAAGCGCAATAAAAAATATACTGATCAAACGAAAAAGGAGCCACTAACTTAATTTAATGTAAATTGTTTACCTACTGCATTAGATAGGAATTTTAAAAAAATGTACGTCTACCCAGTAGATACATGTAGGTTTTATAAATGAAAGAAAAGACAAGTTTCTAATCTTTGCTTTTCCTGTATTCAATAAAAAAGCAAGACTTGATTACATTTTGGAATCACATTTATTCCGTTTACTGAGTTTCTTCTGTTGGTATTTACGTTAAAGTTGTTAAGAATTAATAATGGATTTTAATGTGCTTGGAAGGCCCGAAAGGAGGAGAGTATATCTCACAGAGGTTCAAATTGCTAGGGCAATAACTTTAATTCAAGAAGGTTACTCAAGACGCCTTACAGTAGAAATGTTAAATGTTGGTCGTGCTGCGATAAATAGAGCCTGAACCAGACATGAAATGTAGGGAGTTATTAGAAGATAACCTTATACTTATCGTGCAAGGGCGACTACAGCTAGAGAAGATCGACTTTTACAACTATGGGCCGGCTGATATCGTCGAGTACTGCTCGAACACTACAAAATGAATTGCTAGAAGCTACGGGTACAAGAGTAAATACTCAAAATATACGTAATCGGCTTCACAAACATAAATTAGATGCAAGAAAGCCAAATAGAGTACCTCCTTTGAACCCGGCACATCGTAGAGTCAGACGCTTGTTTGCAGAAGATCACATGAATTGGACTATGGCACAAAGGGGTTACTTGATGTTTACTGGCTAGTTCAGATTCCTTTTAAATCATAATGATGGGCGTGTTAGAGTCTGGAGAAGACCAGTTGAGCGCTATTTGAATTCCAAAATTCAAGAAACCAAGGCTTTTGGCGGAGATTCAATTATGGTTTGAGGTGGTATAACTTTAAATGGCAGCTCTGACTCAGTAGTTATTCGGCGAGGGACATTGACGTCAAAGTGGTACATTAACGAAATTCTTGAACCACATGTTGTCCCATTTGCTCAAAATATGGGTTCAGAATTTATCCTTCAGCAGGATAAAGCGGGACCGCACGTGATCAGTATAGTGCAAAATTATTTGACTTATACCCACAATATTCAGGTTATGGGGTGGCCAGCGAGGAATCCAGATTGAAACACATTCGGGAAGCTTTTGAAGGTCACTGACTACGAAACCTACAACATGTCGAGGAAGTTCTCGTAGAAGAACTAGATTAAAAAACTATTCGAAAAGTGATTGAAAGCATACCTGCATATTATACAGAAGTTCGGCGAATTAGAAGAGCCCATACACGCTTTTATTTTTGTTTTAAAATAATTTTTAGCAACGCTGATATTAAAAAAATAAATAAAATTTTTCACATTTATCGCTCTTTATTTTTTCCACAGGAAAATTTACAGTTTAGTATCAAAAACTTTGCTATATTTATAGCGAAAAGCCTTACATGTAATTAAATAAAAATAATATAATCATAAAAAAATTAGTTCAAAACTACGAACATCTTTATAATTGGTTCCATTTTCGTTTTGATCAGTGTACTAATTAAGCTGCCAAGACTAGACTATCATTGGAGAAGGTCTTTTCATTATTATGGCCTAAAAAGATTTTGTTTGGATATTTGATGACTGAATGCCTTTTCTATCAGCACCATACCCTGCCCTGCACGTTTAGCCAATATACCACCAATGCAACCAAAGTGCAGTATTACCCCACACCCGCCTGCATTTTTCTGTATAGGCCAGGATCCCTACTGAAAACTGCTTAGCCACCTCATGAAAATATGGGAAAGAGTAATTGATAGCCGGATACGTGAAGAGGCCGACATATCCGAGAATCAATTTGGCTTTATGCAGGGCAGATTAACAACAGATGCAATATTCATTATAAGGCAGTTGATGGAAAAATACAGGAGTAACGAAACAAACAATCATATGGTATTCATTGATCTTGAGAAAGCATATGATAGAGTTCGGTGCTTAGTCCGTATTTATTCTCATTAGTTTTGGACCAGATAACAGCGAAACTACAGGGTAACATTCCATGGTGCTTAATGTATGCTGATGATGTCGTGTTAGTAGGAAATAGTGAAAGAGACTTAGAACAAAAACTGGAACAGTGAAGACAAGCTCTGGAGGAAAAAGGTTTAAAACTTAGTAGGACAAAGACAGAGTATTTGCAATGTTCATTTAAAGATGGAGTTACTACAAATAAAATGGTATCTTTGGATGGCGAACTGATTGTAAAAAGCAATAGTTTTACGTACCTGGGATCGGTATTACAGAGTAATGGAGAAATAGATGGATATGCATGCAGTAGAATTAGGGCTGGATGGATGAAGTGGAAGGAAGCGAGTGGTGTGCTGTGTGACAGGAAAATTGCAATGAAGCTGAAGGGAAAATTCTATAAAACAGCCATAAGGCTGGCTATGATGTACGGAACTGAATGTTGGGCAGTGAAAAAGAAAGAGGAACAACGAATGCATGTGGCGGAAATGAGAATGCTTAGATGGATGAGTGGAGTGACAAAAAAGGATATAATTAAAAATAAGTATATTAGGAGAAGTAGAGGTGTGGCACCAATTGATGCCAAAATGAGAGAGCATAGGTTGAGATGGTTTGGTCATGTTCAACGTCGAGACGCTAATCACCCAATACGAAGAATAGCTGAAGTGCAGATTCCTGGAAGGAGTAGGAGAGGAAGACCAAAGAAGACGTGGGGGAGACGATTAGGCAGGACATGTTGGTAAAGGGGATTAATATTGATATGACCCAAGATAGAATTGTATGGAGAAATGCAATACGGGAAGCCGACCCCGCATAAGGCAAAGAGAATGATGATGACTAGACTATAATTAAAAAGGACCATTATTCATTACTTCATTACTCTTATAGAATATACAGTTTTTTTCAGTATTATTCCTGAAGCCGCGTGTTGTTATTTCCTGAACCCTCTCTGTAAAACGACTCGGCGCGAAACCTGCGAGCTCACCAAAATTCACAATAAAGCGCAGCCACCATAATACAAAATGTTTTAGTGCAATATCCCTACGCCATAAAAAGCATTTTCCAAAGAGAAAAGAAATAAAAAACCAATACAGGTTCATATATCCAACTGCATTATCGAACACAATTTTTTTGGTATCAATTCATCACACATATGGAAGTTATCCATCACTTAACGAAGGTGCTTTTAGGCATGCATCAATTTTTCGAGCAGCATCGAACATCGAGTTCTAAAATAAAATCGTTGTTTATGACTCTGTTGCAACTCTAAATAATATCATAAATTATAAAAATTTTAAAATCAGATAAGTGACACTATTACAAATAATTGGATTTTTTCATTAATATAGTTTAGAGAAATAAGGAAAAAAATATCCTGTTGGTGACACAACCCCCTCCAGGCCGAAATCAATTTTTTTGAGTAATATGGACGTCTATAATAATAACCTATATGTTTCTTGTAGTCGATTTTGATGATATACAGAGTTATAAACAAATGAAGATCAAAAAACGGTAAATTTTCGCTTTTTTCGTCTATTACCAAAAAGTTAAACATTTTAAACAAATTTGAGAGTAATAAACTCATAAACCATATAAAAAACTTCAATATGGCGTTCGCTGAATATGTCTATCCTTATTGGTTGCTTAGAAAATTGCAAAAAAAACAAAAATTTTGAGTTTTTATAAATATTCATAACTTAGGTAAAAATTAATTTAGAACCTTGTTACTACACAAAATGCTGAGACTTCTGGTGCTTAATAGCAAATAGTTTAAAAGTGCAAATAGTTTAAAAGTTATTTAATTTGTTTATCCCAAATTAATTTTTTTGCATCACTATAAGTAGAGATGCATCAAGTCAAACTAGTTTGATTTTACTTAACAAACTTGACTTGACTTGAAAACCAAACTTTTTGTATAAAAAAGTTTGACTTGACTTGATATCGACATCTTTAGGTTTGACTTGAATTCAAACATCTTCAAACAGTTTGAAAAGTTTGAATATTACGCAACGTGTTTATTTTCAATTAAATGAGACCGCCTACTGCTTTATTTGTTCAGTGGAGGATTAACGGGGGGAGGGGGAGGGGTAGGGGAAATTCCCCCCTCTCCCAACAAGGTAAAAAAATGTTTTTTTTGACAAATTTCAATAAACATAGAAATGTATTGGCTGATACGATATTTAAACCGCAGACAGATAAATAAAACCCAATAAACGCGACAGTTAGGATAATTATTAAGAAAGTTTAATGCACATTTAAATATTAATTTTTTTTAAATTTAAACCCAACATTTGTAGCCTGTATCCGGAAAAAAATTTAATTGTAGATATAAAACCATATAGACCTGGATCCCGCGTACCAAAAAAAAAGTTGATTAATAGCAAGCTGAAAATTTGTTAATAGCTTAACGGTGTCTAGTCAGACAAACTTTGATATATGGGAACACTGGAACAGAAGAAGTTTTAATTGTGGAAAAGGTTAAAAATTTGGAACGTCAGACTACGTAAACGTTCCATGTATTTTGTCGGACAGAACTTCCAATTAATTTGTTACCATTTCATTAAACTCTCATGCAAAAATCACACTGGTGTTTATCACCAACTGGACATTTTAATGAGTGGAACACGAAGAACATGTCAAATGAGAGGAATCATGTTGGTTAGTAATAGCAGTCTGATTTTTGCATGAGAGTTTAATGAAAGGGTAACAAATTAATTGGATGTTCTGACCGACAAAATACATGGGACGTTTTCGTAATCTGACGTTCCAAATTTTTAAACTGTTCCACAATTAAAACTTCCCCTGTTCCAGTGTTCCCGTACATCAAAGTTTGTCCGACTAGACACCGTTAAGCTATTATTAACAAATTTTCAGCTTGCTATTGATCAACTTTTTTTTGGTACGCGGGATCCAGGTCTAATAACCATATGGTTAGTTTTGAATTTTAAAGAAATACCAACGAATATACAGCAATACTAACTTTCGTATTGTGGTACATATTTTCGAGTGAACTAGCAGCTTGGTACCACATGTTTTTTCGAACTGGTCCTAAGATAAATAAATGCCTTTTTTAATAAAAGAAAGTCATAAAAATTCCAAATGATTTTATTTTAAGCTGTCCATTGAAAAACCAAATAGTCTTATTTTATTGTAACCCTAAGGGCATAGGCGTAACATGTCGCTTATCAAAATGTTCAATGTGTTTTAAATATATTAATTTTATTCAAATCCTGAGAAAACTAATCAGAATTTAAAAAAAAATTAAACGCAGCATGAAAGATTACATTATTTCTGAGGGACGAACATTCCTGAAAACTTCTATAATGTTTATTTTAATAAGTTACGGGGGTGAACATAAAAAGGAAAATTTAGTGTTATTATTAATTGCAAATATTTCATTCAAAAGACTTTTTATTTATTTTAAGAGACTTCTCGGTAATAACGCAATCTTTCATTCTGCGTTTAAATTTTTCAAAAATACTTTTAGTTTTGTCAGGATTCGAAAAAAATAAATATCTACATTTAAAAGTTTTAAATTAAAACACATTGAAAATTTTGACTTTTATGTGGCACTCATTGTATTATTAATTTTATTATTTTAATTGGCAACTAACATGTCGATCTCGACAAAAAAGTAGATCTACTAAATAAATTATTTATCAAACTCTTTCAAACTAGTTTGACAAACAGTTTGAATTTTCAAACCTGTACAATTGACCAGTTTGACTTGACTTGAAATATTTGTCAGAAGGATTGACTTGAGTTTGACTTGAAATTAAGTCAAACTCAAGTCAAGTTCAAACATTCAAGTCAAACTTGTGCAACTCTAACTATAAGTCAGAAAATGATGAAGTTACAGTAATACTTTGGACAGTTTATGAAAGAAGAAGATTTACACTATTAATTAATTAAAAAAAATGACAAAAAATAATTCTAAAAATTGCAAAATTATTTTGCAAGAACATGTGAATTAAAAAAAAGGGGGGCTAACTTTGTCCCTAATAATTGTCCTAGAACAATTATTGTTTTTCTTTCTAAATGTGTATAAAAATTCAGTCTTTCTAAATATGGATAAATAATTTTTCTACGGGTAACGATTAAAAAGTTATTCTAATTGTTTTTAAGTAAGCAAAAAATCGACATGTTTTTGCAAAATAATTTTACACTGTTTAAAATTACTTTTTGAAATTTTTTTAATTACGTTAATAGTATAAATATTCTTCTTTCATAAACTGTCCGAAGTGTTACTGTAACCTCATGATTTTCTGACTTACAGTGTTGCAAAAAAATGAATTTGGGAAAAACAAATTAAATAACTTTTAAACTATTTGGCCAATTGTAATAAGAAGGTGTAATTCCGTGTAATAAGAAGGTTCTAACTTAATTTTTACATGAGTTATGAAGATTTATAAAATCTCAAAATTTATGACTTATTTTGCAATTTTCTAAGCAACAAATAAGGATAGACATATTCAGCAAACGCCATATTGAAGCTTGTTATATGATTTATGAGTTTCTTATTCTCAAATTTGTTTAAAATGCTTCACTTTTTAGTAATAGACGAAAAAAGCGAAAATTTACCGTTTTTTATCTTCATTTTTTATAACTATGTATACCATCAAAATCGGCTTCAGGAAATATATAGGTTATTATTATAGATGTCCATACTACTCAAAAAAATTGGTTTTGGCCTGGAAGGGGATGTATCACGAGAAAAATCTTATTTTTTGGACCCAATCTTTTACAATCTGATTTCTAGTTGTCGATAAGTACTCTGTGCGACAATTAAAATATACAATTATTCTTTTAATAGATGTCGCTGTTGCTTCTTTTGCGAATTACTTTATACTCTGGGCTAATTAGCAAAATTCATGGAAAAGTTATTTACCAGCAATTTTATTGCTGAAATCGAATTATAAGATCCTATATATTAATAATATAGGTATGCAAAGTCCGCAGATAGTGTGCTACTTTTTTTATAAACAAAATGGCGCCGACAAATCGTAGTTTTTTCAATTATTGCTCTATAACTCCGAAGGTTTTAACTTTACAAGAAAAACACCCAAATAAAAATTCACCCCAAATAAATTCTGCATAGAGATATGTTTTTCACGATTTGCTCCGACGAAAATTTTCCTCGGAAAATGCGGGTATTCCTAACAAAAACTCTAATTTTCAAATAAACTTTTAGGTAAGTAATTATTAATCAATAATTAAATAACTTAGTGACATCAAAGCTTTCTTGGTATAGATTATAATTCCAGAAGCCGGTGAAAATTAAATGAATATTTTAGCAACAATTCAATTGTTAATTAACAATTTACGATCGCAATAATAACTAAAATAATCATGATACATTGATCAAACTTATAAAGATTATAAATATGAGATGCTTATTTAATATTTTATCGACAAAATAAAAATTTTTCTTTTTTTTGCATAATCTATAAATTTTGAAAAAAAAATAGTTATAATACGCTGGTATAATTAGTAAAGTACAAAGAAAGGTTATTTACCAGCAATTTTATTGCTGGAATCGAATTATAAGATCCTATATATTATTAATATAGATATGCAAAGTCCGCAGACAGTGTGCTACTTTTTTTATAAACAAAATGGCGCCGATAAATTGTATTTTTTTCAATTATTGCTCTATAACTCCGAAGATTTTAAATTTACACCAAAAATACTTAAACAGAAATTCACCCCAATTTAATTCTACATAGACGCATGTTTTTCCGATTTGCTCCGACGAAAATTTTCCTCGGAAAATGTGGGTTTTCCCAACAAAATCTCGAATTTTAAAATAAATTTTTTGGGCCAGTAATTATTTATTAATAATTATATAGCTTGGTGAAATAAAAGCTTTCGTTGTATAGATTATAAATTCAGAAGCCGGTGAAAATGAAACGAATATTCTAGCAACAATTCAATTGTTAATTAACAATTTACAGTCGCAATAACAACCAAAATAATCATGATACATTGATCAAACTTAGAAAGATTGTTAAGGTGTGATGCCTATTTAATATTTTGTCGACAAAATATACATTTTTCATTTTTTTGCATAATCTTTAAATGTTTTAAAAAAATTTTTATAAACAAATTAACATTTCTCAGAAATTGTTTATTATATTCTAATTTTAAAAAATACTTAAAACTCGTATTTCATAGGTCTTGAAAATGAATGCTTTAAAAAATTTTTTCAACCATTTGCAAAAAAGTTATGAAACAGCAAAATAAATATACGATTTCTTCGTTGTTTATAATTTGTTTTAATTGTTTCAAAGCTTAAAAGTGAGTCTATGATACAATCTAATTACTTACAAATAATGTCAAAAATTAGTGCAATGGTTATATTTTAATCAAAGATTAAAAATACTTTTTGTTGTAATTTTTAGCGCAAAAGTAGGCCTGATACAGAGTCGGAGCTAAAATGTTCACTCGAAGCGACTGACACAAAGCATGTATTATTTATAAAAGTGTACGTCTCGCGCGGCCGGTCGTCGCTCCGAGTGAAAATTTTTGGCTACAGTACTGTATGATTCTACTTTCGTGCGTGTAAATTACAAAAAAATATATTTATAATCTTTAATTAAAATATAACTATTAAACTGATAATCGATTTTTTTTGTAAATAATTAGCTTGTACTTTAAACTCACTTCTAAGCTTTGAAAGAATTAAAAAAAATTATAAACACCGTAGCAATCCTATGTTTACTTTGCTGTTTCATAACTTTTTTGCAAATGGTTGCAAAAAAGTTTTAAAGCATTCATTTTCAAGATATTTGAAATGCGCATTTTAGCTATTTTTTAAAATTATAATATAATAAAAACTTTTTGAGAAACGTTAATTTGTTTATAATTATTTTTTTTAAACATTTAAAGATTATGCAAAAAAATAAAAAATTTATATTTTGTCAACAAAATGTTAAATAGGCTTCTCATCTTTATAAGATTTCAAAGTTTGATCAGTGTATCTTAATTATTTTGGTTATTATTGCGACCGTAAATTATTAATTAACAATTAAATTGTTGCTAAAATATTCGTTTAATTTTCACCAACTTTTGGAACTATAATCTAAACCAAGAAGGCTTTTAAGTCACCAAATTACTTAATTATTGGTAGATAATTACTTATCTAAAACTTTATTTGAAAATTAAAGATTTTGTTGGGAAAATCTGCATTTTCCGACGAAAATTTTCGTCGGAGCAGATCCGGAAAAACACGTCTCTATGCAGAATTTAATCACGGTGAATTTTTATTCGAGTATTTTTGTTGTAAAGTTAAAATCTTCGGAGTTATAGGGCAATAATTGAAAAAAACACGATTTTCGGGCGCCATTTTGTTTATAAAAAAAGTAGCACACTATTTGCGGACTTTGCATACCTATATTATTAATATATATATATATAATCATAAGCTTCGATTCCAGCAATAAAATTGCTGGTAAACAACTTTTCCCAAAAATGGCCTATTCTTCGATAATCAGCCCAGACTATAATAATTTGCTAACATGGCAGGGAGATTCGGTTTCGATTTAGAGTACACTACAGAGCTGTTCTGCTGAGCTGTACTGAGGAGATCAAGCGATCGAAATGTGCATAAACATATGATGGTGGTCTCTGAAACGAAAGTAAATCCTTAACTGTCTTTATTTCCCTTCATTTACTCAGAAATTGAGTACTAGGAATCAAATTCGTTGGATTTTTACCTAGCTAAATTAAGTCGTGGAATGCATATTGTACATTCCCCATGTCTTTCCATTTATCGTCCCTTTGCTTTGTAAATTGATAATTGAGTTGACACTTAACAAGAAATATAAACTTGTTACAGAAAATGACAATGCAGAAGAAACATAAGGCATTAAAAATTATTGTAAAAGAAGTAGCAGATATCGCTAGCAAGCCTATCAAGAAACAACGATAGCCATGATGGTTAGACGATGAATGTAAACTAGAAATATAAAAACTCAGCAAGCTACAATTATTGAAAAGTTGACGATTAAAAACAAAATCATCGGAAACACTTTAGGTAGAGCAAAGAAGAAAAACTAGTGCAACATTACGAAACAAACGGAGAACATTTTGTGAAGATAAGTGGAGAGATATTGAAGAAAACTATAAAAATAATATAATTAGAAATTTATATCAAGGAATTACTATTCGAAAAAAAATTTATAAGCCGGGGCCTGCTTATTACAAAGATAAAGAAGGAAAAATGATATTTGATGTCCAAGTTGAATTTCCATCAACATTTTGATGAATTGTTAAATTAAGAGTATACAAGTAATGACAATGAATAAAACACGAATGATGTAAATAAAGAAGACATAGGTCACTATAATGAAGGATGCACATGGGCATTAACTGCTATATTCGTATTGGACATTACTACATCAGTGTAGGCGTAATTACCTAATCGACGATTTTTTTAATACAAACCGAGGTCACGAGTACCTCATTTGAATGGTCTCCTAACCGCTTTTGCAACGATGTATTATTCGAATATTTATTTCTACCGAGTTAACCAAACTATGTACTTCGTATGGTACAAAAGTATGGGATAAATGCATTATTTCAAAAATAGACAAGGGACCGTTCAAGTATTACGTAACGCAGGTTGGGGGGGGGGGTTAAAAATCTTCAAAAATTGCGTTACGCAATAGTTAAACTCCCATAAGAGTGCGTTACGTAGGGGGGGGGGGGGGTTAAAAATCTTCAAAAATCGCGTGACGTAATACTTGAACGCTCCCCAACTGAATAAACTGAAAACACCACAATTGTAATCTTTGAGTGGCCATCAATTACGTTATATTATGTATTGGACATAACAGCACTCATGACATAATTGGTCATCAGTGCTGAGGTTTCAATGTTTTTAATAGTATTAATAATCAGGTAGTTTGGAACGTTTCTATATAAAGGTAATACATCAGCACTGACTAGAATGTATGTATCTGGTGTCTTCAGATTAGTTATAAAAGCACTAGAAGCAAAATAATCTTTAACTACAAATTTATTATTAAAATTAAAGGCATTAGTCAAAATTTTTGTTAAAAATGTTGGTGGGTATACATAGGACAGAAATACCGACGAATCCAAAACCGTATTTACGAATATTCTATATCTGTAAAACATTCCTACACTACTTCAGCTCTAGCCCAACATTAGACAGGTCACAAAATAGATGAAAAAGCAAAAATCATTGTTTCTGTCCAGTCCTTAAAATCGAGAATTATCCGTGAAGCCATTGAAATTGAAAAACGCCCTGACAGCTTAAATACACGCGATGACGATAAAAGACTGCCGGCAACATGCCGACCGCTGCTTCAGCGACCCCTCGCGCCAACCGATCCCGCTTAGACCTCTCCTGCGTATACAGTTTCCGCGCATATTGAGATTATAAATAGAGCTACACAGGCCAAGACAGTTCAAGACAGAATTATCCCTCTTCTCACAAAAATTTTCAATGCATGTCTCAAAAACAGCTACTTTCCTACTCCTTGGAAAGTAGCCAACACAATCATGTTACCAAAAAAAGGTAAGCCCCCACCGACGTGGAATCCTATAGACCTATCTCTCTCATAAACACTCTGGGAAAAGTCCTTGAGCTAATTCTAAAAGAAAGGCTCAATGACTTTCTCGAAACCCGCAACATCACCCCTAAATTTCAATACGGATTCCAAAACGGTAAATCTACACAACATGCATTGATTGACTTCACCACTAAAATCACTCAAACTATCAACGATGGTTCATTCGCCATAGCCACTTTCCTTGATGTACAAAAGGCTTTTGATCGGGTCTGGCACGACGGACTTGTTCGGAAGTTAATTGACATCACGCTTCCTCTACAATTTACAAAAATTGTACATTCTTACCTCCACGACCGAACTGTTAGAGTGAAAGTATGCGATTAAAAATCAACCTCATTTACTCCACAAGCTGGAGTTCCCCAAGGATCAGTTCTAGCTACACTGCTGTACATACTCTACAACAGTGATCTTATAAACCAAAATATCCCAGGCACTCGTCTGTTTCTCTATGCTGACGACACGGCTCTACTCACAACAACTACACGATACAATCCACAACTCATTCACAGAAGAGCTCAGGCTCTGTTAGACGCGGTCGAGGAATGGTGTTGTAAGTGGAGAGTTACGCTGAACGCGAATAAAACATCAACAATTGTGTTTCGCGCCCCCTCTGTGTCACTCAGAATCATTAGAAATGAAGACGACCAATACCCACTGAGACTGATATGAGAAAGGCTCGTGGTTAGCCCGACTGCAACCTATTTGAGGGTTCTCTTTACCAGGACTCTCAACTGGGATGCAGATCTAAAGGCAACTTTAGATAGGGTAAGAAATAGAGCCAGACTCCTCAACCCTCTCTCAGAGATAATTGGCAAGAGACACACGAAAACTCTCATCTACACTTACAAGACCTAGACTCGACCCATCATTGAGTACAAAGCAGGTCTCTATAGCCTTTTCAATAGAGCACAAAAAGTGATGTTGTTGCGAGTGGAACGTAGAATCCTGCGTAGGGCAAACTACGAGCACGGGAGATTCCCGTCTAACGAAATCCATAACCTTTCTAATATCCCCACAATTATCGAGAGAATAAACTCTCTGAACAGGAACTTCACATCTAAAGTAATCAACGGTCTCCACTCCGACACACAACAATCTCTAAAATGTTCCTGTTCTTCTCTCGGCCACGTATTCTGCCACCGAAAGTCCAAACGAAAAAAGATTCACACACCGTCCGCTCTAATGCAAACATGCATTGACGAACTCCCGGCAGAATACGAAGAAATCCTTGAGGCTACCCCGTTAGCCTACCGTATCCTCCTCTTCTAACTCCTCTTCCCTACCCCGAACAGGGAGAAGTTGGTTTTTTGCGGTTTCCCAACTTCATTGCACAATTATACCTGTTCGCTCTAAGAGAATAGCCGCAACTATTTTCTACCACTTGAACGCACACTGTCCACGCAATGTCCAAAACCACCTCCTGACCGCCGACACAGAATGCAGGCTTGCCTGTCCATTGTACAATGGTTTCTACGGAGCTTGGTCGAGGGCAAAGCAAGGACAGTAGACACATTTGTCAATGGAACCAACACCAATTCCATCAAACTTTCTTCTCTGATCTCTGACAATCAGCTGAACCACCACCGTCTGGCAACACTCAGGCCCACCACATCTGCCTCAGTGTTTTTTCGGACTGTTTGCTTTTTCTGCCACACAAACAAAATTCAACGCATACCCTGAAGAGGACAAAATCCTAAACAGGGACAACTCAATGAAATCCTTCCAAATAAAGTAATTCTTTATCCTCCCACGAAACCCACATTGAGTACCTACCAAGACAGGTCGTCACTCGACACTGAGCCTGAGCAGTAGGCAGATTGAGACCTCAGCGCCGTTTGACCATTCTCCTAGAGAACAAGACACTACTGGTACGTCACGAGTGACGGGAGTAGGCAGATTGAGACAACAAACTCGAACGGAACCATATCCCTCTTGATAATGGTTCCAAAGTGGGCGACGAAACGTCAAGTTTTAAATTCTCAACGCGGTTTTTCGCGAGTAATTTTTAATTACCTGACCGCGGAAATCTTTCCGAACATTTCATATATATTTGCTCTCTAAAACGTATAATTTTTGTCGGTGTATAAGTGTTTGCGGCCGGAAATTCTCCACCATCGGAAACAGAGAGTGGCAGCAGTGACGGTGATATTGACCACCGCCTCTAGTTTATCGGCGGCTCTGCCCGCCAACCACCAAGTGCCGTCCCTTGATGCCAATAAATTAATCAACCCTGCCAGACATTGCCAGACTCCATGCTCAGTTCTATTCGACAAACGGCCATATTTTCGATTCGAGGGTAAAGGCACTATAAACATAAGCAGAGAGATCACGCCTGTAAGCAGAGAAATATATTTGTTGGGGAAAAGAAACTTTACTGATTGGAAAATTTATTTAAAGGTACTTTTTAAAAATGTGTTATGCTTATATTATGATAAAAAATTTGTTTTTATAACTTAAAGCACATACTATTAATACTGGGCTGCGATAAAGTATGTATATAGATAAAGTAAATGATAGGAAACAAGTACAACATTACAACAACATATATAAAATAAACAATACACTCAGATCTATCCTGTTCAAAACCAAACCCTAACATTTTCTTCTCACACAAGAAAGTTCAAAGAACTGCATCTATAAAATACAATGTGAATGTAACAATTTCTATGTGGGAGAAACTGCAAGACTACTGAGCGTCAGGATAAACGAGCATTAAACATAGGTACATAAAAGGAAGGATTTTGACAAGTCATATACATATATGCAAATATACCTGGGATAATGAACATAAAGTAAATGGAAAGATGTATCAATAATTATGAAGGAAATAGATATGAAAAAGAGAAAAATCAAAGAAGCAGTCCTAATCCTACTAAATGAAGAAAAATGTGTAGCAAACAATTGGTTGTCCATACTAAAAGAAGAAGTGAACAACAAGAATATACCAAAAATAGCAAATAAGAAAATGTGTGACAGGCGTCTTCAATCAAACACAATACATAAATGCAACACACAATACACAAACACAATACGAACACTCGCATGAAACACATAGAAATAATTTTTTCAGCCAAAGTATGGCCGTTGACTACAACACCATGGCCAAGTATGTCAACCTCAATGTTGAAAAGAAATAACCTCCTCAAAAATTTGGTTATACACACGTTTTAACACAATTGTAATCTTTTTTGAAAACACATACATTCAACTGTGGCTAATTACATATAAACATATCATTTACAATGCTACAAGAAAACAGTTTTAGAACCATATTATAAACTTTAAGGTTTCCTTCACCTATTGCCTGCATATAATCATTATTTTGATCTGCTGCTATATCAATTGGCTTATCGTTATACCGGGTGTCCCAATAAGAATGTTTATAGTACTAGATCCGTATTAGACTAGTACCTAGTCTATAGAACCGTGTATAGTACAGCTGCGAGAAAAAAATATTTATAACAAAAGTTGCCTCGGAAAAAGCCTGGAAATTATTTTCATAATTGTAGGTCCACCGCTAGAGGGCGTAATTGAATACCAAAAACTGAAAAATCAAAATTTTACAAAATTTACCTAATGAAAGAGCACTGGAAATCCAATCATCGTATTCTTCATAAAATTATGCGCATATTTGATTTCACAAGTTTAAGTCTACCATTGCAAATAAGAGGTGGGGGTGAGTGGGAACCTTCTCATGAAAAAATGACTGTAAGTCCGGTTCTGCTAAATCGAATTTTGCTTACTTGGTCTTGTTGAAAACAGCTCTTTTTCATCAATGTAATAGTCTTATTTTCGAAATAGCCTAATAAGTAATATGCCAGCTAGTAGGCGTTATTTAATTATTTTCGAAAATCTAGATTTCTTTGGAGAATATTAAATACAAGTATGCATTTTTAATCCTATATTACAAAATTAGACCAAATTACCAACATAATACCGAAAACTGCATGTCGATACCTTTTTTCTATCTCGAGATATCTTAAGAAACGTGTAAATTTTATACAACTGTTAATGTCACCGGTAAACGAAGTTAAGGAAATGTAGTGTGCTATGGTAAAAACAAAGAAACATTTTCCAGATGTAAACGTATATAATTAATTAAAACAACAATAAGACAAACAACAATATAAAATATAACAAAGAAATAAAAGCAACTACTTACTTAGTGACGACCTAAATGTTCAAATTGTTGCCCATCATTTTCGATGCAAGCATTTACTTTTTCAAGAGTAGATTGAGCAGAAGTCTCAATTTCTGCTTTCGCAATGCTTTGAATGGCGTTTCGTATTCTCTAGATTCTAGATCATGTTTTCTCGAGTAGTGGGCCTAGCGGCAAAAACAAGGTCTTTAATCCGTCCCCATAAATAAAAGTCTAAAACAGTTAAATATGTTGCTATTCAACCTACTCTTGAAAGAGTAAATGCTTGCATCGAATATGATGGGCAACAATTTGAACATTTAGGCAGTAGTTGACATTAAGATTAAGTAAGTAGTTGCTTTTATTTCTTTTTTATATTTTATAGTGTTGTTTGTCTTACTGTTATTTTAATCAATTATATACGTTTACATCCGGAAAATGTTTATTTGTTTTTTTCATAGCACACTACTTTTCCTTAACCTCGTTTATTGGTGACAGTACCAGTTATGTTTAAAATTTACACATTTCTTAAGATATCTCGAGATAGAAAAAAGGTATCGACATGCGGTTTTCGGTATTATGTTGCTAATTTTGTAATGCAGGATGAAAAATGCATACTTGTATTTAATATTTTTCAAGGAAAACTAGATTTCTGAAAATAATTAAATAACGCCCCCTAGCTTGCATACTACTTATTAGGCTATTTCGAAAATAAAACGCTTACATTGACGAAAAAGAGCTGTTTTCAACAAAACCAAGTATGCAAAATTCTATTTAGCAGAACCGGACTTACAGCCATTTTTTCATAAGAAGGTTCCCACTCACCCCCAGGTCTTATTTGCAAAGGTAGACTTAAACTTGTGAAATCAAATATGTGCAGAATTTTATGAAAAATACGATGATTGGATTTACAGTGCTTTTTCATTAGGTAAATTTTGTAAAATTTTGAATTTTTAATTTTTGATATTCAATTACGCCCTCTAGCGGTGGACTTAAAATCATGAAAATAATTTCCAGGCTTTTCCCGAGGCAACTTTGGTTAATTTTTTTCTCAAAGCTGTACTATAAAAGGTTCCTGAGATATGGCCGAGAGCCATTCTTATTGGGACACCCGGTACATAATCATGAAAAATACTTTTTATTGTTTACTATGTGATCTGCGCATCCTTAATTAATCTATATAACATAAAACAATATTTTATCTGTATTTCTACATACCTCAGAATCTAATTTAACATGATCTGTCAAAAAACATAGGTACAGTATTTTTGGATTGAAGATCTCTATCGTGATTGGTGACTACTACCTCCTCTCTGGCCTCTAAAAGTTTTTTCTTTGTCAATTCAATAGGGAACTTGCATAAAATTTTGAATTCGAAAAAAATGTTATAAATCACAACAGAACATAATGTATCAGAAATAAAACAGTTGTTTTTGTGTTCCATTTGTCCGCTAAAGACGATTCTAAATCTATTCTAGAACGACCTCTAACGGGGAACGATGAATTCATTGTCGATACTCATTTCACTCATTTCATGTCGCCAGCAGTGGTATAACCATAGCCACCTTTACTTAACAAGCCATGAAGTTGAAACTTGGCAACATCTATTGGTAGACCGATTAATTCTGACAGTTCTCATTTGTTTTTAAATAATTTTCACTGTATTTACAGAGAAACTGATATATTTTACAATATTTCGTGCTCCAAATTATAAAGAACATTAAAAGGTGTGTTATTAAGATGATTTTAGTTCAAAATAATATATTTTTATATAAACTTGCGTGCATATAGAAATCCGTCCACTTAAAAATTTTGTCATATTTAATGTCTTATATTTCCTAAATCTGTTGGCAGATTTAAGTGATTTTTTTAATACGTTATAGCCTAATTCTTTAACAATACCACTGTAATAATATTGTTGCTAACCAGTTAAATTTTTATGGTGTACCGGGCATTTATAAAATACTGAAATTAAAACCCAACTATAGACTCCAGTTTTCTTAACATTCTGTTTTTTTGATTAATTCGCTTATGTTTAACAACTAGATTTGTTCTTTATCAATTTTCTAAATAAGTGCGACAAAATTTAAGGGGAAAGGCACAAAACGAAAAATTTTAACGCTTGTATTTTAAATGTAATCATTTTTTTCGAATTCTGAGAAAACTAATAAGTATTTTTGAAAAATTTAAACGCAGAATAAAAGATTACTTTCTTACCGAGGGTCAAAAGTCCCTTAGAATGAATAAAAAGTTTTTTTTAATGCCATATTTGAAACTAAAAATCACACTAAATTTTCTTAGTTTTTCACCCCTGTAACTTATTAAAATAAACATAAAAGTTTTCAGGGACTTTGGACCCTTGTTCCTAACGTAATTTTCACTCTGCGTTTAAATTTTTTAAAAATACTTATTAGTTTTCTTAGGATTCGAAAAAAATGAATCCCGTTTATATTCTTGTTATTGTTTTTTTTTTTTGTATAATAAACGTTACTTACAAGGAATTACTTTTAATATTATTTTGTACAAACTTCTAATGAATAATATTTTCTTGTTCGACTCAAAAAATACTATTAATTTTACCAGAATTTGTACTTTAATATCGTAGTTTCGAAAGCGGTAGTCCGAAAGTCAGACTACGGACGTCATCAATTGCGACGTTGCCTTTTTCTCTTCATGGCTTGTAAAGTAAAGGTGGCTATGGTATAACGAACATATGTGAGAGAGCCAATATTTGCTTCAGGTGGTGAAGTGTGATGATTGCGCTTGCTGTGGAGATATACGGAGTTCATACGTTCCATTCTTTTGGAACGCTTCGTTATACCTCCTTACCCGATTTTGCAGTCGTGCAGTGGCCTATATACTCCAAAGCCTCAAGAGCATGATGGCAATGGCAAGACGGTTGCTCCATTTCTTCTGCGTTGGTCTCTCGAAATTACTCCAACGTATGAAGGCTTCAGCAAATTGATTTAGGACCTGTATTGCCCTAGTAGGCTATTGATTATATTCAAAATAAGATAGCTAAAAGGAACTACAACGTTAACGGGGTTTTATTATTTAATATGGTCAATGGACATCTATATATGAAAAAACCGCGGAGTGCTACCATTTAAAGGGGTGCGTTTTTGAGAAATGGGTGAATTAGTCCCTGGGCACATGTTACATTAGGGTGAGTTCTATGCACTTTTGGTATAAACATACCTACATAAAAATTGTTCCTGGTTAAATTTCCTATCTAAATATCGCTTTTTAAAGTCAATGATACTTTTTTTTACAAAAATATATTCAAAAGAAAACGCACAAAGAAACCCAAAAGAAAGAAATTTTGTTTTTTGTCCCATAACTTTTGTCCACAAGGATATAGGTATAGACATTGCTTTACAGAAAAAAAATCTACATATTTCTTCTTTAAAATGTTGTGTAGTAGAGGTAATTAGGATTTATAGTTTTCGAAATATGATTTTTCAAAGTTCGCCACTCACAGCAATTTTGGGCAATTTTCCTTGTAATTTCGCAAATATTGTTCTGTAACTTTTTTCCACGTAACTTTAGGTATATGAAATGGTACACGTAATAGAAATAGAAATCAATTAGCTTTAAAATGGTCTACTGTCTAACGTTGTACGACTTTTTTTTAAAGAGATTATGGTTTTTCAAAGTTTTATACTTTTAACGATTTTTTATAATATAATATAAAAATAAAATTATATTATTATATGATATATTGTATATTATATAATATTATATTATATATAGTATATATAATATAATATTATATTATATAATATATAATACCTAATATAAAAAAAATATTATTTTTTTACATTTTTTACGATTATTTTTGAAATTTCTCATTATAACTTTTTTTCTTCTACATTTAGGTATATATTATATTATATAATAAAAAAAGCTTATTTTGTTTACTTTAAAATTTTGTATTACAAAAAATTCGAGGATTATTTTTGAATAAGATATTATTTCTCAAAATGTAATAAGTACTTGCAACGATTTTTGATTTTAGGATTATTTTTTAAATTTCTCATTATAACTTTTTTTTTTCTTGTACGTGAATATACTATATATATTGCTGAATAAAGAGGGCTTACTTTCTGTTCTTTAACATGGTGTATCATCTATATTTAAATAATGGAAACCGAGTGATTCTTTGATATTTTTTTACCTGTATTATTTAAAATTATTTCTTTTACCAAAATTACATAAACATTAGCCTTAGGAAACATCGCTTTAGTTAAAATTATTTAAACGTTGACATTTAAAAAATTTCAAAATCAAAGTCCATCTCTTCGTTAGCATTAGCTTCAATATCTTCCTCTGACACCTCAGTTATCTTAGAGTCCCACAATTAGTACCCATGCACATGCAACCTTTGCAGAATATTGAAAAACTAATTCCTATCTTCCTACAACCGCAGTTTTTTGTACATCCTTTGGTACATTTACATGCTATTTTTTCAAGCAAAACTTGTGGTGCAGGAGCTTTGACAGTAAATATTGGAATTAATCCATATTTTGAAGTTTGCCCGGCCGAGTCAAGTGGATCCAAAGTATTACCTATAAAAAATAAGATTCAATCATAACACACAATCACATAAAAAAGTTATAAGGAGAAATTTAAAAAATAATCCTAAAATCCAAAAACGTTGCAAGTACTTATTACATTTTGAAAAAGCTTATCTTATTCAAAAATAATCCTAGAATTTTTTATAATACACCATTTTAAAGTAAACAGAATAAGCTTTCTTTTTTATTATATAATAGATACCTAAATGTAGAAGAAAAAAGTTATAATGGGAAATTTAAAAAATAATCGTAAAAAATATAAAAACTTGTTAAAAGTATAAAATCTTGAAAAAGATAACCTCTTTAAAAGAAGTCGTACAACATTATACAGTAGAACATTTTAAAGGTAATTGATTTCTATTCCTCTTACATGTACCATTGCATATGCCTAAAGTTGCGTAGAAAATGTTACAGAAAAATATTTGCGAAATAACAAGGAAAATTGCCCAAAATTGCTGTGAGTGGCGAACTTTGAAAAATCATATTGCGAAAACTGTAAATCCTAACGACCTCTACTAAGCACCATTTTAAAGAGAAAATATGTAAGTTTTTTTTCTGTAAAGCAATGTCTATACCTATATCCCCGTGGACAAAAGTTATGGGACAAAAAACAAAATTTCTTTCTTTTGGGTTTCTTTGGGCTTCTTCTTTTGAATATATTTTTGTAAAATAAAGTATCTTTGACTTTAAAAAGTTATATTTAGATAGGAAATTTAACCAGGTACAATTTTTATGTAGACGTGTTTGTACCAAAAGTGCATAGAACTCACCCTAATGTAACCTGTGCCCAGGGACTAATTCACCCATTTCTCAAAAACGCACCCCTTTAAATGGTAGCACTCCGCGGTTTTTTCATATATAGAGATTCATTGACCATATGAAGTAATAAAACCCCGTTAACGTTGTAGTTCCTTTCTATAGTACATAATCAATAGCCTATAGTCTGCAGAAGGATTATTAGATACTTATGGGAAAGGACATGTCAGCGGTGTGCACTGTACTTCTGTACAAAGAAAAAATTAAAGATTTTGTTGAAAAAACCCGCATTTACCGGGGGAAATTTTCGTCGAAGTAAATCGGGAAAAACACGCCTCTATGCAGAATTTAATTACGGTGAATTTTTTTGAGTGTTTTTGGTGTAAAGTTAAAATCTTTGGAGTTATAGAGCAAAAATTGAAAAAAAAACACGATTTTCGATCGCCATTTTGTTTATAAAAAAAGTAGCACACTATCTGTGGATTTTGCATACCTATATTATATACAATCACATATATCACAATAACTTATATACAATCACAATATATATGGAATATACAACATAACCAAACAAAAAAATCGTTGCCTATGTTCTACATTGATCTAGAAACAAAAGATAATAACAAGGACATCTATAACATTAAACAAGTAATGCATTCCATAGTAGAATTCGAAGTACCGCATGTCAAGAGAATAATTCCGCAATGTAGTAGATGTCACAAATACAACCACACAAAAAACTTCTGCTTCAAAAAACTTCTGCAAAAACTTCAAAAAAACAACCGTGCTGTGTCAAATGCGCAGAACTTCATTACACTAAAGAATGTCCAAGGAACACCAGAGACAGTAATGTTAAATGTGCTAACTGTGGTGAAAATCACCCCGCAAATTATAGAGGGTGTGAAGTTCACGAACAATTACAAAAACTTAAATTCCCTAACTTGAGACGACATAACGCGAGGACAAACCAAGGTATAACTACAACAGTCAACTATGTGCAACCTGGAATAACATATGCACAAGCAACGCAAGCAGTTAACCAGCAAGCCTCCAACCAAACTACTACACAACATATTATACCAAATGAAACTAATAACCACACAGACATGTCAGAACTGAAAGACATGTTAAAAAAATTAACGGAACAAATGAGCACTATGCTCAACCTCCTAACCATGATTCTCAACCAGAAATGACTCAGTTACTAAAGCTAGTATTATGGAACGCCAATGGCTTAAGTCAACATGTAGAAGAATTAAAACTATTTATTAACACATAAAAAATTGACATAATGCTGATTACAGAAACACCCGTGTTGAGCTGGCCCCCCCCCACTTGCAAAAATTAAAAAACAAATAGCCCTGATTTATGAGCTATTTATGAGCTCTCATATTCCGCAAACTAAAAATTTTGAGCTCGTTCCACTGAGCAGGAATTTAATACCCTAGCTGACTCAGCCCCCCCCCCCACTACTTAAAAATAGGAATATTGAATCGGTTTTTGCGGCAGAATTACGAGCTATTTATGAGCTCTTGAAATTATACAGTTTCGATTTTTGAGCTCATCCCCTTCATCCCCAAACAACCCTTTAATTGATTTAACTTAAGAGAAAGATGCTGAGAAAACTTAAAATATATCGTATTGCGGATATAATTCATATAGCTTATATACTCTAAGAATAAACTATTAAATCAAGAGCATTTCGATTATTGAGCTACAACCCCTTCGCAAGAAAACCACCCTATCTTCCCGGCTTAAGAGAAAGTTGTACTTAAAATGCATTAAACTAATTATTTGGCTACTACATATCAATTAATAATTTATAAGCTTCCAAATTACGCGCATTTAGATCAGTAGATTGCAATTTATTTTGTATAGTGCAGTCACTGAAGGTAAAAATCAACGATTACCTTCAATTTCGGTGAACCTTCATCGATTTTCACGAAAATTTGTCAGTAGTTACAGGATACGTCAAGAAACAAAGGTGACATGGTACCACCTTGCGCCTTTACCCTGAGCGTGGATACAGCCCCTTCTCGGGGGTGAAAATTATTTTATAAAAAATAAATGCACAAATCAATAAAAGAACAAATTAAAAGCAAAATTTATTATATAAAGTTAATAAAATAAGTCAATACTTTTTAAGTTATTAAAGATCAAAGATTTTAATTATTTGTGAAAAAAATGCATGTTTTGAAAAGGTTTTTTGTAAATCACTGAAAAACTAAGTTTTTACAAAAAAGTTAATAGTAGTTTAATTCGTATAGCTTATATTCTAAGAATAAACTCTTAAATCACGCGTCTTTCGATTATAGAGCTACAACCCCTTCGCAAGAAAACGACCCCATATTCCCGGCTTAAGAGAGAGTTGTTCTTAAAATAATTTAAATTAATTATTTATTTGGCGACTACATATCGTTTAATAATTTATGAGCTTGCAAAATATACGCATCTCAATTATTGAATTGCCATTTTCTTTCTATAGTGCAGTCACTGAAGGTAAAAATCAACTAGTACCTTCGATTTCGGTAAATCTCCATTTATTTTCACGAATTGACAATAACAACTTGGGGTTTTAGCCTGGGGTATATGTCACCCCTTCTCGGGAGTGAAAATTACTTTATTAAAAATAACCCCACAAATCGAGAGAGGGACAAATTGTAAGCAAAATTTGTTATATAATGTGATTAAAATAAATCAATACTTTTTGAGTTATTAAAGATCAAATATTTTAATTTTTGGAAAGAAAATGCATGCTTTAGAGCGATTTTTCATAAATGACTCAAAAACTGTAAGTTTTTACAAAAAAGTTTTCATCACTAAAATTGAAGCTAATAAAAAATATAATAAATTGCTTACTTGAAAAACCCTTTAATGTTAATTTAAAGTAAGTTATTGGTAATTAAATGTATATTTTTTCCGCGACTGTTCAAATCTAAGGGTTCAAGCTTAAATAACGGGAAAGAGATGCATTTTATAACACTTAGGTACTAAATACTTGTCAAAGTACTTAGAAATACCTATGAAAAATAAGATGCAGAAAAAGTTGATAGTATCAAAATCCGCTCACCAATTTTTGTGAAAATGAATGGAGATTTACCGAAATCGAAGGTACTAGTTGATTTTTACCTTCAGTGACTGCACTATAGAAAGAAAATGGCAATTCAATAATTGAGATGCGTATATTTTGCAAGCTCATAAATTATTAAACGATATGTAGTCGCCAAATAAATAATTAATTTAAATTATTTTAAGAACAACTCTCTCTTAAGCCGGGAATATGGGGTCGTTTTCTTGCGAAGGGGTTGTAGCTCTATAATCGAAAGACGCGTGATTTAAGAGTTTATTCTTAGAATATAAGCTATACGAATTAAACTACTATTAACTTTTTTGTAAAAACTTAAAGTTTTTCAGTGATTTACAAAAAACCTTTTCAAAACATGCATTTTTTTCACAAATAATTAAAATCTTTGATCTTTAATAACTTAAAAAGTATTGACTTATTTTATTAACTTTATATAATAAATTTTGCTTTTAATTTGTTCTTTAATTGATTTGTGCATTTATTTTTTATAAAATAATTTTCACCCCCGAGAAGGGGCGGTATCCACCCTCAGGGTAAAGGCGCAAGGTGGTACCATGTCACCTTTGTTTCTTGACGTATCCTCTAACCACTGACCAATTTTCGTGAAAATCGATGAAGGTTCACCGAAATTGAAGGTAATCGTTAATTTTTACCTTCAGTGACTGCACTATACAAAATAAATTGCAATTTACTGATCTAAATGCGCGTAATTTGGAAGCTTATAAATTATTAAATGATATGTAGTCGCCAAATAATTAGTTTAACGCATTTTAAATACAACTTTCTCTTAAGCCGGGAAGATAGGGTGGTTTTCTGGCGAAGGGGTTGTAGCTCAATAATCGAAATGCTCTTGATTTAATAGTTTATTCTTAGAGTATATAAGCTATAGGAATTATATTCGCAATACGATATATTTTAAGTTTTCTCAGCATCTTTCTCTTAAGTTAAATCAATTAAAGGGTTGTTTGGGGGTGAAGGGGATGAGCTCAAAAATCGAAACTATATAATTTCAAGAGCTCATAAATAGCTCGTAATTCTGCCGCAAAAACCGATTCAATATTCCTATTTTTAAGTAGTGGGGGGGGGCTGACTCAGCCCCCCCCCACTAGGGTATTAAATTCCTGCTCAGTGGAACGAGCTCAAAATTTTTAGTTTGCGGAATATGAGAGCTCATAAATAGCTCATAAATCAGGGCTATTTGTTTTTTAATTTTTGCAAGTGGGGGGGGGGCAGCTCAACACGGGTTACAGAAACTCATTTTACATCAAAAAACCACATTAATATTCCACGATTTACAACTTATCATACGCAACATCCCAACGAAAAAGCACATGGAGGCACTGCAATAATAGTTAGTAATAAACTAAAGCACTACGAAATACAAAAACATGAATGCGACTATCTACAGGCCACCAGCATTGTTGTGGAAGATCAACTAGGCCCACTAACAGTATCAGCTATATACTGTCCGCCAAAGCACAATAACAAAACGGAACAGTTTGAAAATTTCTTTAAAACATTAGGAAATAGATTTATAGCAGGAGGAGATTTTAATTCTAAGCATACTACCTGGGGATCCAGAATTATTACCACAAAAGGCAAAGAACTTCTTAAAGCCATAAACGCGACCAATGCAAATTATCTCACCACAAGGGAACCAACTTACTGGCTTACGGACAATGCAAAAATACCTGATCTACTCGACTTCTATATTGTTAAAGGAATTAATGTTAAATTGGCAAAAGTAGAATCTTGTTACGATCTACCCTCTGACCACTCTAGCGTAAAACTCCAAACAAACAGTACTAAACAACCATAACTATACAGTAACAAAACAGACTGGAGCATTTTCAAGACTAAACTAGATGAACTAATTGACATAAACATCCCATTGAAAACAGAAAGTGACATCTACGCAGCAGTAGAAAATCTTCAGAAATCTATACAAGAAGCTGCTTGGTATGCTACCCCTGACTGCTACCAAACAGAATTTAAAGAGCATTGCCCAACTGTAATAAAGGAAATGATTGCTAGAAAGAAAAAAATAAAGGAGGAGTGGCGAAGAAAAAGAACACCTGAGAACAAGACAAAATTAAATAAAATCACCAAGGAAATTAAACTACAATTGCAAAATATCAAAAATAATTAAATACAAGAATATCTTACAGGTTTATCAGCAAACGCAGATAGTGAATATTCCCTTTGGAAGGCCACGAGAAAAATTAAACACCCGAAACAACAAATACCACCAATACGTAACCAAGAGGGAAACTGGTGTAGAAATAATAAGGAAAAAGCCGAAGCATTTGCAAATCACCTCGCCTCACCTTGACACAGAGGAAGAAATAAATGACTTCCTGGAATCGCCCTACTAGATGGACTTACCTATACAAAAAATCACCACTAAAGAAGTTAGAAATATTATCCAGCATGAAATCAGTCCAAAAGAAGCTCCAGGGTATGACCTCATCAACGGGAAAGTACTGCAGCAATTGACATGCAAAAGTCTGAAAATGATAACGCAAGTATTTAAGGCAATATTTAGGCTAGGTTTCTACCCAGAACAATGAAAAGTTGCTCAAATTATTCTCATACCTAAGCCAGGGAAAAATAAAACTCAGGTGACTTCATAGAGTCCAATAAGCCTGCCACTTGTTCTATCAAAAATCTTGGAAAAACTTCTCCTTAAACAATTATTCCCAGTTATAGAAGAAAGGAAACTAATTCCCCAATACCAATTTGGGTTCAGAACACAACACGGAACGATAGAACAGGTACATAGACTGGTAAAACACATCAGAAGTGATCTAGAAAATAAAAGATGTTCTGCTGCATTCCTGGACATTGGTCAGGCCTTCGACAAGGTTTGGCATGCTGGTCTGCTCTTTAAACTAAAGAAAAGCCTTCCCCATCCTTTTTATCAAATCCTAAAAAACTATATTTCCAACCGACATTTCCTAGTCAAGCAGGATAATGAATACACAAGCCTAAGACCAATAAAAGCCGGAGTACCACAAGGAAGTGTCTTGGGACCGATATTGTACTTGCTCTACACTGCTGACCTACCCACAAGTAACAGAACAACGTGTGCAACTTTTGCTGATGACACTGCTGTACTAGCCTCTCACCATGATTCAAATACAGCATCCAGAATCCTTCAGAAAGACCTTAATAATATACAAAGATGGCTTAAAAATGGAAGATAAAGGCGAATGAGAGTAAATCCATCCATGTAACCTTCACCATGAAAAGACAAACGTGTCCATCTGTAACACTAAATGAAACGTAACTTCCACAAACCGATACTGTCAAGTACCTAGGACTCCATCTTGATAGGAGATTAACTTGGCAAAAGCACATTTTTACAAAAAGAAATGGAAAAAATTTCCGAGAAATGTACTGAATCATTGAAACAAACTGCTGATATATAAATCTATATTAAAACCAGTGTGGACCTATGGTATCCAACTTTGGGGGACAGCCAGTCAAACTAACCTAGAAATACTGCAGAGATTCCAGAACAAAGTCCTTAGAACAATGCTGAATGCCCCTTGGTACGTGCCAAACTATGTGATAGAGCAAGACC